>NC_084502.1:32893880-33218880 GCF_024500385.1 Phyllopteryx taeniolatus | reverse complement strand
ATGCATGAAGTGTTCGGGTTAGTTTTTTTCCCCAAAAAACTTTATCAAATTCTGAATTGTATGAACTTATGAGTATTGGACTTTTGCTATGGTTGGTGTCTCCTCACCCTTTGTCGTGGTGTGTTTTAGGCGTTGCTGGGCCATGATGAGTGTGTGGCGGCCCTGCTGGAGCATAAAGTTTCTGTGCTGTGTCGGGACTCCCTGGGTCGTACACCCCTGCACTACGCAGCATCCAGGGGCCATGCCGAGATCTTGGCCAGTCTGGTGCAGGTCGCAATGGAGCCGCAAGACAAACTGCTGGACAACAAACAATACACCCCACTGCACTGGGCTGCTTACAAAGGTTTGTGTTCAAGCCTTTTGACTGCATTTAGATATTGTAGTGTATCACTTCGAGTGAAAAAAAGTGGCTTTTTTTCAGGGCATGAAGACTGTTTGGAGGTATTACTTGAATTCAAAACATTTATTCATGAAGAGGGAAACACTTTCACTCCCCTGCACTGTGCTCTGTGAGTATTCAGTTGTCTGTGTGTTTGTTTCACTGTTTCAGGAATCATAAAGTAACAATACACGATACCTTTTTTGGGGGGAGGGGGTTTACCAGTGAGAAAAAAGCTAGTCCATTTAGCTGAGCACTTTACTACAATGCACTTTGCCAACAGGATGAATGGTCATAGCGGTGCTGCGGAACGGCTTCTTGAATGTGCTGGGGTCCACATGATAAACACCAGAGATGCCAAAGGAAGGTGAGACCCCACAACCCAAATATCTTTGTTTTAGCTTTTTTATACACAAAATTGTCCTTGAATATGATCAAAACAAAAGGTCTCAGGTAAACGTTGCTGTGTGTGCCTGCAGAACCCCGCTGCATGCTGCTGCTTTTGCTGAGGACGTCGCAGGACTCCAGCTGGTGCTTCGCCATGGGACTGAGATCAATGCGGTGGACAACAATGGACGTTCTGCTCTTATGGTGGCTGCCGATAAGGGACACAGTGGCACCGTGGGTAAGTCTGCTGAGGGGGTTAATGCAGACCTAAAGCACATGTATATATATATATACACACACACACACACGGTATGTGCATTGCGCAAAACATATGAGCACAACTGTGTGTTTTCTATTTACTAAATAAAAGTAGGGCTCTGAATTTCAAAATAAGAGCAATTAAATAAAAATAAAGTATTACGTGTTCAAATAACGTGCTTTACTTCAGAATAATTCTTTGACAAAACTAACTAAATACAGATAATACTTCATGTTTTGGTCATATGGGTAGAAGCAAAATCATGCATTGTAAAAATGCATGATACATATGTAGAAGGGTTTTCCAGAATTTTGAGGTCAACTTTGGGTGTGTGTATTACACAAGGGTGCACATTATACATCAGAAATTATGGTACATTTACATTTGGGAAAATATTCACATTTACTAATTATTGTCTCAAATTTTGTTTCAAATCATATGAAATCAAATGTCATAACAAAAATTTGTCCAATTTCAACAATATGAATCAGTGTACGCCACGGTAACCGACTGGTTAGCACATCTGCCTCACAGTTCTGAGGACCGGGGTTCAAATCCCGGCCCCGCCTGTGTGGAGTATGCATGTTCTCCCGGGTTTTCTCCGGATACTCCGGTTTCCTCCCACATCCCAAAAACATGCATGCTAGGTTGATTGAAGACTCTAAATTGTCCAGAGGTGTGAATGTGAGCACGAATGGTTGTTTGATTCTATGTGCCCTGCGATTGGCTGGCGACCAGTTCATGGTGTACCCTGCCTCTCGCCCGAAAATAGCTGGGGTAAGCTCCAGCACGCTCGCAACCCTAGTGAGGATAAGCGGTACAGAAAATGCATGGATGAATCAGTGTTTTCATTTATTTGCAACTTACAGCTCTATAAACTGTATTTACCTTTTATAAAACAACTTTTGTATAAATCATTTTAAATTTACGTACTGTTCCACAATCTTGAAAGGCTCAACTGACTCATCACATCTTACAAACTAAAGTGGAAACTTTTCAGAATGAAAGTTATCCCTCTGCCTTGTAAATGTATACAGGCAGATTGACTGTGAAACTAAAAAATGAAGACAAAATACAGTGGGTACGGAAAGTTTTCACTCTTTTTTATATTGCAGCTATTTGTTTACATTTAATTTTTTTCCTCATTAATGTACACACAGCACCCCATATTGACAGAAAAAAAACGGAATTGTTGAAATTTTTGCTGATTTATGAAAAAAGAAAAACTGAAATATCCCACAGCCATAAGTATTCAGACCCTTTGCTGTGACACTCATATTTAACTCGGGTGCTGTCCATTTCTTCTGATCATCCTTAAGATGGTTCTACACCTTGATTGGAGTCTAGCTGTTTGATTATACTGATTACTTGATTAAGAAAGCCACACACCTGTCTATGTAAGACCTTACAGCTCACAGTGCATGTCAGAGCAAATGAGAATCATGAGGTCAAAGGAACTGCCTGAAGAGGTCAGAGACAGAATTGAGTCGGGCTGTATGGCAGAGTAGCTCGACGGAAGCCTCTCCTCAGTGCAAAACAAATTTGTTTTAATATATTTTCCGTGTGGTGTAAAATATCAACAACTCTCCGACAACGCACCGCTACGTTGACCAATAGGATTGCGTATTGTGACCAGCGGATCGCCTCCCATCCTTGCCGTTGTCAACATACTTGCACGCCGTTAACATTTATTCACGCGCACAAACCAATGTTTACCGAAGCTTTACAGCATGATTTGACAGAACGCCGGCTTGTTTATGTACAACCGTTTATGCTAGCACTAGCTTGCTAGGCTACATAACATTTTGTTGCCTGCTTGCGAACCGTATCGTATTAAAAGTATGTGAACGTACCTCCTCAAGCAGTACTTGAAAGAACGTCCTCTCCTGACCACCGGTGATAACCACCACACGTTTTTCCTCATTTTGTTCTTTTTGACCCGACACAATACATTCGCGCAGCACATTGTTTAGCTTGGCGACATCAGCGCCAGCTACAATTGGTTGATTGGTCTGTTTTATATTTTTTAAACTTTTTTATTTCTTAAGAATGCACATTAGTTTTCACTTTATTGTCATATTTGTTTTGCGGCTGTTTAGCCATCCTCCTTCACCGGGCGAAGGCTGACCTCACATTGCTGGATGAGAATAGGAACACTGCCTTGCACCTGGCCTGCAACAAGGTACACACTCACTACTCCTATTGTTGCATCCCAAAGATACTAAGGTTTCTCAAAATCTCAGGCATTTGACGCTTTCTTTGTTTGCCTCTCTTCAGGCTCATGAGATGTGTGCTCTGCTGATTCTGGGAGAGATACACAGTCCTACTCTTGTAAATGCTACCAACAGTGCTCTGCAAATGTGAGACTATAAGATGATGTTGTTTGGGATGAAATGTAAAAATGTAATATCCCTAGCAGTAATCGTCACCTTTTCTGCTGTGAGAAAGGACACAAATGAAAAATGAGCCATTGATTTAATGATTGACTCGCTCTCCTCCAGGCCTCTCCATCTCGCCGCTCGTAATGGCTTGGCCACAGTGGTGCAGGCGCTGCTGAGCAGAGGAGCCACTGTTCTGGCTGTGGATGAGGAAGGTGAGCATCTAATAAATGATTGTTCAAGTAGGATTTCCATATTATGGCTATATTGAAGCTCAGTGGAACTTTCAACTTTGAGCAGTCTGTTCCAGGTCAACCTCTAGGGCTAGGCAGTTAGTCAAATGTATAGATTAATTTGAGTTTCTCAGGATGTTTCCACGTCTCCGTTGACATGCACTACTTACACTGACAACATGGTTGCTAACAGAGAGGAGCTAGTTTATAAAAGCAATTTTGTATTGCCAACTTAAGCCCGGTACACACACAAAAACAATCGGCCTGTTTTTGTGCCGATTTGACCCCTTCCCGACCAAGCACATCAAATGCCAAAAAATCTTAATTCTTATAAGATTATCCTATAAAATGGTCCTTAGGTCTGATGTGTGTTAAGAGTGGATTTGTCACGATTTTAGGGCCCGAAGCAGGTCAGTGTCGACAATCTTAAATAATGACTGTGTTCAATATTTACGACCAAAACGCTTTGTGTGTGGGGAACGCCGACTTCTCCCAAGTCACGACGCCAAGAATGGTGACAGTGGTTAAACAGAATGTAGCCAATCAAAGAAGCACTTAAGACACTCAAGACTCAAGAACAAAGAAGTGACCGTAAATGAAATAAAAAAACGTCTTACCCGATGTCGTTTTATGTATAAAAGTGGGTTCCTCAGACAGCAAGAAGTATTTTCCAAAGCGAGTCGTTTTTTGAGAGCATTGCCATTTTACAAAGCTCTCGGCTCCAGCAACCTTCGGGAACACTCAAATAAAATAAAATCCAATTTATTCATATAGCACTTTTCATACATTAAAATGCAACATAAAGTGCATTACAGAAATTAAAACCAACAAAAAATTCTTCAACCCCCACATTTAAACGCTAAACACACCCACATGAACATTAACCCGTACATACACACACACACACAGTTTAATAGTGTATTTACAGTGCTGTGAAAAGTATTGGCCCCCTTCTCAAATTCTTATATTTTTGCATAGTTTCCCCACTTTTAGATCAGCAAACAAATCCATCCATCCATGCATTCTTTTTCTACACCGCTTATCCTCACTAGGGTCATGGGCATGCTGGAGCCTAACAAATGGAAATATCAGGCAAATATAACCCAAGTGAACATAAAACGCTGTTTTTAAATGGTGATTTCATTTATTAAGGAAAAAATATTTTCATGACCATAAGGCGCACTGTATTATTGGGTGCAGGCATGGTTAAACATAGGCTAGCTTAAAATATACGGTAGCATGCATGCACTCTAATACATGCTAGCGTATGTTTTTAAAAAGGCATATATATATATATATATATATATATACACACACACACACACACACTGGGGTGCCTTTAGCGTCCTCTTCCACGCGCACCCTTCCCCCTTTAACGTCCGCATGCTGTCCTCAGTCACGTCCGCCTTTCCTCTATATAAGCAGCGTGTCGGCAGGAAATGCTCCCAGTCAGTCAAGCAGAGGGCTCATCAAAGTCACACAACAACATTTACAGATTTTGAAACTCGCAGAATTCCAAAACAGTCAAGAAATAAAGTAATTGACATCTATCAGTCTGGAAAGGGTTACAAAATACATTTATAAAGCTTTAGGGTTCCAGTGAACCATAGGGGGAGCCATTATACTCACATGGAGATAACATGGAACAATGATGAACCTTCCGAGGGGTGGCCGGCCTACAAAGATTACCCCAAGAGAACAGTAATGACTCGTCCAGGAGGCCACAAAGGAACTCAGGACAACTTCTAAAGCACTGCAGGCCTCCCTTGTTTGTCAGTTAAGGTCAGTGTCAATGACACAACAGAAAGGAAGAGACTGGGCAAAAATGGCATCTATGGGAGAGGCGAAAACCACTGCTGACCAAAAAGAACAAAGGCTCATCTTACTTTTGCGCAAAAAAAAAAAAAAAACACATCTGAATGATTCCCAAGACTTTTAGGAGATTATTACATGGACTGACGAGATGAAAGTTGAGCTTTTTGGAAGTTGTGTGTCTCGTTACATCAGGCGTAAATGTAGCACAACATTTCCGAAAAAGAACATCATATCAACAGTCAAACATAGTGGTGGTAGTGTGAAACTCTTGGGCTGCTTAGCTCCTTCAGGACCTGGACAAATTGCTGCGATTGATAGAACCATGAATTATGCTCTTTAACAGAAAATCCTAAAGGAGAAAGTTCAGCCATCAGTTTGTCACCTCAAGCTGAAGCGCACTTGGGTTCTGCTGATCCAAAACACCCCAGCTTGTCAACTTCTAAATGGCTTTAAAAAAGTAAAATGGTTTTGGAGTGGCCTAGTCAAATTCCAGACTTTAATCCAATTGAAATGCAGTGGCATGAGTTGAAAAAAGCCATTCATGCTCGAAAACCCTCCATTTTTGCTGAATTCAAACAATTCTGCTAGGAATGCAGCCCTTTGGGGGCCACATGCCAAAGCAGACTGTAGGCCGGTCCCGAGCCCTGATAAATGCAGAGGGTTGCGTCAGGAAGGGAATCCGGCTTATAACTTTGCCAAACAAATATGAGTGTTCATCCAAAGATTCAGCTAGTGTGGGTCAAAGATGGAGAGGTGGAAAGCAGGTTCTTTGGCAGAAAGAGAAGGGGAAAACATAGAGCCTAGAACTTAATGTGGGGACTTTGAATGTTGGGACTATGACAGGAAAATCTCGGGAGTTGGTTGACATGATGATTAGGAGAAAGGCTGATATATTGTGTGTCCAGGAGAGCAGGTGGAAAGGCAGTAAGACTAGACGTTTAAAATTATTTTTCCATGGTGTAGCTAGGAAGAGAAATGGAGTAGAAGTTATTTTAAAGGAAGAGTTAGCTAATGCCAAGATCAGACTACAGGATTTTAGCCCCGATATTGGCCCGATTAGCTATCGCAGCTGATTTCCTAGATCGGGCCCGACATATTTTGTTGGGAACACCAAAATCTCTTGTAGTGTGACATAATCCACGACCAACGATTTGGCCCTACGACGCCAAACAGAAAAATCTAGCATGTTAGATTTTTTTGGGATATCTTCCGTGTAGTGTAAAATATCAACGACAACTCTCTGACAGCGCACCGCTACGTCGACCAATAGAATTGCGTATTGTGATCAGCGCATTGCCTCCCATCCTTGCCGTTGTCAACATACTTGCACGCCGTTAACATTAATTCACGCGCACAAACCAATTTTTACCAAAGCTTTACAGCATGATTCGACAGAACGCCAGCTTGTTTATGTACAACCGTTTATGCTAGCACTAGCTTGCTAGGCTACATAACATTTTGTTGCCTGCTTGCGAACCATATCGTATTAAAAGTATGTGAACATACCTCAAGCAATACTTGAAAGAACGTCCTCTCCTGACCACCGGTGATAACCACCACACGTTTTTCCTCATTTTGTTCTTTTGTCACCCGACACAATACATTCGCGCGGCACATTGTTGTTGTTTTCTCCATGATAACAAGGGTATCTGGTCGCGTTGACCGGTCACACGTTTTCTGGTTCCGCCTCTCCGACAGTGTTTGATTTGATAAGATAAAGCCCTGTGATCATAAAAGATGAGATACGGTGATATCGGAATAAGTGTCGTGTAGTGTTGCCTCTGTTTGAACGAGATACGGGAAGATTTCATGGCAGTAGTGCAATCGGGAAAGACCAAATTTGTCTTGTAGGCTGATCCAGGCATAAGAATGTCTTGGAGGCTGTCAGATCGAGTGATGAGGCTGAAACTTGAAATTGAGGGTGTTATGTATAATGTGATTAGTGGCTATCCCCCACAGGTAGGATGTGATCGAGAGGTGAAAGAGAAATTCTGGAAGGAGCTAGACAAAGTAGTTCTGAGCATCCCAGACAGAGAAAGAGTCGTGATTGGTGCAGAATGTAATGGACATGTTGGTGAAGGAAAAAGGGGTGATGAAGAAGTGATTGGTAAGTTTGGCATCCAGGAGGGACAGATTGTGGTAGACTGCAAAAAGGATGGAAATGGCTGTCGTGAACACTTTATTCCCAAAAAAAAGGAGGAACATAGGGTCACCTACAAGAGCGGAGGTAGTAGCACGCAGGTAGATTACATCTTGTGCAGACGATGTGATCTGAAGGAGGTTACAGACTGTAAGGTAGAGGTAGGGGAGATAGTGGATAGACAGCATAGGATCGTGTTGTGTGAAATTACTTTGATGGTGGGGAGGAAGATTAAGAAGACAAAGGCAGTGCAGAGAACCATGTGGCGGAAGCTGAGAAAGGAGTATTGTGTAGCTTTTCGAGAAGATGTGAGACAGACTCTCGGTGGACAGGAGGAGCTTCGTCTGGACCATTACAGCCAAGGTGATCAGGGAGACAGGCAGGAGAGTACTTTGTGTATCTTCTGGTTGAAAGAGGAGAAGATTTGGTGGTGGAACCTCAAAGTACAGGAGATCATACAAGGAAAGAGGTTCGCTAAGAAGAAGTGGGACACTGAGAGGACTGAGGAGAGGCGAAAGGAATACATTGCGATGCGACGTAGGGCAAAGGTAGAGGTGGCAAAGGCCAAACAAGAGGATGACATGTATGCCAGGTTGGATACTAAAGAAGGAGAAAAAGATCTATACAGGTTGGTCAGACAGAGAAATAGAGAAAGTAAGGATGTGCAGGAGGTTAGGGTGATTAAGGATACAGATGGAAATGTGTTGGCTGGTGCCAGTAGTGTGTTGGATAGATGGAAAGAATACTTTGAGGAGTTGATGAATGAGGATAATGAGAGCGAAGGAAGAGTAGAAGAGGCAAGTGTGGTGAACCAAAAAGTGGCAAATATTAGCAAGGGGGAATTTAGAAAGGCACTAAATAAGATGAAAAATGGAAGGCAGTTGGTCCTGATGACATACCTGTAGAGGTATGGAAGCATCTAAGAGAGGTGGTTGTGGAGTTTTTGACCAGGTTGTTCAACAGAATTCTAGCGAGTGAGAAGATTCCTGAGCAATGGAGGAAAAGTATAATGGTGCCCCTTTTTAAGAACAGCGCTGTGAGAACTATCGAGGAATAAAGTTGATGAGCCACACAATGAATTTATGGGAAAGAGTAGTGAAGGCTGGACTCAGGACAGAAGTGAGTATTTGTGAGCAACAGTATGGTTTCATACCTAGAAAGAGTACCACAGATGCATATTTGCCTTGAGGGTGTTGATGGAGAGGTACAGAGAAGGTCAGAAGGAGCTAAATTGTGTCTTTGTAGATCTAGAGAAAGCCTATGACAGAGTACCTAGAGCGGAACTGTGGTACTGCATGCGGACGTCTGGAGTGGCGGAGAGATATGTTAAAATAGTACAGGACGTGTGAGGGCAGCAGAACAGCGGTGAGGTGTGCTGTTAGTGTGACAGAGGAGTTTAAGGTGAAGGTGGGACTGCATCAGGAATCAGCCCTGGGTCCCTTCCTGCTTGCGGTGGTGATGGAAAGACTGACAGATGAGCTTAGACTGGAATACCCATGGACCATGATGTTTGTAGATGACATTGTGATCTGCAGTGGAAGCAGGGAGTAGGTGGAGGAACAGTTGGAAAGATGGAGGCATGCACTGGAAAGGAGAAGAATGAATGTTAGCCAAAGTAAGACACAATATATGTGCATAAATGAGAGGGGTGGAGGGGGAATAGTGAGGCTACAGGGAGAAGAGATAATGAGGGTGGATGACTTTAAATACTTGGGGTCAACAGTCCAGAGCAATGGTGAGTGTTGTAAGGAAGTGAAGAAACGGGTCCAAGCAGGTTGGAACAGATGGAGACTGGTGTCAAGTGTGTCATGTGACAGAACAGTCTCTGCTAGGATGTAGGGGAAAGTTTATAAGACAGTGGTGAGGCCAGCCATGATGTACGGGTTAGAGACAGTGGCACTGAAGAGACAAAAGGAAGCAGAGCTGGAGGTGGCGGAAATGAAAAGGTTGAGGTTCTCTCTAGGAGTGACCAGGTTGGATAGGATTAGTAATGAGCTCATCAGAGGGACAGCCAAGGTTAGAGAGAGCAGACTTACATGGTTTGGAGTCCAGAGGAGCGAGAGTGAGTCTCTTGATTGGATGATAAAGATGGAGGTGCCATTCAAGAGAGCTCAAGGAAGACCAAAGATGAGGTTGATAGAGGTAGTGAGGGTAGACATGAGGGCAGTTGGTTTTAGAGAGGAGGATGCAGGAGATAAGCTTACATGGAAAAGGATGACACGCTGTGGCGACTTCTTACAGGACAAGTTGAAAGGGAAAGAAGAGGAAATAATTCTCAAAGGAAGAGTGGGCCAAAATATCTCCACAGAAATGTTAAAGACTCATTGCCTGTCATAGAAAACGCTTGAATTCAGTTGTTGCTGCTGAGGATGGCCCAACCAGTTATTTGGTTTAGAGGGCAATCACTTTTTCATACAGGGCCAGGTAACTGAATTTTTTATTTTTTTATTTTTCGTCCTTAATAAAGGAAATCACCATTTTAAAAAGTTCACTTGGGTTATATTTGTCTATTTACATTTGTTCGATGATCTTCAACAAAGTGGGAAAATAATGAAAAAATATAAGAATTTCAGAAAGGGGCCAGTACTTTTTCACGGCACTGTGCAAGGCAAGGCACTGAAGATCCAGGTGAGGAAAGACAAACCTGTGGGAGCCATCCACACCAAGAGGTGCCGCCGCCGCCCACAGCCACAGAGGATGTAGCTGCAAAGACCACTATGACCTGTGAAGGCTGGGCTGGACTTCCAACATTGTGCAGAGCCCCCCTGTCCCAAGGGCCACGGGGAAACTACTAGCTAAACAGAATAAATGACTCTTGAGCCTCCTTTTAAAAGCATAAACAGACTCTGTGGTAGTGATACCCTCTGGCAGGCTATTCCAAAGGTGCGGGCCATAGTGGCTGAATGCAGCCTCTCTGTAAGTTTTTGTTATAGCTGTTGAAATAATTAAAAGGACAGGAAACATGCGAGTGTATCTGGAAGTGTTTCTTCTTCTTCAGTTTCTTCAGAATCTTTTTGTGTGTGGTCTGCTGTGTTGAGATTCTCGGAGCACACCACACACATGACGACGACCAAAACTGTTGAATGCCCAATTTTTTTATCTTTATATGTAGTGTCTGTAGCAGATGTAGCGTATATTAGTTGAATAAAAATATAATTAATTTAGGAGAAAAGAATAAGCTGGAAGCGACGCCTGCGTTACTTCCGGTTTAGCGTAATTTTAAATTACAGCATTATAAATCAAGCTATTTTATCTAGTAAAGGGGAACCATGTCACTTTTAGATGTATAAAACTTCAGGACAAAGTGAATACAAAACTTTTCTCCTCAGTCTCATAATTTGGAGGTTGCTACGTGAATTAGATAAGAGTTCTAGACGACCAGAGATTTTTGTTTTTTCAAACCCAAACACACACAACTGTGCAGATGGTGAATTTTATAGAAAATTGAATGATCAAACCTGGGGAATCTACAGTGATGCTGCTTGGTCTGGAGTTTTTTTGGGGTCACAGTGCCATCGGGCGAGAGCGTGTCCGTTACACAGACATCAAACATCTTGTACCAGGCCTTAGTAATTCGATTGCTGTATTTAGCGACTTTTTCCAACACTTATAGCGACTAATTATTTTTTATTAAGTGAAATAAAAAAACGAGTGGAATGATTTTCATCGTTTTGCGTAAAACTAGAAGGAAGCCCGGTTGAAGACAGTGGCGCGGATCATTGCCAAGGACATGGTGGCAAAATTCACAACAGGTGTTTTATCAGTGGATGGATCAATGCATTTCCTGGTTCAATTAGAATTGATATTTAAATAGTCCTCTTCATAATGCTGTTCACATTTTGACATCATTATACCAAAAAAACAACAAATAATTGATCAACAGCACTTTGCCATTGCAATATTCTGTCTATTAATATAATAAACTACAACATGAAACTTTTCATTTCTTTGTGAGCAACAAAGGATCAAATCACAATTGCATTGGGGAAAATTGATGAAAATCAGATTTTTGTGGAGGGAAAACTGTTTATGCACACCTCTACTTTCCAAGGTTGTCGTTGGACAACGACGTCATGTGACTTTTTCTCATCCACTAGGCCACACCCCAGCTCTGGCGTGTGCCCCCAACAAAGACGTGGCTGACTGCCTGGCTCTGATCCTCTCCACCATGAAGCCTTTCCCCCAGCTTGACCCTTCCTCCTGCTCTTGCTCCTCCCCTGGCGTCTCCCCCTCGCCAGGCCTCAACTTGCTCAAGCACTGCGGCATCACGGCCGCCTGCGCCCCCCTGCCCAGCAACGGCCTCCACAACGGCTACGTCAAAGACCGCCACGGCGCACCCGTGGGCCTGGACGGCTGTCTGTCCGAGTGAGGGGTGTTGCCGCCAGGCTCAGTCATGCTGCTGTCACCGTCATCTACCACCAGGGGGTGTCTCCCTTTAACGTGGCCAAGAGGACCAGGAGAGCACCCGCCTATATCTATTTTGTGTATGTATGTATGTATGTGTGTCTGTATGTGCGTGAGTGTTTGGTCTTCTCTTGAGGTGCAGTCAAACCTAATATGCAATTAGAAGCCCATTCCTCCATCCCAGAGTAGTGCTTACTACGTAGAGGCTTGTTGCTCTACAAGGCCACTCCGATCAAGTGTGACATCCAAACTAACGCAATCTGGCCACACGCAAGTCATTTTAACCCTTTAAAAGCATCAGTTACGTAACAGCACTGGAACAAGTCTCACCGCCATATCGTTGAGTGAAGTCATATCACACTGGTGACCTTGTAGAGGAACTCGCAACCCTCCCAAAAGAACGATCAAAGAGTTTCCTTTCGAGATGTTTTGCTTTTTTTGTAACTTAGCCTAGATTAGTTTTTTTATTTTAGTGAAGGAACCACACAAGGGAAAAAATCAAATTAGCTGAAAAGTGCAATGCTTGTGGACTACAGTACAATCTGAAAAGGGTCACAAAGATTCTGTGGTGTACTTTTAAAACGTACGGCTCCTAACTTTTGGCATTGAAAGATAATTAGGTGATGCTGCTGAATACGTAAGCACGCCTCCTTGCAAAGGCGCACCACGCCGGCTTCGGCCCTGAATGCCGACGCTGACATTTTAAAGAACTGTTTGTTAGGCTAGAATGTTTCTAAGCATATGTTATGACCAAAGTTGATCAACACTACTATGGCTATAAAATTATTTATTTGAGATGAACTGTACTGTACAGAGAGAGACAATAGATCTTGATATACCTCGTCAACTCGTTTAGCAGCTGCTTCATCTTTGCCCAGGGTCCGTAGGTCTGACGTTCTTTTTTTTGTAGGTCGAGAGAACTACTGTAGGATGTAGTGAAGTGACCAAGGCCTTGTTGATTTCCGAGATGAAGGCTTTACAAGTAATATCTGCCAACAACACCTCATCAGAGCGTCATATATCTGAGCACATAAATGAACAAGCCATTTCAATTTCGTTCCCATCTCTTGAACAGTGTTTGTGCAAAGTTTTCAGAGTCAGCGTGGTCTACGCGATAGTTCTGTGTGACGTTTAGGCCTTTTCTTTTTCGTGTGTGTGTGTTTGCACGTGCGTCTCCATCAGTGTTGAAGGATTATTTCTTGACCTCGTCTTAATAGTTTCTATCTCTTGGTGGTCATCACTTTGAAGCGTTTTGTCTGCTTATTTTACTGCGTCCATCATTATTATTATTATTTGGCAACTTATGAGCAATATTTTTCTTTTGGCCTTTTTGTTTGTTATATTGAATAGACAATCACTGTCACAAGGGCTTTTGTTTCCCTGGAATGGGTTTGGTTTTCATTTTGGTCTTACCCGGTGACGGATGACCTGAAGACAAAACGAATGGCTCTGCATGTTTTGGGCATTTTAAACCGTCTGTGTCAACACAAATGCACTGGATTGCCTTTGACGGGGTCTCATCAAATGCCTTTTTCGACCCATGCCTTCCATCATTTCAGTTGGACTGTAACGTGGCAAAAGTATTATGAGCCTTTGCATCCCTGAGACTTACAATCTCGCCTTCCTCCCGTTTGATAGCACGAACCACAGTCAGTAGATGACAATATTTAAAAAAGAGAGAAAAAACGTGTTCCAGAAAAGGGAGAGGTATATTTTCTCAGCCATTACGTGTTGTTGAGTAGGAATCGCATTTGACTAAATTTCCTTGATCGACTGTGGCAAAATGAAGGTCAAAATCAATTTTTAAATAATATTTTAAGGGTGAGGGGAGAATCTCTTGGAATGTTCTGAACTCCCATGCCCATGTGTAGCGTAGCTTGCAATTGTTGTTGTCATGTTCTTCGGAGAGCAGGCAGCACTAGTTGCGACTGAATGAACACCGCCTCTTGGTTGCCGCCAAATAGTGCACGCCGTTTAGCCTCGTTTGCTTCAAGAGTCGTTTAAGCAACAAACAATTCCACACAACTATTATGCCCATCCCCAGTGCAGAGTTCAGGACTAGCAGAAATCCAAATATGTGCTTATTGCTGTTGTTTTTGTCTCTTCCTCCCATTTCTGGTACTAAACATACTAAATGCATACTAAAGATGATTGTATCGCCTGTTGTCTTTCAATTTGTTATGTAGTTCATCTGCTGGCCGTGATAACTTTACCCAGCATCTACTGCTAGTGAAGTGGCACAATTGCACACAT
The DNA here is from genome assembly GCF_024500385.1 of Phyllopteryx taeniolatus. Taxonomy (NCBI): domain Eukaryota; kingdom Metazoa; phylum Chordata; class Actinopteri; order Syngnathiformes; family Syngnathidae; genus Phyllopteryx; species Phyllopteryx taeniolatus. The sequence continues at coordinate 33,204,632 of NC_084502.1, read as the reverse complement.
AAGTTGACCAGATGGGTGATGAGGACCTAGACTCGTTCGACTCTTCCCTCCCTCCCTTACTTCCTACTTATTAAAATTGACACAGCCTCCAGTCGAGAGGAGCCATTGCTAGTTTGTTGAGATGAATTTCACTTTTTATTATTCTCTTGGGTTATTAATATAAGGTACATAATTCATTTGCGATCTCAGGATCTGTGGTTGAAGCAGCAAGCAAAATTAATGAACCAATCATAATTCAGCAGGATAATTAGTATTAGATTGTTTTGTTTTTATGTGGATGGGATGTTTCATGAAATTTTATTCCCTTTTTAACCTTAATCCTACAGCACTTAATTAGTCAAGCACGCACTTTCATACATTCAGGTTCTAAGTGTGCAAAATAGAGCAGATGTAATGTATGTACTTATGTTTACATGCATGTGTGTTGCTGCTGAATTACAGGAATTGTCGGCTAGTCGTCGACTTTGTGCATTGCATTGATTAGCAAATGGTGTCTCCGACCACTCGGGGCGCTGTCCACTGGCCGCTACCTTTTTGATCTCATTTGTGTGCGTGTGTGTGTGTGTGTGTGTGAGAGAGAGAGAGAGAAAGAGAGAACAAGAGAGGATTATAGAGTGGCTGCGACTTCCAGCCCAATCTGCTAGCCCGAGACATTTGGAGTCAAGTGCAGCGACTCGGCACACACCACGAGTGGGCTCCTTAGAAACACCACACACACTGGCAATTTGTAGGTGCTCATCCGTTCTGGCAGGGATGATGTTTTTTCATTTTTCTCTATTGATGTCCAAATGTGACCAGGTAACGGAGCCTTTTCCTCCCTGCAAGTATACAGTCTTTTAGTTTGGGACATAGTTTTCTTATACATGCTTTGTATGTGTGTGTGTATGATAGTAATAACCGAGTGTTGTGCATGTTGATATACAGGAAATATGTGGATGGTCCATTTGTAGCAATAGCGTGAGTGTGAGATTGAGTGCAACACAAACGTTGCTATCCGTTTAGGCCAAGTCCATGGATGCCAATGGTAGATTTAAAATACAAATGCGGGCTTCGACGCATTCCCAGCTATTGCCAAAACCTGCGTACAGCGTCAATTCAATTATGCATTCATTCAGTCTGACCATCCAATCTGAGCCATGACTGAAAAGACTGTCCGGTCGGGGTCTTTCTTCCCCCTCAAGCAGAACAATTTGAAGTAGTGGAGAATACCCGGTAGCATGTACTGTAAACCTCTTGTTATAGTGTTTCTTGTCATCTACCTTGCTTTGAGTTTGTTTGTTGGCTAATTGTTATTTCCATCCATTTTTACTGCAGCCAACGGGGGTATTTGGGTCAATTTGACATCCATTTCATTGAGAATGCCTTATCAACTGGGAAAAAATAAAATAAAACAAAGGTCTACAACAGAATATGGTTGACAAAAATGCACCTAAGCAACACCCATTTAGTGCCATAGAAACCTTTATTTGCCTTTAGATGTAAATCACATTGGTCAGTAACTTATTCCCTAATAGACAGAATTATTACTACAATTATAATCTTTGGACTTGAATGTCTTTGTACCATTTAGGACTACAGTATGACAACTATTTGCATGGGATTATGTATTTGGATAGACCACAAGTACTCTGTCAGTAGGGTTTTATAATTGGACAGCATAATTTTGGTATTGGCAAACCAATCCCGTGTTAGTGTGTTTGTTTAACAAGGTGTGTGTGGTTGTGTGTGAGTGTGTACGTGCGGCAGAACTTATTTGGTGATGTCATAAAAATGGAGGGAAAAAGCATGGTATTTTCAAAATTTATTTACCTCTCTGGTTGTCTTGGTTCTTACTTGAAGCAATTCTGATATATATATATTTAAAAAAAAAAAAAAAGGCAAATTTCAATTCAACTGATCCACTGTTGAGCCTTTTGCCTTACAAGCGATAAAAAACAAAGAAAATGATTTAGATCCCTGGCAATACCTGACACATTGCATCGCCTGTATGAGGTTACAGACAGGACAGCTAAAATTACATGTTGGCCTTCAGGTGTCAAGAAGCACACAAATCTGTCACGGTAGCACATAGCTGAAGGTTGCCATGGTGCAGAGATTGTCCCAAGAGGAGGATACTGCCATATTTGCCACTGTGAAATAATGGAGTCAGAATTCACTTGTAAACAATCAACTTGGGCTTCTACGGAGTGGCCATTGGGAGTTCAAAGCAGTGTGCCTCACATTATTCACACAGAAATGAAATAAAACAATAATGATTTTATTAATAATAAATAAATTACTTTTTAAAAAAATTGTGCAGCTATGCGAATAGTCCATCTCCATGAGTTGTGTAATTCTGCTTAACCTAGGCTAAATCGGAAATGTATATTGACAGAATTGTCACTAGCTTGCGTTCCCTACCTTCACCAAGTCGTTCACTGCTGCACCTTCTCATATTTTTTTTATTGGACCTGCAGTTTTAGGAAGGTCGCTATTTCATTTTATTACCTCTTGTCCAGTCAAAAATGTTCTCTCCCCTGCCCAAACACTTGGTCATTAGCCACGATGCTACATTCCCTTCCTCTCCCTATTAGTAGGACCTGTGTACTATCAAGCACAGCGGTGGCACGGTGCCTTTTATTTGTTACTACCGAAAGGTACGGTCTTCCATTTATATTTCCCGGAAGCCTTATACAATGGGGGGGGGGGGGGGGGAATGAAATTTCACTGAATACACTGGACTGCAGTCCAAGGCTCATCCAACCCCCGCAGTTCATCCTTTGCCATTTGATCCTTTTGGTTTTAGTTTTAGCCACTCTGCGTTAATGAGGCTGGTCTAAATTGAACATTTGCGACAGTTTTTTGCGGGCACATCGAGCATGTAAATGAATTGGGATCAAACTGTATGAAAGCACAAATCCAAAAAAGGCACCACAAAGCTCTGTTCACCTTCCCAAAACCTTGTTTGAAGGAGCCTCAAGGACACAGGCTTTTACTACCTTGACCCTGGGGATGTTGTAGCAAAACAAATACATCTTTAAGAAATGAAATATAAGAATAAGGTCTTGATAAAACTACCTTCCAACGTAAAAGAATAGCATCACCCACACCCATCAGTGTTTCTGTTACACTGATGGTCGATGACGGTGAACAGTCCTGCGAATCGGTGCCTCCCAAGCTTGACTGTCATTAACACAAACTGTAGAAAGACCACCGTGTGGATTGAGCTGCTTCGGAGTGTTCTTGACCATTCGGTATCCATTGGCGACGTGCGGCTTCGCAACACGCTTCGCGAAGCAGAATCAGATTCTTTTTTTGTTTTTGTTTGGAAACTGATTGTTGATTTGTGTGTCATTTAGGCTAGACTGAGTACACGTAGAGTTGCAGTAGTAGCCAGTGTGCTGTGTTAATAACCGTGTGAATCGTACTCTAGAAGTGACGTAACGTGTCGTCTTAACTGAGGCATGAATCTTCTTAAGCTGACCTCGTTTGGAAATAGACAAAAGATAAAAGTGCAATCGCCTTTTATTTGTCATTGTTTCCTCCAATGATTATTTAATGTTTTTAAGTTGAACACCAAAAGTCACTCAGCTGTAGCAAATAAAGGGTTTCCTCTTGTTTGTGTTCAGAGCGGTGGCGTTTGACTGTTGAGTGTGTGTGCTATTCCGTTCTTAAAACTGTGATCCAGCTTGGACGAGCCGCTTGTTTTGAGGAAGCACCGTGCACAAGTTGGCTGGTAGATAAATGGTGTGTGTGTGTGTGTGTGTGTGTGTGTGAGTGTGAGTGTGAGTGTGAGTGACCTCTGGGATCACACTATTGTACTTGGGAATCTTTTATTGCTCCATTTCTGGTTTCTATCTGGTAGACGTTCCTTTGCATGTGTAGATGTATATGCATCCTTCTCCTTGAATGAAACATTTCTCCAAGAAAAAAAACTAAAGGAAAAAGTGTTTAGTCCTGCTGTCTGTGATATAGGCGGATAAAAGGAGTATTGAAAATGCCTTATATTTGTGTTAATGTTGAGCATTAAGGGTTCCTGTGTGTTTCTCCCTTTTCAGTGTGTAGCCTAAAGCTTGTACAGTCCGAGTCCTCTGAGATTTCTATCTACTGTATAGCCTACTGTACGCGTTTCCACGCTTTGTTACTTGGAGTTAATTGTCGTTTTTATTTTTTCGGAGATACATTCCCCTCGAAAGTGCCGTTTGTTTTCACCAGCAGAGGAGCAGTGTCTTTTGGGGGAAATGAGGAAGGAACAATTTGCTCGCGTTCGTTCATTGTTGAACCGACAATGAAAACTCGGGCTGGATTTACACTGCACACTGTTAGTGTGACGCAGTTCTGACGGTTTCAGTTTCTTTCCCTGAGTTTTTGTGTGTGTTCACATGCATTTTTTCCCAGGTGTTCAGTAAATGTAACCATAGTATTGGATATGGGTTAGATCAATCGGTTACAGGCATAAATCTGAATTGGCCACTTAAAACACCTGCAATGTAAATCCAGCCTGATAGAAATAAGGCTGCGAGGATTTCTTTTATCTTTTTATTTTATTTTTTTGCCTAGCACCTTTTTACTGCGTGATGTAAGTCACCTCACCGTGCTTGATTACTCTAAAGCAGAGCCATATTGGAGAAGTTGTCCCTTAGGAGCCCTCTTGAATGTGTTACGAGGAATAGCCTACTGTAGGAAAGGATGTATACTTGCATGTCCTGTGACATTTTAGGAGTGATTGTCCGTCTTTGTTTCGTTTATTCATTTTGTTTAGCCACTGTAGATCTTGCCACTTCATTGATGCTCACAAGCTATTAACAATCCTCACAACTGGACTTGAAGCAGGCGTCGATCTGCTGCTGAGGCAGCCTTAAGTCTAAAAAGAAACAGGTAGAAAATAGCTTGCCTGTTTTAACATGGAGTGGCTTATCTTGGTACATACAAGGGAGCCCTTATCAGGAGTGGAAGAACTCTGAATCAGGGCATGTGATGAGTTACAATCAGCTAATTTCACAATGCACCTTCACATAGAAGAATTGTACACACAAAAAAAGTTGGCACGTCCACCCAACATTCCAAAGTTTGACTCCATATTCCGCTGTCCTGTCCGTCTGAATAGGCTTGTTAGTTTTTTGCTTTACGGGTGAATGAAGTGGGCTCATGCGTGTGCTTGTGTGCCTGCGTCAATGACAGGGTTCCCTAGTTAGCCTGATTACCTCATTTACAAAATCTGCAAATCTACTTGTTCTACTGTGCGCTAAAGGAGTCAATGCCATCACCAGCAGCAAGACCTGTGATGACAACAGGACCAACCGTGTTGAAATTAGAAAATTAGAAACTGGGATAAACTCTTTAAAATAAGGTTTGTTTGGTTTGTATTTCTTTTAACGCTGAGTGAATTGGCACAGCAGCTCATCACATCAAGTCCAACACCTCCAGATTTTTCCCAAAACCCCAAATTTGTTGAGGGTCTGCGGCTGATTGAGTCGTTTTTTTTTTATTGCTTTTTTCCACCGCCGGTCAGAATGTTATCATGAACCCCTCAGTCTGCAATCTCACTGTTCAACTGTCAGTTGATTAATTCAGATACTAGTGAAAAGTGCACACAACAAAACCCGCTGCAGCACTGCTGTTCTCAGTAAGCAATGTCGAATGAAACATTGGGGAAAAAATTACATTTTCAAGGAAAACGTTCCTTGGTGTTTTCCAAACTGGGATTGTTCATTGAAAAAAAATTTAAAACCTTCAATCATTTTTATTTGACTCACAAAAAGTATTTGGCTGGATTTTTGTTTTTCAATGAATAGGTCGGAAATGCCAAATAGAGATCCATGCTTTTCATTTGATAGCCAAGATCGAAAGATAACAAGACCAAATTTGACATCCATCTCATGAGAAAGCACCTTAGAACACAAATGGTTTTCCTTTAAGCGCTCAAGCAGTGTATCTATAGCATTGATTTAACTTTGATGTACTTTCAGTGCAACTGAATGGAAACTTCAGATTTGCTCGGCACGTACTTTTAGAGTTCTCTTCCAAACCAGACATATAACTGACTCGGTGAGATGAGCTGCCGTAATACAAGTCCGCTGGCCACCTGGTGGATTTAAGCGAACATTTGCGTTTGCAACACTTACTGTTCTCCGTAGCATTTCTCCTACCTCCTTGTTTTTGCAGCTTTCAGTACAGTTTGTCTCCACCTTGTTCTGACTAGAATAGCTTGCCAGTATTGGAATAAAAACAGATTTTATCGTAAGCAATGGTAGTTAAAAAGAATCGAGTGCTTGGTTGTGTTTGTATGTGTCAATGTCTGGGGGGGGAAATTATTAGAAGCATTTATACGACTAAACACAACTGGAATGTGAAGCCAGACAATGTTACAATGCAGATTATGATGATAGTCCCCTTTAACATTTACGTGGCGCACAGCTGAGTCATCTTGAAGAAAAAACAGTAACCACGTATTGGCTTTTATTTCCACCTCTAAATCACATTTTTGCCTCCAGCTGTAACTGTACCTTCATTCTGGAACAGTGTTGATTACCCTGGAGTGTGACAATATCAAAGGTTGTCACAAGGACAATTGAAGGATGGATTTGTGATTCGGCGCCAGAGGTGAGACTTTGAGCGTCCTCTGTGACGTTTGCCTTATGAATCCATCCGTCCACTCCACGTTCTAGCAGAAACCATATTGTGTTTGGTAGGCATCCTGTATCTGCGCCCATTTCCAAAACTTTGCTTTCAGTTTGACGGCAAGGGGTGTACAGGACAAGGTTTGAGGTTAAATCCCCTCCCCAAAATCCGCCTAGCTTCCAACCTAATGCATCCGCTCCCATTGTAGGACAGGACCGATCCGCCCCCACCCATCTCCCCCACCCTCATCCAGCCCGCTGCCTCACCTCAACCTTTAACCAGTTCATATTTAGTTTATTCGACAATGCAATCCTGAAAGCACTTTGCCTTGTTATTCCTTTATGTGAACATGTGAATGATGATTTGTTACAAAAGAAAAAAATGTTGAATATGTAAATGATCATTCACTGTTTTGGAAAAACCTGCATTTGTCTTTCTGACATTAAAAGAAAAAAAGAACAATTTAGTGACATTGAAACCTATGAATCTATTTTATAAAATGTTTGCTGCAGCCAATTGGTCTTGTCATTCAGTATTGTGGCTTAGGGTTGTTTGTGTTGAATAAAGTGCTATTGCTAAATATTTACTCAGTCTGCTGTCTTCTTTTTGACTATTGAGTTATATAATACATCACTAGCATGTACATACAGATACAACGTGATGCTAGATTATGTATTACTTGAGTCCTCTAGATTCTATGTTATGGCGCTTGTGTTGCGATGACTTACAAGTTTCATTTGTTCCCTGACCAAGCTCGTAACTCAGTTTACTCATCAAATCAATACTTCCATTGAAATAAACTAAAATGGCATTTACACTGTGGCAAAAAAAGTATTTAGTCAGCCACCAATTGTCCAAGTTCTCCCATTTAAAAAGATGAGAGAAGCCTGTAATTTTCATCATAGGTATACCTCACCTGTGAGAGACAAAATGAGGGGAAAAAAATCAGGAAAATCACGTCTGATTTGTAAAGATTTTATTAGCAAATTATGGTGGAAAATAAGTATTTGGTCAATAACAAAAGTTCATCTCAATACTTTTTATATACCCTTTACCCGTTTTCTCTAAGTCTTCATAAGGTTTTCACATATTGTTGCTGGTATTTTGGCCTATTCCTCCATGCAGATCTCTAGAGCAGTGATGTTTTGGGGCTGTCGCTGGGCAACACAGACTTTCAACTCCCTCCAAATATTTTCTATGGGGTTGAGATCTGGAGACTGGCTAGGCCACTCCTTCGTTGCCCGGGCGATGTGTTTGGGATCATTGTCATGCTGAAAGACCCAGCCACGTTTCATCCTCAATGGCCTTGCTGATGGAAGGAGGTTTTCACTCAAAATCTCACGATACATGGCCCCATTCATTCTTTCCTTTACACGGATCAGTCGTCCTGGTCCCTTTTCAAAAAAACACCCCCAAAGCATGTTTCCACCCCCCATGCTTCACAGTAGGTATGGTGTTCTTTGGATGCAACTCAGCATTGTTTCTCCTCCAAACACGACAAGATGAGTTTTTACCAAAAAGTTCTATTTTGGTTTCATCTGACATATGACATTCTCCCAATCCTCTTCTGGATCATCCAAATGCTGTCTAGCAAACTTCAGACGGGCATGGACATGTACTGGCTCTAGGGAGATTATCAGCGGTCTTGTATGTCTTCCATTTTCTAGTAATTGCTCCCACAGTTGATTTCTTCACACAAACCTGCTTACCTTTTCCAGATTCAGTCTTCCCAGCCTAGTGCAGATCTACAATTTTGTTTCTGGTGTCCTTTGACAGCTCTTTGGTCTTGGCCATAATGGAATTTGGAGTGTGACTGTTTGAGGTTGTGGACAGGTGTCCTTTATACTGATGAGTTCAAACAGGTGCCATTAATACAGATAACGAGGGTAGGACAGAGGAGCCTATTAAAGAAGTAGTTCCAGCTCTGTGAGAGCCAGAAATCTCACTTGTTTGTAGTTGACCAACTACTTATTTACCATAATTTGCTAATAAATGTGATTTCCTGGATTTTTTTTTTTTCTCTCATTTTGTCTCTCATAGGTGAGGTATACCTATGATGAATTACAGGTCTCTCTCATCTTTTTAAGTGGGAGAACTTGCACAATTGGTGGCTGACTAAATACTTTTTTGCCACACTGTATATGTTCCCCCCAAATCCCCCCCAAAAATCATACAAAAATATTGTATACAAACTGAATAAAACAAAAGAGAATATAAAGAAATAACGCTGGTTTTTATGAGTATAATTGCTATACATACTGTAGCATTCATGTGTTGGAGGTGTACCTTAAGGGGTTTGGCCAAGTGAGTGACATTAGGTGCTAGTCGGGTTGCCCAGTTTGTCTGCGTGTGAGTGTTTGGGTGTCAGTTGTGGCTGACAGCAGCTCCTTATGAGTGTTCTCATTTTGTATGTGTGCGTTTGAAAACTGCTGAAAGTGCATCGGAGTCAGACTGGTTGCCCACATGTTAGGGTATTACAGTATCGTAATTGCTCATTCCCACCCCCACTTCACTTCAATGAAACTCGCTTGGAACTCAAATTGCGGCTCTCAACACACAGCATAATTTCGACCAAGTGACAGCTCCAAAAACTCGTAACTTAGGGCACTCGGAGATCAAGATACCAATGCATTTGTTTCGAGAATAAGTTCACAATAGAGGTGACTTTAAACAGGATACTTTCAGTTTCTGAGTACTACAACGCATCAAACATCTAAATATTATATTTACTGTATATGGTCAGATTTATAGTGGTTTTACATAGGAACAGGTTGTAACCACTTATGTAGACAATTAGATTTTGTTGTTGTTTTTACTTCCACTTTCTCTTACACAGAGGTGGGTCGTAACGAGCTACATTTACTTCCTTTTATTTACTCAAGTAACATTTTCGATAAACTGTACTTGTCAGAGTACTTTAAATGCACTCTACTTTTTACTTTTACTTGAGTATTTATGTGAAGAAGGGTCGATACTTTTACTCCTTTACAATGATCGACATCCCTTTCGCTACTTTTATTTATCCATTCATGCGTGTTCGCGTCCATTTTTAGACTCCATCTTTGACTTCCGCATAGCGTGCCCGTTGCGCCAATCGAACGGATCACTTGTGTCATTTGACTTCACCAATTAGACGACACAAGGCAGTCACATGACTGCGCACGTAGCCTTCGCGAGCCAATCAAAATGACTCATTTTGGGGGGGGAAACAGCCGCGCGAGTGTGTTTATAGACCAAAAAACAACAGCTTTGTCATGCAGCTCTTCAATTGTGACTGCCCAAACTTGGATATTTCAGCCCACTTCTAACTTGAGAAAACACCTTGCATTAAGTTGCAGATGTTTCTACTGTTGTTTTGGCAGTGGATATGGCAAAATTTAGCACTATCCCTTTGGTGTCGCACACACAATCACAAAGTCTCGTCAGCAAACGGCTTCTTCATGAAGTAATTTAAGTGAATAAAGCAAATCGTGTTTCTGTAGGGCCCAATGCATGTGTTGTTGGTTTTTTTATATATATTTTTTATTATTTGATGTTCATGCTCTGATTTTTTTTTTTTAAATAAATAAATAAGAAGTTGCTCACAAATTATTCTTGAGTAGTTTTTTTCATTGGGTACTTTCTTACTCTAACTCAAGTAAATATTTGGATGACTACATTTTACTTTTACTTGAGTCATATTCTAAAGCATATATGTCAAAATCAGGCCCTGGGGCCAAATTTGGCCCACAATGTAATTATATTTGGTCCGCAAGACCATATCAAATGTGTATTAGAGCTGGCCCGCCAGTATATAGCACATGCGCCACTAATATTACAAATCCCAGAATGCTTTGCTAGTGTGTTGGCCCATCAGTATAGACCGGCGAGCGGCCCTTCCCTTTCTGTTGCAGTCGTTAGCAACTCTGCTACCAGTCTCCTCGAGCAAATTTACACTTCCCCTTCCCAAAAATGGCCAAACAAAAGATGGAAAATGGTTAACTTCCAAGACAGGTGGGAGGCAGATTGTCTGTTCACTAAGGTAAAAGACAGACCTGTTTGTCGTGTGCGGAGGAACGTGGCTGTAGCAAAGAATCTCACATAATTGAATTGTTTTTTTTAATGCCCTTTATCAAGTCCTAGGCAGGGACTGTTAATAGTTTGAAGTTTGGATTTTTATTGAAGGACATTCTTATTTTTTGGGGTTGTTTTGTTGTTGGCCTTTGAAAATAGATTTACATAAAAAAGAAAGGTAGTTGGAGATAGATAAAGAGAAGATGGAGAGACAGAAGAATTCATGTTATCTATTTAAATACAAAACAACAAACAAATACCAGTTATCTTTTATGGAAAATTTTATTTCTCGTGTTTATAATATTAACTTTTGTTTATTCCAGATTCAGTGTTTAAGCAAAATTTAAGTTTGTTGTCATATGATAAACTTTAACGCTACATTTCTACAGAGAAGGGAAATATCCACATCGCAGTGATTTTTCATTAAATATTGAGTTTGGCCTGCGACGTTGTCCCAATTTTTAATAGACTTTAAGAGACTATAATCAAAATATTACAGAGATTTTTTTTTAAATAATATGAAAATTGTCTTTTTACTAAGATTATGGGAATAAAACCATTCATTTACTGAGTGAATGTCAAAAAGCCCACACAAACAGCAGCTGCACACATGAATTGGGTAATATCATTAAATATTTCTGGGAAAAGAATAAAGAGAATATGTCATATCCACAGGCAGCATAGTTGCCTAGTGGTTAGCATGTCCGTCTCACAGTTTGAGGTTCTGGAATTGAATCGCTGATTAGTCACAAGGCACAGGACAACCATTCATTCTGTCACTCACTGGGAACTGAACCCACACTGCCTTAAATGCAAGTCAGGCGAGTGAACCACTTCACCGTCAGTAACCTACAGTGTATGTTCAAGCATAAACCTCACTAAACAATCGCCACTCTGTATGAAATATTTTTAAAATGGAAAGAAAAAAGGAGGGCGGCACGGTGGTCGACTGGTTAGCACATCTGCCTTACAGTTCTGAGGTCCCGGGTTCAAATACGGCCTCCCTTGTGTGCAGTTTGCATGTTCTCCGAGGGCCGGGTTTTCTCTGAGTACTCCAGTTTCCTCCCACATCCCACAAACATGCATGGTAGGTTACGTGAAACCTCTAAATTGGCCGTAGGTGTGAATGTGAGAGTAAATGGTTGTTTGCCTGTTTGTGCCCTGCGATTGACTGGCAACCAGTTCAGGGTGTACCCCGCCTCTCACCCGCAGTCAGCAGGGATAGGCTCCAGCATACCTGCGACCCTACTGAGGATAAGCGGTATGAAAAATGGATGGATGGATGGAAAGAAAAAGGTGAAATTTTTTTTTTTTTAAACCTAAGTGCCATCTGTGAGCTCTTTACAAAGCTCTGCAAAACTGCCTTTGACTTGTACACAAAACCCAGCGAAACGGAATGTTGTCGCAACTGTCGGGCATTGCAAAATTCCCAACTTCATCCTCCCCCATTGTGGAAAAATGCCAGCTTTTACAGGCACAGGACGAGTGCAAGTCAAGTCACAGATACTCAGCTGACTCATCAACTGTTCCCAACCTCTTCTGGCAATAACATCAGCATGGGTGTTCCAAGGAGTGACAAATCACAGTCTTCTATCTGGCAGGACCAGTCTGGGTTTGGCCAACACAAAACACCAGCATGTCTGGTTTGTGCTAACTAAGGAGGTTTCGCTGAAATGCATCATTCCAGCTTCATGGAAACGGTTTGGAGAAGATGGGCCATAAAGGCCTGCTGGGATGAGTTGGGTGTGGAAGAACAAGCAAGCCAATCAAACACCTTTGGGATGAACAATAACGGATATTGTAGCATAGGCGGTGGACCCTCTCCTCAGGTCCAATATTTGTGACTTCTGATGTCATTAATAGACAAAAGTTCCCACAGACACACTCCAACATCTTGTAGAAAGTCTTCCCACTAGACTGGAATCAGACTAAACGTATCCTGTTTCAGTTCAATTAGTATTTCCAAAATTGTTTCTATTTGCTAAATGGCAGAATAATGAAAAGAGGGATTTTTTGGGGGGGTCATTTTTCATTACTTTAGATAAAGTCAGAAGTTTACATACAGTGAGATTACTATGCCTTTAAAGAAATTTGGGGGAGGGGGGGGGGACCCCAGATAATGATGTAATTTCTTTGAAAGCTTCTGATATGTTTATTGACAACGTTTGAGTTAATTAGAGATACCTGTAGATGTATTTGAAATAGGCACACCTGAAACACACTGCTTCTTTGTGGGACATCATGGAAAAGTCAAAAGAAATTAGACAAGATATCAGGAAGAGAATTGTGGACTTGTCTGGTTTATCCTAGGGTGCAATTTCCTGATGCCTGAAGGCGTTCATATGTTCAAACAATTATATGCGAGTATAAACACCATAGGAATGTCTAGCTATCATACCGCTGAGGAAGGAGATGCGTTCTGTGTCCCAGAGATGAACGTGCTTTGCTCTGAAATGTGCAAATCAACCTAAGGACAAATGCTGGAACAGATGCTGGCTGAAGCACATAAGTGTGTGCCATTATCCACTGTGAAACGAATAGGCCTACTGTACCAACATGGACTGAAGGGCCACTCTGCCAAGAAGAAGATATTAATCCAAAAGAAACATTGAAAAGCCAGATTACAGTTTGCAAAAGCACTCAGGACAAAGACCTTAATTTTTGGAGACATGTCCTGTGGTCTGATTAAACTTAAATTGAACTCTTTGGCCATAATGAGCATTTTACATCCATCCATTCTCAATACCGCTTATCCTGTTCAGGGTCGTGGGGTGCTGGAGCCTATCCCCGCTGAATCCGGGGCGAAAGGCAGACTACACCCTGAAATGGTTGGTCAGTTGCAGGGCACATATAGACATGGACAACCATTCACACTTACATTCACAACTGAACCCATGCCGCCCGCACGAAAGTCAGGCAAATGTACTACTACACCATCAGTGATTCAGCATTTTACATTTGGAGGAAAAAGAGGGACGCTTGCAAGCCTGAGAACACCATCCCAACTTTGAAATATGGGGGCGACAGCATCATGTTGTGGGGTTGTCATTAACTAATTTAACACTTGTTTATTTTTCAGTTTGCAAAGCTGTAGGAACCAGTGATTTTTTTCCCTTCTTTTAGGTATGACAACTGTGTAACCCAATGAAAAAGGAAACTATATGTTCTGTGCAGAGAAGTTATCAAAATGGGTATTGTAATGAAATAGATTTTTTTAATTTAACCAATTAAAAAAAGATTTACAAGTGGTAAAATAAAAAAATGTTCAGGTTAAAACTGTAAAGGTAAAAGCAAAGCTTAGAAAATGTAGCCCTCCCACACTCTGTGTGTATGTACAGTATGTGAATATATACAGTCCCCTCCAAAAGCATTGGAATGGCAAGGTCAATTCCTTTGTTTTTGTTGTATACTGAAGACATTTGGGTGTCAGATCAAAAGATTAACACAAGACAAAAGTTCAGAATTCAGGCTTTTATTTCATGGTATTTACATCTAGATGTCTGAAACAAGTCAGGACAGAGCACCTTTTGTTTGAAGCCACCAACTTTTCAAGAGAGCAAAAGTATTGGAACAGACATTATTAAATTAAAGTGAAAAAAATGTAATATTTGGTGGCATAACCCTTACTTGCAATAGATGCATCAAGCCTGTGAACCACTGACTTCACCAGACTGTTCCATTCTTCATTTGAAATGCTTTTCCAGGCCTTTACTGCAGCCTCTTTCAGTTCTTGTTTGTTTCTGGGGGTTTCTCCCTTCAGTCTCCTCTTCAGGAGGTAAAATGCATGCTCTATTGGGTTAAGGTCCAGTGATTGACTAAGACCTTCAATTTTGTTGTGTTGGCAGTGTGTTTTGGGTCATTGTCTTGTTGCATGATGAAACTTCTCCCGATTAGTTTGGATGCATTTTTCTGTAAATTGCCAGACAAAATTGTTTTGTAGACTGCAGAATTAATTCTGCTGCTACCATCATGAGTTAGATCATCAATAAAGACTAGTGACCCCGTTCCAGAAGCACCCATGCAAGCCCAAGTCATGAAATTACCTCCACCATGCTTCACAGATGAGCTTGTGTGTTTTGAATCATAAACAGATCCTTTCTTTCTCCATACTTTGGCCTTTCCATCACTTTGGTAGAGGTTAATCTTGGTCTCATCAGTCCAGAAAACTTTGTTCCAAAACTTTTGTGGCTCAGCTCTGTACTTCTTTGCAAATTCCAATCTGGCCTTCCATTTCTTTTTGCTGATGAGTGGTTTGCATCTTGTGGTATGTCCTGTATATTTCTTCGCTCAAAGTCTTCTTCGAACAGTGGATTGTGATACCTTCACCCCTGCCCTGTGGAGGTTGGCAGTGATGTCACTGACTGTTGTCTTTCTTCACAGCTCTCACAATGTTTCTGTCATCAAATGCTGTTGATGCCCTTGGCTGACCTGTTTGATGTCTGTTGCTCAGTACACCAGTAGTTTCTTTCTTTTTCAGCACATTCCAAATTGTTGTATTGGCTATGCCCAATGTTTGTGCAATAGCTCTGATCGATTTTCCCTCGTCTCTCAGCTTCAAAATTGTTTGCTTTTCTCCCATAGACATCTCTCTTGTCTTCATGTTTGCTTCACAGCAAATGCAGTTTTCACAGGTGAAACTCAAAGCCAAAACAAGCACTATCTAATGTTTAAGCAATCAATCTAAAAGGCAACACCTGAGCAACTAGAAACACCCTTCAGTCAAATGTTCCAATACTTTTGCTCACGTGAAAAGTGGGTGGGTTCAAACAAAAGACAAAGGTAAGAACATTTTTGAGTCTTTAGTATAGGAGTTTAATTAGTAGGCTGCTCTTACGTCTTTTTTAAACAAGCATATGTACTTCTACTTAGGCACAGAGTATGAGTACTTTTTCCAATTCTGGTTTATTTTATTTTTTTGTGAAATTGTCACTGTTGATTATGAACCACAGTGACATAAATAATAAATAACAATTTCCAGCGTGCGTCTGACCAACTTTTGGCAAAATGTGCGCGATGACGTCATTGCCCGTCGGCGTATGAGTGACGTCGCGACGTCGGTCGGATGTAGCGCGGCAGGACGCCACTAGCCCAAGCTAACAGCCAGCTAGGCAAAGTACACACAAACCCTCGCCGACTGCTGTTTTACTGACCCGTCAAGTAAGTCCGTCGCTTTGTTACGGTGTTTTGGTCGAGTGCGCATCAGGGTAGATCGCCATTTGTCGGCGCGTAGCTTGCTAATGTTGTAGTTGTCAATGGCTAGCTGCGAGGCTAATGTCCAGAGGAAAACAGCGACAACGTCGATGTTGCTAAGTGGTTCGGTAGCTAGCTCGCGAGTGTCTGAGACAAGACTCATCCGCAAATTCATTCTAAGGATGCGCGCATTGAGTGTGCATTTGACGGCACACGGGGTGAAAAAGCGGCACGTTGCTGACTTCGTAGCACGGCTCGTTTTGGGGTGTGTGATGAGTGTGATGGGGCTGAAGAGAGCGAGTGTCTCCAGACCGGAGGAGGGCACAGCATCACCTGCTTGCAAGTGATGTGGATAGCACGATGCATGGCTGGATCGTGGTAACACGAAAAAATATCATTCGCTAATTAATAGAGATCTAATTCTTAACTGGGAGTTAGTGTATGTAGAAAAATATATAATATATATAAACATAAGCACCCCCATTTAAAGTAACGGGGGGAAAAAAATGAGACGGGGGTCCTCGCTTTGCGACGGAGTTCAACTTCTACATCGGCGACGGGTTACTACGTAAGTCGGACTACGGCATAGTCTGACATGCATGACCACTTATTCTTATGCCGTTACACAAACTAGTTAAGTTCGCGCTGTTCTTAACTTTGTCATAATTGTAGTAAATGTGGGGAAAAAATGTTCATTGCGCCTTGAAAAACAAACCTCGAAACAGCGCATGACGTCGTAAAACAAGGACTCCCTGTGTATAATTAAAAAGAACCAAAACAAAACAATTACAATAAGCTAGTTGTGCACACCCTCTAATGATAATGGTTGAGCTTTTATGGCCTGAGTTACAAAAGATTCGGGGTGGTTTCAATGCGAAGTCATTTTATTTAAGTGCTGATGTTTCTTTCATTTAATAGTTTGGTGCTGGTGTTTTTGGACAAGCGTGTAGCTTGACAAAAACAAACCCAAAATAGCCCTGGAGATGTTTGTGAGTGTGTTTGTTTTTTTTCAGAGTCTTTGTGTCGGTCAAAAGAGCTTGTCCACCAGCTGAATGGAAGTACACCAGGCTGTTTGTGAATGAGGTAGCCTCTGTCATTTTCTGTCTTTCTAACTTTTCTTCCCTTAAGGTGGGTACACAAGTCACACTTTAAGTGTTGTTGTAGGGGGTGGTCGGGGTCAGTGATGCACCATGGGCTACGACGTGACGAGGTTCCAAGGGGAGGTGGATGAAGACCTACTGTGTCCAATATGTAGCGGTGTTCTAGAAGAACCAGTGCAGGTATGTTAGTCACGGCGCACATTTCCATGAAGTTTTGTGTAGTGACTGCTGTAGCTCAACAAAGGCTGGAGTTACGCTACAAGTGACACGAATTTCGATTTTTGTTTTTCTCCCCAAGATGCCAACTAAATCATATGTAGCATTTAATAGATTTGTATTGTGTTGTTTATACATAATTGTATACATCCGTGTGTCACTGATTGTGTTGACGATGTTGACAGATGTGTAGTTGAATGTGTTGTCTCAGGTTTTCAGTAAATGTAAACAGTCGAGGTTGGATATGGAAACTCGGCATTAGCCTGAGTGATATTTGTAACAAAAAATATTGTTGTCATCCACTAATTTTCCAATTTACTGAAAAAATAGTAAATTAAATTAAGATGTCAAATTCTTATTTAAAGAAAAACTGCAAAAAAAAGTTTGTGGTTGTATATTGTGCCAGATTCATTTCTGACTTCTCAGAGAAACTCAGTGAGCTGCCACAAATTTTGGGTTTAAAAGCTCATTGTAATTGAAAGAGTCCTCATTAAAGCACTCTGTAATGCTAGTTGGTCTCTTTCAGGTGGGTGGTTTAATACATTTGTCCCGTACATGTAATAGTAGGAACTCAATCGGAATTGGACACTTGGACCTGCAGTGTAAATCCAGACTAAGAGATTTAACTGGACTTCTTACTGTTGCCATGATGAAAATAACTCGAGATACGATATCACACTATTTTAACGTCAACAATAATGTCATGATACAGAGATCAGATGTCAATCGATATATTGGCAGAAAACCATCTACCAAACATCACGATAGTTACAGTATGTAACTTAAGAAAGAAACTGTCTTCCTGCACATTATGCATTGAGAAATTATAAGAAATGAAATATCTGACAACAAAAATGAACTTTTCTCTCATAATTCTACCATACAAATATACAGGGGGTCCTCGGTTCACAGATTTTCTCTTTTGTAAGTCTCAATACACAGGACTCTATCACTGACCTATGCTGATGAAATAGTGAAGTCACAATTACGCAAAATATTTGTATGAAAAACACTTCTTGGCCATAAATATAAAACACTCAAATGCAGTTAAGTACAGGAGGAGCTGAGGGTGTCGTTTCGTGCCGCGTGAAAATGTATTCTTATGTCGCTGCGCAAACTAGTTCTTGTGCACCAGTCATAACCTCAAAATACCAAAATTACAGTAAACATTTGTGAAAACTTCTGGGCCACAAACAGAAACAATCATATGAAAAATGCTAAGTACGGCAGTGACTGAGCGTGCTAATTAGACTTTACGCCGTACTGATTGTCTTGATCGGTATCGGCCGATAATTAGCATTTCAGGCTGATTGGCTTTAATGTCATTCACTGACCTGATCAATGACATCATTGATTGCCTCCGCAAAATAAATTTACTCTGTGTCGCCATCGAGTACAGTATATCTGAATTCAAAAGCTAGTTTATCTTTAGCATTGTCGCGTCTTTTGACGTAGTACTGTAAATATCTGACCGCCAATAGTTATTTAAAAAAAAAATAATAATAACATGAGGGGCCATAGGGGTCACGTGCAGTGCGAGCTAGGCCGTGGCCAAAGGCAGGGACCTTGGCGATCCGATCCCCGGCTACAGAAGCTGGCTCGAGGGATGTGGAATGTCACCTCTCTGGCAGGGAAGGAGCCTGAGCTGGTGTGTGAGGTCGAGAAGTTTTGACCAGATATAGTTGGACTCGCCTCCACACACTGCTTGGGCTTTGGTACCAGTCCTCTTGAGGGGTTGGACTCTCTTCCACTCTGGAGTTGCCCACGGTGAGAGGCGCCGAGCAGGTGTGGGTGTACTTATTGCCCCCAACTCGGCGCCTGTACGTTGGGGTACACTCCGGTGGACGAGAGGGTAGCCTCCCTCCGCCTTCGGGTGGGGGGACGAGTTCTGACTTGTTTGTGCCTATGCACCAAACAGCAGTTCAGAGTACCCACCCTTTTTGGAGTCCTTAGAAGGGGTGCTGGAGCGCGCTCCCGCTGGGGACTCCATCGTTCTGCTGGGGGACTTCAATGCTCATATGGGCAATGACAGTGAGACCTGGAAGGATGTGATTGGGAGGAAGGGCCCCCCCGATCAGAACCTGAGCGGTGTTCTGTTATTAGACTTCTGTGCTCATCACGGCTTGTCCGTAACGAACATCATGTTCAAGCATAAGGGTGTCCACACGTGCACTTGGCACCAGGACACCCTAGGTTGCACTTCGATGATCGACTTTGTGGTCGTGTCATCAGACTTGCGGCCGCTCGGGTGAAGAGAGGGGCGGAGCTGTCAACTGATCACCACCTCGTGGTGAGTTGGCTCCGATGGTGGAGGAAAATGCCAGTCCGACGTGGCAGGCCCAAACGTCTACTGGGAACGTCTGGCGTCGCTTTGTAGACGCCGCCACACAACCGACGTCTGCTCCGTCACCGGGGCGAGGATGGGTCGCCGCCGACTCAGTGGGCTCCGAGGATGGCTAAGTCGCCGTCTCGATCTCGCGACAGGACACCCGAGGAAGCGTGGTTTCTGTTTACTCCCGCTTCTTGCAAACGGAAGTGGAGCAGTAAAAGGAAGTCTCTGATTGGCTGTTGTCACGCACATCCCGTCATGTTAGAGTAAGGAAATACACACACAGCTGATAACCGAGATCGGCGGTCTTAGGAATCCCATGCACAAATGTCATTCTTGATATAAATGTCATTGTCATTTGCTTTTTCTCTAAGCAAAGGGGAAAAATATATATATTTTATGTTTTCATAAATGTTTTCATATATATTTATAAAGCGGCATGGTGGACGACTGGTGAGCACATCTGTCTCACAGTCCTGAGGACCGGTGTTCAAATCCCGGCCCTGTCTGTGTGGAGTTTGCATGTTCTCCCTGTG
The DNA here is from genome assembly GCF_024500385.1 of Phyllopteryx taeniolatus. Taxonomy (NCBI): domain Eukaryota; kingdom Metazoa; phylum Chordata; class Actinopteri; order Syngnathiformes; family Syngnathidae; genus Phyllopteryx; species Phyllopteryx taeniolatus. The sequence continues at coordinate 33,184,608 of NC_084502.1, read as the reverse complement.
CCTGCGTGGGTTTTCTCCGGGTACTCAGGTTTCCTCCCAGATCCCAAAAACATGCTTGATAGGTTGATTGAAGACTCTAAATTGCCCGTAGGTATGAATGTGCGTGCAAATGGTTGTTTCTCTGTGCCCTGTGAGTGGCTGGCAACCAGTTCAGGGTGTACCCCGCCCGAAGATAGCTGGGATAGGCTCCAGCATGCCCGCGACCCTAGTGAGGGTGAGCGGTATAGAAAATGGATGGATGGGTATATTTTTAATTTATTCATATCGCCCAGCCCTACTTCCCAGTCTGTACTTGTGAGGAGTCACTCTGGATGATGTGCACATCATCTTAGGTCTATTAGATGTTTTCATGCTGCAATAAATCAAATTCTAACCACAAACAACGATGAATATAAAACTGTTTAAACTATATGAAGAAGTGTTATATTCTGGGCTCTCTCTGCTATCGTTTCAGGCCCCACACTGTGAGCACGCTTTCTGCAATGCCTGCATCACGCAGTGGTTCGCCCAGCAGCAGATCTGTCCTGTGGACCGCACTGTGGTGACGCTGGCTCACCTGCGGCCCGTGCCACGCATCATGCGCAACATGCTTTCCAAACTGCAGATCAGCTGTGACAACGCCAGCTTCGGTTGCACGGCTACGCTTCGACTGGACCAGCTGCAGTCGCACCTCAAGGACTGCGAGCACAACCCCAAAAGGCCCGTCAACTGTGAAGAGGGATGTGGGTGAGTGACTGTCGTTCTGTTTCTCTTGTCCACTCTTTGATCATATTAACTCATTCACTGCGAGCCGTTTCCTGAGCAGGGAACCCCCAGAGTGCAAGGCATTTTTGAGCAATTGCACTCATTTTTCAAGCCCCACAGAATATTGTGCACGGTGACTATGTAAGGACAAAAACGACCAAAAGAAAGATCAGACTTTCTTCTTTCATCTGAAAAAAGTCTCTCTCTCTAGCTTATACCGTTCTTTAGTAACTAGCAGTCAAATATAGGCTAGTTTCAGCCAAATCTGTTTCTGAAGGGAAAAAAACTGAGAAAACCTTTGTGAAAGCAGAGAGATCAAGCAGAACAATGACTTTGACGCCAATATTGTTTTCTTTAGTGAAAATCTCAAGCATCTGAACATAAAACAACACTGAGAGAGTGCTTTTTACAGAAACATAATTTATTTACAAGTATAACTATGTACAGAATTCACATTAGAGAAAAATGTATGGACAAATGGGACTCCCACACCTGCACTTTCTTCCTCCTCCTCCTCGATCGTTTTTTTTTTTTCAAGTCACATTTTTTATTACCTTGTACATAAAATCTAGCAAGGTTTTACCCACATCTGGATTTTATTCTTTGGTGGCGGTGAATGGGATCTTATGTGGTTGCCATTGTCCTTGAAACCAGTCCCTACCGCTGCTCGAAGCACAACCTGTGCAGTTTAGAAATATAACTATTACTATTAAAAAATACATTGTTGAAATTGCTGGAGTGGGACGTGGAGGACAAAAAAAAGCTTTCAATTACCTTTTTTGTTTGTACTGGAATGGGAGCCGAACGTCTGCTGGATGCATAACCTGTAAGTTTTAAAAATACATACGATTACTAGAAAATCATTTTTATTGATGACGTGTTTTGCAAGGGTAAAAAAAACGTACTTTTCTTCATCGCAATCCTAAAAGACGTTCAACTCGCTGGTGTTGAATTACTGCAAGATGGACGAGCTGGAAATGAAAAATTCATATTGTATATTGTAATGTGCACTAGTGGGACTAAATTATGTTTTTATGTAACAAGGATTGAAAGAGCATTTTTGCTCGGTAAATGTAGAGCTGGAAACAATTTAACTTCGTCTCCATTTGTCATCTGGAGGAAACTCCGGATTAATCTCCGCTGCTTCCAGGCGATCCAGAGGGAGTTCACTCATCACGATTCCGTATCCCATTTACTCAAATCCTGGTCGGCAGACGATCAGCTGGCAAGAGTCCGAGAGGATCTCGCCATATGGCCCGGCATTTTGGGCGATAGCTTTGCTGCAAAGGGATTGGCTCTGAGCATCATCCTTTATTCCCCCACATGATCTAAGGCGTCATTCCTGTCGGTCGCAGGAATATTTTTCTTGCCTTGGCGCAATCAACTTCTAGTACCGAAAGCTTTTTTTTTTGTTTGTTTTTTCATTTTGTCTTCTCTCTTTTCTGCCATTTTCTGCCTTTTATCATGTCTCTTGCACCCTGCACCCTGCCCCATCCTTCTTCTTCCTCTTCTTCAATCTGAGGGAGGGACATTCACCTCAAGGCATTGTTGCCCTCTACAGGGTGCCATTCCTCATTGCAGTTATCCAGAAGCTTGACAATCTCACACAAAGTGCACAAGACCCTTCCCCCACCCATCCCCGTTAGTAAACGGCATTGACGTTTTTAGACGGCATTGGCAGAGAATAACTCAATTCTGAATGACGTCTTTGGACGACATTAGCAGGGAATGAGTTAACTTGAGTTGAGTGACTGCATATCAATCCATCCATCCATTTCCAATACTTAGCGCTTATCCTCACTCGGGTCACAGGCGTGCTGGAACCTATCCCAGCTATCTGTGGGCAAGAGGCGGGGTACACCCTGAACTGGTCATCAGCCAATCACAGGGCACATAACCATTTTCACTCACATTCACACCTATGGGCAATTTAGAGTCTTCAATTAACCTATCAAACATGTTTTGGGGATTTGGGAGGAAACCGGAGTACCCGGAGAAAACCCATGCAGGCACGGGGAGAACATGCAAACTCCACACAGGCGACGCCGGATTTGAACCCAGGTCCTCAGAACCACTCGGTCACCGTGCCGCCACTGCATATAAATGTTTTAATTCATTAATTAATCAATTAAAAATGGGAATTTATTTTGTTTTTTTAATTTATATATATATATATATATATATATATATATATATTATATTTCATTTTGTATTTCTGTTTATTAATTTAGCTAATGAAATAATTGCTTAATCGATTTGTAGTCATTACAATAAATTATTGCTAAAATAATTTTACATATTTAACATTTTAAAATGATAACTGATCCATTAATTACAATTACATTAATTAGAAATAATACAATTTTAAAATGTGAATTGATAGTTTTTTGGTTAAATTGTTTTCATATTTATTTATTGTTTTTATTCATTAGTCTAATATAATTGGTTATTATAAATACAAATACTATTCAACAATAAATTGTAAAATAATTTTTTCATACTTTTTCTTTAACTCTTCTGCAACCTGCCTCATCTGTCGATTTCAGAATCAGAATCATCTTTATTTGCCAAGTATGTCCAAAACACACAAGGAATTTGTCTCCGGTAGTTGGAGCCGCTCTAGTACAACAGACAGTCAATTTACAGAACACTTTGGAGACATGAAGACATTGACAAAAAAAAAAAAACAGTCACTGAGCAGTAAAGGGTTGCTAGTTATCTAGTAATGCCGGTACATTTATTTGTATTTTTTTTGACAATTGTGCAAAAAGGGGGAAAAAATAAAATCCAAATCCAATGTAGCCCTTGAGCACAAACATTTTGCTCCTCCCCAGTATAATTAGATTGAGACAGGTTGGTAGATACATATTGGCTTCCAAATCTAATGTGGATGGCTGAGTAAAAATACCATGTTAATGTTTATTATATTTCTATTCATATAGACTGTTACATTCTGGTCTTCAAACAATTGCTCTCATTAGCGCCTCCAATTCCAAGAGGGAAGTAACTTCATGTTTCTGTCAGTTTCCATGCTGAATCCACATATTGGGGGCATCCATTGAAGATGTCTTTTTGTTTTGGCCGTGCACGAACTTAGCTCAAGGTAAGCGTACTCACTGGTCAGACTTGATTGAACTAATTCAGATCAGCTTTTCTGGACCTGAATGATCAGTTTTCGAGTTTAGGGGATGTCAACTCAGAACTCAGGTTTAGGTTAGGAGCATGTTGAACCTGCTTGCCGGAATTACCCCCAGATGTCTTGCCAAAACAACAAACTCTTGTTTATTCAGACTCGATCATATGCAAATGCATCATGAAGAAGAAAGTTCTTAACAATCCAAAATGATTTATCATTTCTGAGAATGTAAGTTGTCTTCTTTCTTCTCCCACCGGCAGCCTGGAGATGCCCAAAGACGAGCTGCCCAACCATAATTGCATCAAACACTTGCGAGGTGTCGTCCAGCTGCAGCAGGGCAAAATTTCAGATCTGGAGAAAACTGTGGCCGAACATAAACACCAGCTGGGCGAACAAGTAAGTGTGTCTGCGTGTGTGGCTGATTGTCTTGTGACTCTTTTCTTTTTTATTTCTTTTCCATAACAAGCATGAACAGGGTCCGAAATTAACGGTGGCCCGGGGCCACTACGCCTCTATGTCGGGCCACCACCTACATATAGACATTGGCCCGCTCCGGCTTGTACAAATTTATATCTGTCCATCCATTTTCTGTTCCGCTTTTCCTCACTAGGGTCTCAGGCGTGCTGGAGCCTATCCAGCTATCTTCGGGCGAGAGGCGGGGTACACCCTGAACTGGTCGCCAGCCAATCGCATGGCACATAAAATTCTAAGTCACCGTATGACGAAAATGGCCCAAAATGGCATTTTCAGTGTTGGTCTGAAATGATTTCATCGCCAAAACATTCCTCCAAAGACAGGATGTTGTGATGATGCAAGGAGAAACCACGACCAGCACCGCCTGACTGGATAAACGGGCATGCATTCGGGTTAGCCTCAAGACGGTAGCCGAAGCTAACGCCCCTACCCTCAGACAGTAGCTCGTACTTTGAAGCCTGTAGAATATTAGTCTGCCCTCCCTGATCGTGCTTTAAGCTGTTTACTGAGTTTAGTTGGAGTTTACTGTAAAACTAAGTGCACAACAAACATAATTACACTCATTGTTTTTTTAAATACAAGACACATAGTTTTAGAAATCGCCATTTTTAATGCTAACAGTCAATGAAAAACCCTGGTGTCAGGCTAGGTAAAATTAGCATTTGGTCCTGGGAGGGATTTACCTTCAAATAACGACTATTCACACACAAACGTCATAGTAACACATACAGACAGGTAATATAACAATACTAACGGGCATATATTCTTCCTCATCTGTGAAAAAGGAGTTTATTAACATTATATTGTGACTTTCTTTTTCTCTTTAATTTACATTAAACAAGTAGCTCCATGCATGCATCGCAACACACTGCCTGTAATCTGCATGTCAGATTATATACAGACCCTTTCCAAAAAAATTAGAATATTATGGAAAAGTTCATTTATTTCCATAATTCCATTCAAAAAGTTAAACTTTTATAGATATAGATTCAGGGCCCATAATTTAAACTATTTCAAGTATTTATTTGAACTTATTATTTGAGCTATGAACTTTTGTGACTTACCCATCCTATGGAGGGTATCAATGACGGTCTTCTGGCCAGTTGTCAAGTCTGTAGTCTTCCCCATATTGAACCCAACTGAGACAATTGAGCTAATGTCTCAGTGGCAGTGGGTCCCTGTGGCCTCCTCCGGGTGGCCAGTTGTCGGGGCGCCTCGGCGGGGCCGGCGGACCGCCCTCTGTGAGGGATGTGTCCCGTCCACCAGGCTGCTCTCGGGTGGACCCGTGGCCCGATCCCGCCCCCCGATTGATTAGGTGGGGTCCTCAGCCTCCGCGGGGCAGGCACAGCCATTATAGGACACTTCTGTCAGTGTTTGTGCATGCGAAACGGTGTCAATTCACTTGCATGTGTCCGCAAGCACACACCCCTGGGACTCTTTCGCTGGGTGTGGGGCCACCCACTGATTGCGACAAATGAGTCAGGAGTATACGAATTGCTTGGGTATCCCCTCACTCACACTCTCGTCCTATAGACTTTTATCATTTTGTCAATCCCACCACACTTAAGGTGTACAGCCGGTTCACGACCCTTGTCCTGCATGCTTCTTCTCCTGTCCTTGTACTGTTCTATCTTGTCCTGTCCTTCCCTCACAGGGTGTAGCACTATAGCCCCATACAACACTCATTATCGAATGTTTCATTGTTGGAGATATGTAATGATTTACTTTTCTCATCCTGTTTACAATTAGAGCTTTTGTCTTTTGTCTTCGTTTCTCTCTCCCCTCTAGAAACTTTGTTCTGTTCGACTGATCGACTCTGATTCTCAATAAACGTCGATTAAACCACAGCGGCATCTTAAAAACTCCACTGTTACACAGTAAAACTGTTCCGGCATAAAAGGGATACAGATCCTCCATTCTGCTTGACCTAACAGCCGAACAGGACAAAAAAAAAAAAAGATAGGAACTTTTAAACTTTCATAGATATAGATTCAGGGCCCATAATTTAAACTATTTCAAGTATTTATTTGAACGTATTATTTGAGCTATGAACTTTTGTGATTTACCCAGCCTATGGAGGGTATCAATGATGGCCAGTTGTCAAGTCTGTAGTCTTCCCCATATTGAACCCAACTGAGACAATTGAGCTAAACTGAAGCAATTTCATGACACCTGGGGAAACCTGTGCAGGTGCTTTGAGTTTAGTAGATGATTAGTGTGTGACACTCAGTTCAAAACATTTATGGCCTGCAAAATTTGGTCTGATTTCTTCACAGTATTAAAATGTTTTGAATTCCTGATTTTGTGGGTTTTATGAGCTGGAAGTCCAAATTATGTAAAAATAAACAAATACTTGAAATTGTTTAAATTGTGGTGCCTGAATCTACAATCTATGAAAGTTTAACTTTTTCAATGGAATTATGGAAATAAACCTTTCCATGACATTCAAATTTTTTGGAAAGGGTCTGTAGTTAATAGCACTCACCATAAATAAATTGAAAAATTTACAGCTAATCTATATGATCATATCGGTAGTGATCGTCAGATTTTACAGATTATCGGCACAGGAATTGGGAGCATAAAACCCTGATCGGAGTACCCCTAATTATACATAGAATGCACATCATCAAGACAAGATAAAACTTTGTTGGCAGTGCTAAGTAAATATTTTAATAATTATTTAATTATTTATTCTTTGACGCGTTATTATTTGTGCAATTGCTTGATTTTAGTGAGGTTAGTACAGAGTCATCGCCATGAATGCAGTTGTTCTAATAATTTCTTAAAGGGACTTAAATAATACAGTATAAAGACGCTAAATACGAAATAATCCCTAAAATTAATTGAAAAAATATATCGGGAATATACGGGGCTTTTACAACAAATTCCATCACAACTTGGCTCATGGTGGCCCAAGGGCCACCACTCAAAAAGGCTTAACGTCGGACCCTGACTGAACAATTATTTTCATTGTTAGTAGTTGCTAAAAATGTATGTTTGGTACCCCTACTCGCCCACTTTTTGTCTGTCTCTGTCAGATAAAATTACAGGAAGTCCTCGATTTACGAACGAGTTCCGTTCCTACGCTGGTGACGTAACCCGAATTTCCGCGTAAATCGGCTTTCACCGTTAAAGTTGAAATTTACGTCAAAATACTTCTGTTATGGGTATTGTCCCACGTGACTGTGACAGCAAGCTCAGTGTGTGTGTGGGCGTGAGCGTCGACGTGTGAGTGAGACGGGACTGCGCAGGCGTCGTCCGGCGGGACTGTGAAGGAGAAAGGAGTGCGTGCAGGTGCGAGTGTGTACAGTGGCAAGTGTAGTGACGGCGACCGGGGAGGAGTAGCGATTAGCGCAGGACCCGTTGACGTTGAATGTGAAGAGGAGCTAATAAAGCCATTAAAGCAGCAAATCTGTGCTTCGTGCCTTTATTGTTGCCGCCACTCAGCTCAGCTGTGCGACGAGAGAAGGGAGTTAACCCCGAGGAGGACAACCTCGGCCCTGGAGAAGGCGTCTACCATGCGTCTCCCGACCACGGTCAGGTGACCGTAGCAGGAAAGGTTAACACTTCGTATAAAGAAACTAAAATACATTAAAATAAAAAATAAGATTCTGTACTTACCATTTTTGCTGAGAGTCTGAAAAAAGGAGGGCGAAAAAGGCAAAGATACTCCCGGCGCACAAACACAGACAAGCACTATGCACTAGCTAAGCAGAAACACTGGTGCTGGGGACAAAATGGCGGACGAGGCACGGGCGGCGTAAAGTCGAAACGTCGTAGGTCGAGTACGTCGTAACTCGAGGACTTCCTGTACAACAATTTCCATTGTTTGTGTTCATTTCCTTAAACAACCACTTCCTTTCATGTTCTTATTACAGTGGAGCTTTGTTTCATCGAAGAAAATGTTACGATCGTTTAGATCACAGGTGTCAAACTCAAGGTCCGGGGGCCAAATCTGGCCCGCCAAGTCATTTCATGTGCCCCACGAAAGCAAATCATCTGTGTCAACTTCCATGATTATTGCTCAAATGCTCATCAAATAACAATAAATAGTGTTGAGACATTGCAAGCATTTTCTGTTTATGGTAACTTGAACAATAGTTGAACAAACTATTATCCTTGACTTTTGATTTCAAAACTAGGTATCCATCAATTTGTTGTGTGTATGTAATAATGAGGTGACTAAATATTTATATGGTTTCACAGTCAATGGCCCTCTGAGGGAAACCATGACTACAATGTGGCCCACGACTAAAATTAGTTTGACACACCTGGTTTAGCTCGTTGATCCAAATGAAAACTTTCAGTTACTAGTTTTTAAAGTAGTGATTCTCAACTGGCGGCACGGTGGACGACTGGTTATAGAGTCTGCCTCACAGTTCTGAGGACCGTGGTTCAATCCCCGGCCCCGCCTGTGTGGAGTTTGCATGTTCTCCCCGTGCCTGCGTGGGTTTTCTCCGGGCACTCCAGTTTCCTCCCACATCCCAAAAACATGCATGGTAGGTTAATTAACGACTCTAAATTGCCCGTAGGTGTGAATGTGAGTGTGAATGGTCGTTTGTTTGTATGTGCCCTGCGATTGACGGGAAACCTCTTGCCCGATGATAGCTGGGATAGGCTCCAGCATGCCCGCGACCGTAGTGAGGAGAAGTGGATCAGAAAATGGATGGATGGATTCTCAACTGTTTCAGAGTGGGATGCAGAAATCAAAATACAAGTGAAATATTTCAAGATGGCGCCTCGAGCAATCGCAGTAACTCGATCGGTTTTCAAGTTGGGGCAAAGTTAGGAGTAGTTTAAGCATTTTTGGGGGGGATGGATGAGCTACGACTTCGGATTACCACTCACTAGATGGATTACTGTGTGATGGTAATAACGGAGAGGTGGCTGGATTCCTTCATCCCAGAGTCCGCCATCGAGCTAGCAGGACACACTAGCTTCAGAGCAGATAGAACGAGTGAGTCCGGTAAGACAGCTGACATTTTTTTCGGGATTTCTACCGGGTCCCTCCCGCGGGACGGGAGTGAATTTCACTATAAATCTCTGGATCGGGAAGGAGCGGGAACTACGACAACAAAGTCATCGAGAGTGGAAACTATAATGGGAGTTGAAACCGTCCGTGGTTTTCGTGGGATTCTATAAAATCTTGGCTCGGGAATGGGATCAATATCTGTGGGAGTGGGATTTTTTTATTTTTTTATTTTTTTAAAGATCACTCTGAATTGGGAGGAAGTGGGATGGAGCAGGAGTCAACAAGGAGGGCGATTGTGTGTGTATGTGAACAACAGATGGTGCACTAATGCCATATTTAAAGGCTTTGCTGCTGTCTGGACAGCAATATTTATTTATTTAAACTATTATTATTATTATTATCTTTTAATGCAAACAATTTAAAAAAGTGAGTGAAGAAGGAAACCTCTTGCTGGGGTGCACGTTTCCCCCCTATGGGCTTCCGTAGCCCTTGTTTCCGCCACAGAGATACACACACTTGCGTAACATGCCTACCACTGAAGAGAGCGAAAGGTTTGGCCCCCCACAATAAAAAGGCATTTTATCATCAGTTGTTTGGGTTTGTGGCGACAAACGTGGAATAAGTGGCTGCAGGATGTCGATAGCCCATTGCAACAAAAGACAGCATCACAGCGAACTTATTCCAGCATCAAAAACGTCAGCATCCAGCTGAGTGGGAGTAATGCTTTACGAGGGGAACTACAACCCACAAACTTCCACTAAAAAGCAGCTTACTGTCACGCAATAATTTATTGAAGGCATCACGTGTCATAAGAAACCGGGCATGATGGAGAGCAATCACTAAAGCAAAGTTATTTGAAGGTTGATAATTACTTTTGCATTGATGCTAATTTCCATTAGCCTGTCTGTTGTGATATGCATTGTATGTTAGCATGAAGCAAACATACTTTTGTTATGCAGCATATGGTTTAGTTGTACTCTACGATGTTAAATTGTCTTTTTTTATTGTTTGTGTTAGTTTTACAGTAAACTTCAAATGGGAGTGACAAACATCTTGAAGCAAGCACGCTAGCCTCTTATTTGAAGAACTGTGCACGTGATTTATTTATTATTATTACTTTCATTTCCCCAAAGTTATGTTATACTATAGTCTCCCCATTTCTTGACGGGGAGAGTATGAAAACAGGTACTGAGGAATATTTAAAAATGTGTTTTGATAAGTTCATGTATGTTTTAATAAGTTGAAATCTGTTGAAAGTGTGTGGGAGGTGTAAAAGTATTCAGTTTTTTGTTTGTGTGCGTGTTTGTTTTTAAATAAAGTATATGGTTTACGTTTAATAGTGGGTGGTCACATAATGACCAAATGTTTAAAGGACTGTGTAGCATACTCACTGTGGCACTCTCGCACTCCAGAAACGAGACATTCAGATGCTCAAAGCGTACATGCGAGCCATCCGCAGCGCTAACCCCAACCTACAAAATCTAGAGGAGACCATTGAGTACAACGAGATCTTGGAGTAAGTCCCTTCATCTTCTTTGCTCCTTTTCCACTGTAGTATCCATTATACGTTTCCCCTCGTTATTAATTAATTTACATGAGCAAAAGCAGGCATTAAGAGGGGCAGTCAAAAAGTAATGAGCCCAATCTAATTTAGCCTTGTAATAATTAAATTTTTTTCTGAAATTTTCACGGTTTGTAGTTTAAATACTTGTTTTAGGGTTTATTTTTTAAAAAAAATAATAATTTGTTTAAGGCTCTCCTCTTCATGTCAGCTACAGTGCCATGAAAATGTATTGGGCCCCCTTCTCAAATTCTTATATTTTTGTATAGTTGTAGTTTACCCACCTAAATGTTTAAGATCATCAAACAAATGTAAATATCAGACAAATATAACCCAAGTGAACTTAAAATGCTGTTTCATTTATAAAGAAAAAAAAAAATATTCAGTTACCTGGCCCTGTGCGAACAAGTATTGTTCCCCCCCTCTTGTTAAATCATGAATTAATTGTGGCTAATCACAATTTTTGGTCAATTTTCACTGATAACAACCAAGCCTGATTACCTCCAGACATGTTCAATCAAAGTATTACGTGTTCAAATAGAGTGCTTAACCTCAGAACAGTTCTTTGAAAAAAATAACAAAATAGCAAAATCATGCATTGTAAAAATGCATTATACATAGGTAGAACGGTTTTCCAGAATGTTGAAGTCAACTTTGCGGGTGTGTATTATACACGAGAAATTACGGTAATTGACATCTATCAGGCCCGCGACCCTAGTGAGGAGAAGCGGCTCAGATAATGGATGGATGGATGGACATCTATCAGTCTGGAAAGGGTTACAAAAGCCATTTCTAAAGCTTTAGGATTTCAGTGAACCATAGGGAGAGCCATTATCTTCACATGGAGAAAACATGGAACAGTGGTTAACCTTCCCAGTTAGTGGCCGGCCTACAAAGATTACCCCAAGAGAACAGCAATGACTCATACAGGAGGCCACAAAGGAACTCAGGACAACTTCGAAGGAACTGCAGGCCTCCCTTGCCTCTGTTAAGGTCAGTGTTCGTGACACAACAATCAGGAAGAAACTGGCCAAAAATGGCATCCATTGCAATGTTCCAAGGCAAAAACTACTGCTGACCAAAAACATCAAGGCTCGTCTGAAGTCTTCTTTATACTTGCGCGTGCGGCGACCACGCTGACGTCACTGTGGCTATCCCGCACGCAGTTTGCCTTTATTCTCGAGCGCGACCCACGTGTGCAGTTTTGAAAATGTACTGCAGTTCTCCTCCAAGTCGGGGGGTGTCGCTACGGCTGCTATTGGCTAAGACGCCACAGGGTGGAGTTTCCTCTGCATTTTTCGGCCATTTCCAGGAGCCGTTTTTACTTTCCTTTCAGGAGCAAAGTAACAACATTGGTGACCATGGAACAGTGTCTGCTCGAACAAATGGACCTAAACGACCAGATGATACGTTTAATTATGCTGCAAAATCAATCAAGAAGACAGCGGCGCAGGTGGTATGTAGAACCAAGGGGAACACTGAGTATGTCATCACAGCATGTGACTAAAACGGACCAATCACGAGAGATGATTGCCGCGGCATTCAACGTGCAGCAACAATTTTTGCCGTGTGTGCATCAAGTGACGCATAGGGGCCGCGCGGCCCAATGCGTCAGTCATGTGATGGCGTGCGGGCTCTGTCAGCCGCGCTGGGAGTATAAAGAGGCCTTTACTTTTGCAAAAAATCATCTGAATGATTCCCAAGACTTTTGGGAGAATATGGACTGACAATCTGAAAGTTGAGCATTTTGGAAGGTGTGTCTTTCGTTACATCTGGCGTAACTGTAGCACAGCATCTCAGCTAAAGAACATCATACCAAGAGTCAAACATGGTGGTAGTGTGGTGGTCTTGGTCCTGAGGACCTGGACAACTTGCTGTGATTGAGGGAACCATGAATTCTGCTCTTTAGCAGAAAATCCTGAAGGAGAATGTTCAGTCATAAATTTGTGACCTCAAGCTGAAGCGCACTTGGGTTCTGCAGCAAGATTCCGATCCACAGCACACCAGCAACTTCTGAATGGCTTAAAAAAATAAAACAAAGGTTTTGGAGTGCCCTAGTCAAATTCCAGACTTGAATCCGATTGAAATGCAGTGGCATGACCTTAAAAAGGACGTTCATGCTCGAAAACCCTCTAGTGTTGCTGAATTCAAACAATTCTGCATGGAAGAGTCTCCACAGATGTGAAAGATTAATTGCCAGTTATAGAAAGCGCTTGATTTCAGTTGTTGCTGCTGAGGATGGCCCAACCAGTTATTAGGTTTAGGGGGCCATTACTTTTTCACCCAGGGCCATGTAACGAATAGGTTTTTTTTCCCCTTAATAAATGAAATCACCATTTAAAAATAGCATTTTAGGTTCACTTGGGTTATATATATTTGTCTGATCTTAAAGTGGGGAAAAACAAGAAGAATATGACAATGGGGCCAATACTTTTTCACGGCACTGTATTTAGGAAACGATGTCATTGTTGGATGCCCATCAGAAGCGGAGAGCTGTGATTCAATTTCTTTCTTTGGAAGGGAAACCACATCTAAAAAAAATTCCCAAAGGTTACAAAATGTGGATGGGGAACCTGGAATAGGCTACAGCACGGTCTGAAGTGGGTGTCCAGATCAAAGGCAAAGACCGAGCCTTTTTTTAGTGACCTCCGTGACAAGTGGACAACCATAACCCATCCCCCATACTCACCTGATCTGGCACCATCAGATTATTATCTTTTTGGATCTTTAAAAGAAGGAGTTAGGGGTCAGCGCTTCTCCGATGACGATCGAGTTAAGCAAGCTGTAAAAAATGTTTGTCTCATGTTTACATTTAGACGAACAAAAACAACTGCTTTCATGTATTGTAGTATTTGTCTGGCACTGTCTGCCCAAACGTGGATATTTCAACTTACTTATAACTTGAGAAAACACGGTGCAGAAATTTTGCAAATGATATTTTTGTTTGAATTGTTTGTGCTATTTACTCAGTACTTGAGTAATTATTTAACTGTGTACTTTTTACTCTTACTCAAGTATTTTTTGGGAGGACTGCTTTTTACTTGAGTCAAATTATTCTCAAGTAACTACCCTTACTTGAGTACAATGTTTGGCTACTCTACTCACGTCTGGAGCAGACATCCTCTATTGCTACTCTTACGTTTAAGACGTATGTTAACGTTAACATTTTTGCTCATCAGATCAGCCAGCGTCTTATTTGTTGCACTGGTCTTTTGTATTTTTGTGTTGAGCTAATTAGGAAACGTGCCTACAATTAACAAATTAGTTTACGGTTAAATCTATTGCGCGACGGAGGGATGTTAGGGATTATGTCACAACACAGAATGAACTAACTTCAAATTCAGAAATGGCCAATAAAAACTGAAAAATACTGTACTTAATATTTTCCTGGAGGATGCATTTGGGATTAGCCTTTGAAGTTGATAATAGTGAAAAATGAAGTGAAAAAGACAATGATTGCAGTCAATTATTTTCCAGAATGAGGGCGCTTAAAGAGGAGGATGATATTCATGTGGCACAGCTTGAAGCAGGCATCAGGTGCAGGTGGAGATGGGCCTGGCTCAAGTTGGAGGCCGAAACAAAAAAGCAAAGAAATGAGGCTAATTTAATTTTAGTCTTACATTTGTACTTGAGCGGTGTAAATAAATGTTTTTCTGCATGAAGACAATTTGTTGCTTGTGCCTTGTTGTACTCTTCAGAGTCTTCCAGATTGCTTAATTTATGTTAAAATAAAAAATAAAAAAAGTTTTTTTTGTCACCTTTTTCATGCCTTTGGTGTTTGCATGTCTGAAACTAACATTTATAAAGCTTTATTAAACATAAATATTTTTCAGGCCATGGAGAAAGCTTGTTTGGCTCCTTTAGGGTCCCTGAAGGTCTGAAAAAATGCCCTCTGACAAGTATGTGGAGTTTGACTGGCCACATTCTTCCGTGCTACCAAAAGAAGAACTTTTAAGAACTGTTTTCATTAGCAAAATCATCTTCAAGCATGACAATCCTCCATCTCAAAGAAATCTGAGCAGAAACTCTCCAAAAACGCACAAGTGGATATAAGAATTATGAAGGTGCTATCAAATAAGGTCAAAATGTAACTTGACCTGTTAAGATGTTTTCGATTTCTCTAAATATGACCTCCTAAGACTACAAATTGAATGACTATTTTCAGTTCTTTAAAACCTGTCAAATGTCTTGAAACCCTGTTGTACGTAATAATTTGGAACAGTGCGTTTAGTTTTTAATTTTTCCAAAAAATACTATCATTGGGAGGTTTGTTCAAAAACATTGAAATTATATTCTGACGGTTTATGATTAATTATGCCAACTGTCATTTTTCTCAACTATTTAGAAAAATAGAATTTGCCTAATAATTTGGAACACAGTGTGAAGTGTTTGAGTGGGAAAATGCCTTAATTGCTTGATTGTCTTTTAGATGGGTGAACTCCATGCAGCCTGCCAGGGTGACCCGTTGGGGCGGCATGATCTCCACCCCGGACGCCGTGCTGCAGGCAGTCATCAAGCGCTCGCTCATCGACAGCGGCTGCCCGCTCTCCATTGTCAATGACCTGATCGAGAACGCCCACGAGCGCAATTGGCCGCAGGGCCTGGGCTCCCTGGAGACGCGGCAGATGAACCGTCGTTACTACGAGAACTATGTGGCCAAGCGCATCCCGGGCAAGCAGGCGGTGGTGGTGATGGCCTGCGAGAACCAGCACATGGGAGAGGACATGATCCTTGAGCCCGGCCTGGTCATGATCTTTGCACACGGCGTGGAGGAGATCCTATAACTGCACTACGATATGGCGACCAAGAAATCTGGCTTATCCTTATCCAAAAAATAATTGAACTGTTGATACCTATGCCTTAAAGGAAGGACAAATGTGTCATCAACCTGGCAAGTAGAGCCAATAATATGACTGATATGGTATTGGGTTTTGATGGTTACTTGGTTTATATTTAGTGCATTATGTATTCTGATTGTTCTGATACTCTCATTGTAACGTGAAAAACTTTTTCAACAAATTTGCTTCATTTTAGGAACAACTTCCTGCTGCATAGGTTTGCCATGAACTCTGAAGATATTCTGGCACAAAGCAAACCCACCATGACACAGTAAAGGGAGTGTTTTATCAAATGGTTGGAGCTGTTTGAGTCCATTGTTAGTCAACACACTACATACTTGGCTGGCTAACTGGCTGCTAGCGTCTTTTTTATGGCGTGCATGTACCACCGCCCAGCTCACTACTATTTGCGCTGGATGAATTATCACCACAATAATCAATTGTATCAATTCGTTGGTACCTCACTTGTGTAAATGTTTGTAAATACAAATACTATATTGACTCATAGATGTAATTTTCTTCCTTGTTCTGATTCCATATTTCCCCTGATTGGTTTTTTTTTGGACATTTTTGTCATTGATGAGCTTTTTCCTGGCTTTAAGTTAATTGTTACGCTGTGAATATTCCACCAAGATGTTCTATTCCTGTTTGCATTGGCCATAATTTTTCTGTGCCATTTTGTTTTATTTATTCTGTTGCCTTTTACATGCGAGCACACAAAAAACTTGAAGTTGAAATTTGCCTTTTTCGGTGCATTGGAAGTTTGTTGCAGGAACAAAACATTTGTTGTGTTTTCTGTTGCCTTTTTTGGTATGCTGGGTCCAGATGTGAAGTGATGTTAAATTTCAAGTTTGACGTGGATGGGATTTATGTGATGACCACAATGGTTGCCTTTCTACAGTATGTTCTTTATGTTGTCCAGGTTTCGACTGCATTCAGCAAGTATCTCTTTAATGTTCATGTTCACAGCGTGGAGATTGTAAAACTTAATCGCGAAGTCACGCTTGTGGCTTTTAAAGAAGTGTTGAGTCTCACCATCTCCCCTCATAACTGTTGGACTGAGACAAATATGACACATGAGCAGTAAACGCAACTTTGTATTGTACCCTTTTGTTATTCTCTTTGGTAATGTTTTTAATTTGTCCTGTGTCGTCGTATCACGGTGTACAGACAAAGGAATAAAATGTCATAAGTATTTTGTCAGTTGTCTAATACTGGAACCTAAGCATTTGAGTGCCCTAATGTTTAAGACGGTGGCGACTGGTTAGAGCGTCAGCCTCACAGTTCTGAGGACCGGGGTTCAATCCCCGGCCCTGCCTGTGTGGAGTTTGCATGTTGTCCCCTGTGCCTGTGTGGGTTTTCTCCGGGCACTCCAGTTTCCTCCCACATCCCAAAAACATGCATTAATTGGAGACTCTAAATTGCCCGTAGGTGTGACTGTGAGTGTGAATGGTTGTTTGTTTTTATGTGCCCTGCGATTGGCTGACAACCAGTTCAGGGTGTACCCCGCCTCCTGCCCGATGATAGCTGGGATAGGCTCCAGCACGCCCGCGACCCTCATGAGGAGAAGCGGCTCAGAAAATGGATGGATGGATGTTTAAGACCGTGTCACCAACGCATAAAACCGAGTTGCTTCTTGGGTGCTGATTAATGCGAAGGGCTACCAGTTGTATACACACTACTGATGTAAATTTTTTCAAATTATTTTGCGATAACATCTTATTGTGCCCTTTAGCTTGTCTCGGTTTGATCATGTGCTACAATACTGACCTTTGAACTAGTTTTTTTTTAATATACATCAGTGTGATTTTAAACAAGAATGGTAACAAAAGAAATATATGCAGCTCACTTAAAAATCGGTCCTTTTTTTTCCCGTACAGCAACACAAATAAATAGACACTGGCGAGCTGTTTTTAGAAAAGGCTTGCGGCTACTCGTGGTCCTTCGGGGCTACCTGTTCTCTGCTGTCACCATTTTGTAGTGAACCCTGTTTTTCAAGGTTCTGTTTATTGTCCTCCAAGAACTATGCTAAATTTATGAGTAAACTATTGATGCAGCAATCAAACAAATCTTTAGTATTAAAATTCATGACCATTTGCCTTTACAATTTGAAGATGGGCTTGATGAAATGCTGAATTGGGTGTTATATGGCTGAGGGGCTGAGGAAAAAGTCAGTGAACCCTTGGATTTAATAACTCAACCAAATGTTTCCTGTAGTTGCAGATCAGACGTGCACAACGATCAGGATGAATTTTGGACCATTCCTCTTCACAAAAGTGTTGCACCTCTGCAAGATTCCTGGGATGTCTGGTGTGAATAGCTCTCTTAATTTGAAGTACCGTAGACGATCGTCTTTAGGGGGCATCAGCGAAATGTGAAATGATGTTCACCACCACAAATAACTGTAAATTCCCACCCCTGCTGTTATACATAGGTACAGTAGATAGTTGTTATCAAAACTAAGCAAACTCTTTCATTTTTACCTTTTACTATGAACAGTGGTTAGCTTTGATTTATACCTGCAGGACTGTGTTACAGTGTTATCTTTAATTGGAATTAACAATTTTACCCTGGCACCAGATTCACCCTGCAACAAAGTATTAGTAATTACTGTATTTCCCTTGGGGGAAAATAGTTTAAGAATATGAAAAGCTTTTAGGTCAAGCAGCATCCCAGAACGTATATACAGTAGGCCTAATATAGGTTGCACAGTTCAGTATACAGCCAGGGGTGTCGAACAGTGGGGGAAAAGGGTACAACTGTGCTGGGGCCCCAAGCTGTCTCTCCAAATTGATAAATAATGTCTGGAAGGAAATTATCTGATCACCCCACCATTGGCTTTGAGAAAATTTTGCAGAGGGGCCCCTTCATTATGGGGGCCCATGATCTGGTGATATGGCCCTGTGTACAACATAGCAAATGCAATTTCTTTTTTAACCACACCATGTCATCAGAAGCCATTAGGGAGCGCTCTAGGCCCAGGGCACTTTCATACATTATGTAAAAGCTCAAATCGGGGAAGTGATGATCACAAAACACGGTTCATCCGGGTCAAGTCGAAGGAAAGTTTGAACTACTAAACCGTGTAGCGAGGTCCAAGTCTTGTCTTCCGACCCGACTGACTGTGCTTTTGTCTGACACCCACATGTTTTCCATTGCTATTATCCTCTGCAGCCAGCCTCATCCTCATTGTGCTGCCTATAATCCATCTCCATTGTGGCCACTGGAATGTGACATTGTGCTTCCCAAACACTGTGGCTCTATTATTGTCAACACACCTCATTACAGGATCTGGTCACTGTGGCTACATGTTCAAAATGCACGATTCCAAAAATCCTGGCCTCAATGCAATGTCAATGTGCAGAACTACTCAATACTTGCACAACAGCAAGACTTATTCATGGAAAACCAAAATGTTACCATAATGTATGTTTAAGTGTGTAAACACTGTGTTTTACCCCAGCATCTTGTATGTTTTAAACAGTCACTGTTAAGTGTGTCTAGCATCTTCTGAAATGGGAAAGTGAATATTATGGCGACTGTGTTACTTTTTTTTTGACAAAAAAGATAACAACGTTTCTGTCTTTATGAATTGCACTTGTATCTCAAGGCACCACTATCTTTTTTTTCATCTATCTACGCCGGCGACATATAGTGACAAACAGAACAATAATTGGTCTTCCACTAGATGTCAAAAACTAAAACTAACTTGCTGCCATTCATACAACAGAATAAGTCATGTCTTTCTGCTATTGTATCAGCTTTATGTTGACCTAAACAGGGCCAGATTTCACACTAAGTCAATTTGGTAGTAAACTGAGACGGGAGCATCATTATTTCTCTACATACACTTTTTATGACATTTTTGTTTGGTGGTGGTGCTGTGAGAGATTTTTATTTATTTTCTTTCTTTTTTTTTTTTTTTTTTTTTTAACCTGTCTTGTTCAGCTGCACGGTGACCAACTGGTTAGCACATCTGCCCCACAGTTCTGAGGACTGGGGTTCAAATGTGTGGAGTGTTAGTGTGGAGTTTGCATGTTCTCCCCCTACCTGCGTGGCTTTTCTCCGGGTACTCCGGTTTCGTCCCACATCCCAAAAACATGCCAAGTAGGTTAATTGAAGACTCTGAATTGCCCGTAGGTGTGAATGTGAGTGTGAATGGTTGTTTGTTTCTATGTCCCCTGCGATTGGCTGGGGACCAGTTCAGGGTGTACTCCGCCTGTCGCCCGAAGATAGCTAGGATAGGCTCCATCACGCCCGCGACCCTAGTGAGGATAAGCGGTACAGAAAATGGACTCCTTCATTTATTGAAAATGCAGTCGGACAGAAAAGGGTTTCAGGGGATAGACCGAGGAAAAGAACGGACAAGGGGAATATGGGTGCGATAATTAGACAGTCTAGATATTTGACTACAAGTAATGTTACAAAGTCAAATCGTGGACAGGGGGTGGGGACACCCGGTGAGGACATGCAACAACTAACCAATAGGACAAGATGAGAGAAGACAGAAAAGGGCACGACAGGATGGGAAATGAGCCAGGCAGTGCTACTGATCAGTGGTGCGCTGCGATGCTTTTATAGTGTCTGAACACCTGTAAGAACCTGTGAGTTGATATCTTAATATAACCTGTGTTATTATCAGTGGTCCCAGCACAAGTTATTAAAGCCTATAGGGTGTCTATGGAACTTATTAGTGAATGAACACCATATCACATGCATGTTAGTCAACTGGAGTATGGAGTTGCTGTGCCGGCATATTGAGTAGGGGCTCCACCCCCATCCCGTGGGGGACCCAGCCAGGGTGGACACCACCCACTCCCCAGGACGCGGGGAGGTCCCCCAGCCAAACCGAAGAGCCCCGACCAGCCCAAAGGGAGGGGCAAGGGTACCGGACCACCGCACCCCCATGCCCAATCCTCTCCACTCCCCACCCAGTGCGCCCTACTGCTGCCACCACCCCTGCCACCCCCAGAGAGCATTAGGGCCCCAGCCACCAACGAGGCCCAACGCAGGAGCCAGCTGCCACCAGAAAAGGGCACAGCCCTCCAAAAGCAAGCCCATGCCAAGCGCCTGAGAAAAGCGGGGACCCACGGCGGTTGGGGGGGAGGGAACCCCCACCTCCCTGTGGCGTGGAGTCAAGCCAAGAGAAATGTGAATCCACACCACCCACCATATTACTACGGTTACCAGCTCCCGGACTGGCAACCATTGTCCCTGTACCATGATGGTGTGTGGTGGGGTGTTGTGCATCAAAACTGGGGAGACTGGTGGGGGTGAGCCTGTGACATTTTTCAAACGGTAAATGTTTGCCTTGGCTCAATAAAGGTTGGGATAAACTGGCACATCCTACAGCGTGACTACTGTGGTGTTTGTTTTTTAATGACTGCCAAAATGATAATGAGGGCAAGGTGGTTGACTAACTGAAATGTTGTTGTTGTTTTTTTTTTTTAGATGACACGGCTATTCCTTCACACAATAGTGTGTATAATGTTCATATTTTATGAGAACTTGAAAGCTATCTTGGTAGCTCCCAAGTTAGCTCTTTAGCCTAGCATATCGTTCAAGTTAATGGGTTTTTCGTTTATGAACGGCATGATATTGACTCATTTGCGCTGCAGCGTAAGAACGACAAAACGGCAAAAGAAAACGGGAGGCTCATTTAAGTGTTTTTCATACAAGTTTTACTGGTTATGACTTTACAACTGTGTTAGCTGGGTTAGTGGTAGACAATGCCGTGTCATACAATACGTCGTCACATGGCACAAGAAGGAACGCTCCATTCACTCAATACTTAGCTTCCTATCAGGTGTATACTCCAATTTTGCGAGTTTTATATTTCTTTTTATCCCCAAAAATGAAGACACACCTATTTATTGTTTAAGAAAAGTGTTGTTATTATTATTATTATTATTATTATTATTATCTTTTTTTTCAAAACTAAGAAAATACTTTATGATGAAAGAAATAATTAAAAAAAAAACCTCATGCAATTTTGTGATGCGTTCTTTTTTGGTGCATTTTACTATCATTACTCAGCGTTTCGTTGATATTGTGGCGTATTGAGATTTGATCTTTTAGGACTCACCCATTCTATCCATCCATTTAGCACTTGTCCTCATTAGGGTTAGCAGTGTGTGTAGTACGTGACGTGTGACAGGCAGAACAATTCAATGCTCTTCCACTAGATGGCAGAAGGTAAAATTAACCTGTGCAACGCTGTGTATATCCACCTATTGCCATTCATACAACATTTATTTATTATCAATTTTTATTTTTTTCAGAAGGTATACTTTTTTGCTCCATTTTTTTTGGGTGTTACGCTGTGATTTTTTTTCTCATGTACAATTTGTGCCTTGGCCCAATAAAGGTTCACTACACCGATTTAGAGTCTTCAGTTAAACTAACATGCATGTTTTTGTCACACAATTGAATGAAGAAAAAACATGACATTTGCACTGCTAAATAAGTTCTTTCTCGAGGATCTGTATCAAATAGGCCAGTGTCCTCTTCAGGGAAATCGAGCATACTTGTGTGAAAAGTCCTGAAATAAAGTTGGAACCTGACCTCACCCAGCATGCATGCACCGTCTCTCTCTCTCTCTCTCTCTCTCTCTCTCTCTCTCTCTCTCTCTCTGTTTGTGTCTGATGCAGCTGGAAGGGAGGGAGGGTGCAGGCAGGAGGATCCGAGGCGGCGCCTGCTGACTGGCCCACAAGAGTCACTCTCAGCAGCTCGGCACCGGTTCACTGGCGGCGGTTTCCCTCCTCTTCTGCCTCCTCCTCCTCCTCCTCCTCCTCCTCCTCCTTCTCCTCCTCCCGGGAAAGTCAGCGGACACTTGGCCAGCCGGCTCAGGCCATTACACAGGTAAAGAACTCCCGTGCAACCGTCCGCTCGGTGCAAGTTGCAGCCCCCGAACGAGCGCGCCGCTCCTTGCAGCACGTCAGTCGGTGGCGAATTGTCTACGTCAATGCACGTTCAACAAGCCCATTATCACAGTGTGTTTCCGTCTTTTTAGTAGTGCGCTACAACACAGTAATGCAGTAGTAGTGCCAGCTTCGAAGCGTGCACGTTTGAGTTGTCTTTGCCACTCATGTTCTTATCACTCTTGTAAAGTTACACGTGCCGGTCCAGACTATTTAGAGAGGACTCCGAGTCATGCGTCTGCAGTTTTAGACACTGTCCCAGGAGACTTCCGGGCTTGTTATTATTAGACTGTCTAGTTGTGTTTCATTGAAAGATATCAAACGCTTACTGTATCTTCCTCATTGAGCCTTATTTACTCAACTGCAGTGAGTACCGGGCGCGCTAGATCTGTTTTCTTTGTATAAAATAATTGCATAAATCATGATTAGAGAGAGTACAGTACGGGAGGATGGTGCATGAGTGGTAAGCACATCTCCCTCACAGTTCTTAAGTTTGCCTCTGGCCATCCATTGTGGAGTTTCCATGTTCTCCCCCGTGCTTGTGTCAGTTTTCACTGGGTACACCTGCTTCCTCCTACATTCCAGAAAACATGCGTGTTACTTTCACTAAAGACCTAATTGTCCATTGGGGTGAATGTGACTGTGGTGACCAGTCCAGGGGGTTCCCCAGAAAGCGCTGTAGAAAATGGATGGGCAGATCGACAATATAATATAGATACATTTATAGTCTGGCTGGCACGGTGGGCGACTGGTTAGTTCTGCGGACCCAGGTTCAAATCCCGGCCCCGCCTGTGTGGAGTTTGCGTGTTCTCCCCGTGCCTGGGTGGGTTTTCTCCGGGCACTCCGGTTTCCTCCCACATCCCAAAAACCGGCGTGGTAGGTTAATTGAAGACTCTAAATTGCCCTTAGGTGTCAATGTGAGTGTGAATGTTTGTTTGTATGTGCCCTGCGATTGGCTGGCGACCGGTTCAGGGTGTACCCCGCCTCCCGCCCGAAGATGGCTGGGATAGGCTATGTCCGCGACTCTAGTGAGGATAAGCGGTAAAGGAAATGGATGGATAGATTTGTAGTCTGATGTACAAACCCCAATTCCAGTGAAGTTGGGAAGATAAATAGAATGTAAAAAAAAAAATAATTACATAAAATGTAAATAGAAACAAAATACAATGATTTGCAAATCATTTTCATACTATATTCAATTGAAAACACGACAATATATATACAATATACTGTATTTAATGTTCAAACTTTTTTTAATT
Organism: Phyllopteryx taeniolatus; assembly: GCF_024500385.1. Taxonomy (NCBI): domain Eukaryota; kingdom Metazoa; phylum Chordata; class Actinopteri; order Syngnathiformes; family Syngnathidae; genus Phyllopteryx; species Phyllopteryx taeniolatus. The sequence continues at coordinate 33,160,704 of NC_084502.1, read as the reverse complement.
TAATTTAATTTTTTCAAATATTGACCCATTTTGTGCGGCACGGTGGATGACTGGTTAGCACATCTGCCTCACAGTTCTGCGAACGAATCCCAGCCCCGCCTGTGTGGAGTTGGCATGTTCTCCCCTTGCCTGCCTGGGTTTTCTCCGGGCACTCCGGTTTCCTCCCACAACCCAAAAACATGCGTTTTAGGTTGATTGAGGACTATAAAATTGCCCGTAGGCGTGAATGTGAGTGCTAATGGTTGTTTGTTTCTATGTGCCCTGCGATTGACTGGCGACCGGTTCAGGATGTACCCCGCCTCCCGCCCGGAGATAGCTGGGATAGGCTCCAGCACCCCGCAACCCTTGTGAGGACAAGCGGTAAAGAAAATGGATGAATGGATGGATGACTCATTTTGAATTTGATGCCTGCAACATGTTCCAAAAAGCTGGGACAGGGGCATGTTTACCACTGTGTTACATCACCTTTTCTTTTAACAACATTCAATAAGCATTTGGGAATTGAGGACACCTATTGTTGCAGTTTTGAAAATGGACTTCTTTCCCATTCTTGCTTGATGTACAACTTTAGTTGCTCAACAGTCTGGGGTCTCCGTTGTCATATTCTGCACCTCATAATGCGCCACACATTTTCAATGGACTGCTGGCAGGCCAGTCTAGTACTGGCTCTCTTTTACTACCAAGCCATGCTGTTGTAACATTTGGAGAGTGTGGCTTGGCATTGTCTTGCTGAAATAAGCGGGGATGTCCCTGAAAAAACATGTTGCTTGGATGGCAGCATATGTTGCGCCAAAACCTGTATGTACCTGTCAGCATTAATGGTGCCTTCACAGATGTGCAAGTTACCCATGCCAAGGGCACTAACACACCCCCATACCATCACAGATGCTGTTTTTTTTTTTACTTTGCGCTGATAACAGTCTGGATAGTACTTTTCCTCTTTGTTCCGTACGACACAACGTCCGTGATTTCCCCAAAAAATTGGAAATGTGGACAGCATTTTTCCACTTTGTGTCAGTCCATCTCAGATGAGCTTAGGCCCAGAGAAGCCGGCGACGTTTCTGGGTGTTGTTGATATATGGCCATTGCTTTGAATAGTAGAGTTTTAACTTGCATTTATACATGTAGAAATGAACTGTGTTAACTGACAATGGTTTTCTGAAGTGGTCCTGAGCCCACGTGGCAACATTCTTTGCACAATGATGCCAGTTTTTCATGGAGTGCCGCCTGAGGGATCGGAGGTCATGAGCATTCATTGTTGGTGTTTAGCTTTGCCATGTACGTGCAGAGATTTCTCCAGAATCTCTGAATCTTTTGATAATATTGTGGAAAGTAGATGATGAAATGTCAAAATTCCCTTCAACTGTACGTTGAGAAACGTTCTTAAACTGCTGGATTTATTTGCTCACGCAGTTGTTCACAAATGTGGTAAACCTCACCCCATCCTTGCTTGTCAACAACTGACCCTTTCTGGGATTCTCGTTTTATACCCAATCGTGACAATCGCCTGTTTCCAATTAACCTGTTCACCAGTATAATGTTCCAATCAAATGTTTTTTGAGCACTCCTCAACTTTCCCAGTCTTTTGTTGCCCATGTCTCAGATTTTTTGGAACGTGTTAAGGATAACAAATTCAAAATATAGAAAGAATATTTGCAAAGAACAATAGCATTTATCAATTTGAAACAAACAAAACAGGACTGTGACACATACAAAAGTAAATGTAAAAACAGTGTTGCATTAAAAACACTCTGACAAGTGCAGTTTTTCCAAAAGGTTAGTTGAGGTCCTGGGTTCAAATGCGGCCTTCCTGTGTGAAGTTTGCATGTTTTCCTTGTGCCTGTGTAGGTTTTCTACTCTGTTTTTCTCCCACATTCCAAAAACATCCATCCATCCTTTTTCCATACAACTTATCCTCACGAGCGTGCAGGAGCCTATCCTAGCTGACCCTGGACAAGAGGCGGGGTACACCCTGAACTGGTTGCCAGCCTATCACAGGGCACATATAAACAAACAACCATTTGCACTCACATTCACACCGGGCAATTTAGAGTCTTCAAACAACCGGAGTACGTGGAGAAAACTCACACAGGGGAAGCTGGATTTAAATCCGGGTCCTCAGAACTGTGAGGCAGATGTCCTAACCAGTTACCCACTGTGCCACCTGCTTCCCAAAGTGTTCCCACAAAATTGGAACCATGCAGCCAAAATGTCCTCCAAACATAAAAAATTAAGATTAAGGGCTCTGGTCTGAACTTCTGATTGATTAATTTATTGTCTCATATGGTCTATGCTCATTTGTAGATGTCAGTGCTCAGTTTAATTTATTGGTCTTTTACATTCATGAATAATTTTATATGACACCATCCATTACAATATTTATCAATGGGTGAAGAATTATGAGTACAATCATCTGCTAGTGCTCATTTCAATAACATTTATCTTTTTGATTTCCTTGGAAATTGTTTTTTTAGGCACTAACAAGCCTGCAAATGCTATCAAACTAAATCCTTCAGCCCAGTATGACGTTCTAAAATGTTTTTTTTTCCCACAGACAAACCAATATTTCCAATGCCACAGTAAGGGAAAAGTAACATAATTCCTGTGGAAGTGGCTAGAATTCTGAGTTTGGGTGAACATGTCCTTAAACATTCAATAGTACTGAACTTGTTTTTATATAGGCTAGGATAGGCTCCAGCACGCCCGCGACCCTATTGATGATAAGAGGTACGGATGGATGAATGAATGAGATTGGGAAAGGCCTTTTTCTGTTCCATGTACAAAGTCCATAAAAAGATGCTTGGATGAGTTTGGTGCAGAAGAACAAGCTGCACCTTTGGCAATAGGCCCTCTTTAGGTCTAACATCACTGAACTCTGACTTCGCAAATGGACCAAAATTCCCACAGACACACTGCAACAACTTCAACATCCCACAAGAGTGGAAGCTGAAAAAGCAGCAAACACCACATTGCTTTCCAATGCCGACTTCCTGAAGGTAGCATGTCCCAATACCTCTGTACAATATTTAACTTCCAATGACGAGCTCAGGTTACATTTCACTTCCTGCAGCACTTCGATCCGTGGGCGGGCAAAGCGAGACTCCCTGATACGTGCGCGCACTCCCACCAGAAAAGCAAAGTGGCTGTTATGACAAGTCTGAACAGGTTGTTTCCCCCCCCCCCCCCTCTTATTCTTAATGCAGTATGTCACAGAAGGCTGCCCTCACCAGAAGCTCTTACATTAGTCACACTGCAGTCTGAGTGATAGGGGGCCAATCATCCCTCCTCTTCATTTTCCAAGAAATCTGTGATTCACAGCATTGTAACTCTTTTGCTGCTCTTGTGTTATTTAAACGGCGTGTTCACCGCACTCTTTTTTCTTTCTTTCACTCTCGTGAAATGTCGCCATGCACAGGATGCTACCTCCATCTCTGCTGACTGCGCCTTGAAAGGTCCGCATCCACATAATGAGCTGATACTGGAGTTAAAGGATCTTTGTACCCTGTCGTGTTTACATAATGGTGCAACCCACTTCGTTTTACACCCACCACATACACGCACACATACATTACATTAAAACTACATAATAAGCTTGTCTGACATGACAACAAATATTTATATTTACATTGCTTTGAAGAAAATATTATTAGGCAAACTGAAACTGAGGCATTGCATTGCACCAGATCAAATGTTTCATAGTTAATTTTGTACACCTGTGCAATGCAATCATAAAATGTATTTTTTGGGCATTATATTCGATGAGTTGTTTAGATGTTTCGAAATCCGTTGTCTAATCCGGTCTTGAAGCAAAATGTAGCGCATTATTACTTGGCTTCAACCAGCAGACCAACTAGTTTGTGGTCTGGAACAACATGATGTCTTTGTTTAATTGCTAAAATATGAAGCAAACAGTTTCCTTGGTATTTTTGAAAGATTATTATTATTTTGAAAATATATAAGGAATCGTTGGCATGACAACCGGGCTTGAATCCGGGCTCCAGCCTTCCTGTGTGGAGTTTGCATGTTTGCCCCGGCTTTCTCCCACTTTCCCAAAACATGTTTCTTAGGTTAATTGAAGACTCTAAATTGTCCCTAAATGTGAATGGTTATTTGTCAGTAATGTTCCCTGCGCGTGGCTGGTGACCAGTCCAGGGTGTACCTTGCCTCTCGCCCAAAATCAGCTGGGATATACTCCAGCACACCCGCTCCCCTAGTCAGGATAAGTGGAAAAGAAAATAGATGGATGTACACTGAATCGATTAGGTGAGCGTTCATTTTTCCGATGGTTGAGTCAAATGGCAATAACAGCTAATAGAAGAATGGATATGGTTACAAGTGCAAACCAATAATGTTTCGTTTGTTTCTAACCAGGGTTGCACAAAAGTGCTGTACAGCTGCACATGTGCACTAAAAATATTAAAAGTGCATCAGATTCAAGTATGTCACTGCACAATTGTGTACCAAGCATTTTGCATTTTTTTTATTTTTTCGGAGGGAGTAGCGCTGTGTCGTTCGCGACCGCCTCGTTCAGACAAATCTTTTGAGTGAATGTCCTGAATAGAATCACTTCAGGAACCAATTAGTTCCTTTCTCACTTCAGTTGAGCTCAGCCTTGATCGTGTGCCTCATGAGAAACTTCCCTGCAAATGTCACGCCATTCACTGGGCAGCGACGAGTCGTTTGGGCTTCTTTGTCTCACTGCGCAGCAGCTACGACACGCCATCAAAATATGTCTTTACCTGAAATTGGTCCATTGTGCAAAAAAGATTGGGGAACTCTTCCCTTGAGAATTATACTGCGATCCTATACTGTAAGTCTTTAAGTTCATCTAGTTAGGTTGTTGGGTTGGGTCCTCATTTGAGAACCAGACCAAAATTGTTATGTTCACCCCTGTCTATAACATTTCTCCATCACAGTGTGCGCTTACCACACCACGCATGATAGCATTATTTCATTGGTCGAATTTTGAACCCACACATATGTCCACGAAGGGTATTCAAAACATTTCTTTCGGATAAGACAGAGCCGAGGACAAGCAGTGTGTTGTTTTATTACAAAGTAACATCGCCAACTACTGGCCTGGCATGGATATAACATTGTTTTTCCAGGCGTGTTTTGACATTATTGTCGGCTGTACATGATACTTCGCAAAAAAAATAAAAAATAAAAAATACAACACAGAGGAAAAACCTTTATGGTTTTACTTGGTGGTTGTGGTGTAAACGTGCCCAAAGTGTAAGTGTGTTAAATGAGTGGCTGCTTCTCGTGAGCTGGTATTAAAGATATAAACGTCAAACAAGCAGAGGAAGTTGTGGTTACAGGCCTGCACTGAGTGGGAAATGTCATCCTGGCTGTCTCCACATTTGTAGATTGGTATTCTCGTCCCGACTGAAGTAAAAAAACAAAAACAAACAAAAAAAAAGATACATACTGTGCAAATTTGGTCGCTTAGGGCTCTAGTTTCATAGACAGCGCATCTTCGGTGGGGCGCAAATGCAGGCGGATCCTGCACGGCTCTCTGCGCGTGATTTGGCAGACCGGTCTGTGCCAAGTTGGTCGTTCCGGTGCAGCAGAAGAGGTGTTCTTAGAGGTGCACCTGGCGCAGTAACAATTTAGTGGCAGAAAGTCCATCTAAACTCATGCCTGGGGAGACCACATCTGCAAACACACCCGCCGTGGCGTAGCCTGCCCACCCTGCGATCCACCGGGCTCCACATGGGAGGCCCGAGCCGACATTCGAAACCTGAATCTGAAAATTGTGAGGCAAACGTGTTGTTATGATCGGATCTGATTGGACTGCATACAGTATGTGACGTATTATGTGATGTGCAAATTCCCCCCCCCCCAAAAAAAAATGCTGTCTGCTGGGTCCATTAGTTTATGTTTTTCTATTCTTACCAGCTGAGATGTCACAAATTTGGCACTTCAGACACATGTGCTGTTCTTTTAAGGGTTCACTTCTTAGTGTGGCCAAAAGAACCGCACTAACAGGGCAACCGCACCAGAGTTGGTTTAAAATGTACTTATTCACACAGCCTTAGGTCTCCATTTTAGACCTGAACTTTTGGTCTGGTTTTGTATCATGAATTGCAAGAATGGGACTGTAGCTTTTGTGTAAAAAATAGCAAGGGAGTGTTCCCTCTGCTCCTGCAATGAGTCACACAATCACATCTGCATGTTGAATGCAGAGTGGAGCCTTCGGTGGAAAGGCCACATAAGGTTGGCGTGGGCGTAGGAGTAGGTGGAGCTAGACGGACAAGACTTCTTGCAACCGGGCTCCCCCCTTTTTCTCTGAGCTGGCTGCTTTCCGTGATGTCCCCCCTCCACCTCCTTCGCCTCCTACATGTTAGTCAGAGGCACTCTCAGCTGCTAATGGAGGGAAACACGTTTCTTAGCAACCAAATGTGTCCTCCGTCTCCCCGCCTCCGCCACTATCTGCACACGCTCCAGTGAGGCGGATGTGGAAACTATAAAGCCTTCTTCTATTCAAAGAAGTCTTCCTACTCTGAAAGAAAAAGTTGGATTTTTGGGTTGCACAACAGCAGATTTCCTCATCATGAGGCGTGGGCTGTTACAACAGCCTGCACAAACATTAGCGGTGTGGGAATAAAAAGGTCATCCCCGAGTGCACCTTCTTGTGGAGTGCTTCTTGTATGGCTGCTGCTGACAGGTTTACATTGAGGCATTATGGCTAGGTGATGGTGGGGCATCCACTTCTTCAGGAAAACTGCAGTACAGTAGTACTCGTATGTCAAATACAAATCATTCCTGACTGCTAGCCAACCTCCAAATCCCCTCCCCAATTTGTGGTTGGATAACAAATTGTAATACCGTGCAAGTGCCCAGAATTTGACCTTTTGTTGCTGTCGTATTTTCTGCAATGCATTCTTTTGAGTGGAACCTCTAAGGCAGGGGTGTCAAACACATTTGTATCACGGGCCACATCATAGTTATGGTTTCCCTCAGAGGGCCATTATGACTGAACCCATATAAATGTATGATCGCCTCCTATCACATGCAGTATACACAATAAATTGTTTGTTCAACTATTTTTCAAATAGATTTGAAAAGAAATGATTGATAGCCGATTGATTGTAACAAAAACAAAATGCTTGCAATATCTCAACGTTATTAAAAGTGAATAAAATGGGCTATTTTGATATTTTGGCAAGAAACATGAAGTCGACGCACATGATTTGCCTTCGTGGGCCACGTAAGATGATGTGATGGGCCAAATCTGGCCCCGGCCCTTGAGTTTGACACCTGTGCTCTAAGGTCAAACATAATCGATTGTGGTTGGTCAACCTCTGATTTGTTCGGAGAAAAGAAATGCCATTGGGAGCAGCATGGTGGACCGAGTGGTTAGCACTTCTGCCTCACAGTTCTGTGGTTCAGGGTTCCAATCTTGGCTCCGGCCTTCCTGTGTGGACTGTGGAGTTTGCATGATCTCCCCATGCTTGTGTGGGTTTTCTCCGGGTATTCAAGCTTCCTCCCACATTTTAAAAACATGCATGGTGGGTTCATTGAAGACTCTAAATTGTCCATAGGTGTGAATGTGATTGACTGGCGACCACTCCAAGGTGTACCCCGCTTCATGCCCAAGGTCAGCTGGGATAGGCTCCAGCTCACCTGTGACCCTCGTGAGGACAAGCACTATGGAATATGGATGGATGGAAAATGCCATCACAAATGAAAAATGGATTCATCCCTGGATCAAACTGTCACCTTTATTAACTGCCCAGACAATTTTTGAAGTAACCTTTTAACATTCTTACCATTTTTTTCAAGTGTCAAAACACAAAACAGGTCAATCACAGTCAGAGGTGGGTAGAGTAGCCAAATATTGTACTCAAGTAAGAGTAGCTACATTACAATAATATGACTCAAGTAAGGGTAAAAAGTAGTCATCCAAATATTTACTTGAGTAAGAGTACGAAAGTAGTCAATGAAAAAAATACTCAAGTAAAGAGTAATTTGTGATTTTTATTATTATTTTTGTTTTCATCAGAGCATGAACATCAAATAAAAAAAATTAATATATGGGAGTCGACACACACCTGCCACCATTTCAATTTTTAACTGCCCCAAAACCAACAACACAAGCATTGGGCCCTACAGAAACATTATTTGCTTTATTCAATTAAATGACTTCATGAAGAACCTGTTTGCTGACGAGACTGCGTGATTGTGTGTGTGTGTGTGTGTGTGTGTGTGTGTCTGGCTGTGTGTGCGTGCGTGTGCTAATTTTGCCACATCCACTGCCAAAACAACAGCAAAAAAATTACAATTTACCGCAAGGTGTTTTTTCAGGTTAGAAGTGGGCTGAAATATCCAAATTTGGGCAGTCACAATTTAAGAGCTACATGACAAAGCTGTTGTTTTTTGGTCTGTAAACACACTCGCGCGGCTATAAGAAAAGTATTGACCCTTCACATAAACACCCAGTAAAAGTAAAAAGTACAGTGCATTCAAAGTACTGTGACAAGTACAGTTTATCGAAAATGTTACTTGAGTAAATGTAACGGAGTAAATGTAGTGCGTTACTACACACCTCTGATCACAGTTAATGTTAAAACATCATAACTTGACAGAAGTGTAATAAGTGCGAAGGTGAGTCATTTTTCTTTTTAAACATTCTTCAACTGTAAAAAATTAACTAGTGTTAAACCCCCATGTTGTGGCTGCTCCTTCTTTATACTTGAATACGAGTTTAATTTGTTCCGTGACCACGCTCGTAACTGAAAACACTTGTATACAAAATCATTTTTTCCCCATTGAAAATGTTTTTTTGAAGTGCTTTCTAATAGGAAAAATAGCACTTCATAAAAACAGACAGTAATGAAATAATTAAAGTATTTGACCAAACCAACTTTTTCTAGTACGGTAAACGTGAAATATGAATTAAAATCATCCACGCATTCCTGGGCTCCAAACGTTTTTCTGCCGAGAGGCCTGAAATCAGGTCATTGGAATTTCTCAAGCTTATCTACGTCACTAGCAAAGCTCTCCGCCTACCTCTCTGCTCCCGAGCCAGCGCTGTCAACATAACAAACACATGTGCTCTCACAAGTCGGTCTTCTGCACGGAGGAAACCAAACGGAGCAAAGGGGGCGCTCTTAGCCGAATAGGGACAAAGTGGATACAAAACTGGGTCAAACAGAAGTAGCTGTCAGAGGGGCCTTTTCTGGACACTCGCATGACAAAACCAAGGAGTTTTTTTAAATGACATTGACAAGTCCATGTTAGACAGTCACTCTATGGAGGTCAAGATAGACAAAATATTGAACATTTAAATCCAAAGTAGAATGTCAAGAATTAAACAGTTTTTGCCACATTTAAATGAAGATGGTGCTGCTCCGTCTGGTGTGCCCACCATGGCCACCTGGGGCAGTATAATTGAGACATATGGATCTACATGGAGATGGTCACAGCTCCTCAGTAAGCTTCAGTAATATTACTCTTTTCATATAATTTTTTGGTTCGCAAGCCAAACCAAAAATAATTTTCCGAACAACGGAAAGTCAATCTTGTGTGTGTCTTGAAAGATCAGTTAAAATGCACTAGGATGGCTGGCAATATGGGGACCTCTGTTTTGAAAACACATGGCAGTGAGTGAGTTAAAAGGCATGTTCCCCCCTCCCCCCACACACACTATTATAAGGACTAGGAGGTTATGAGTTTGATGATAAATATGCCATATGCATACATTTCAAAACTGAATCACCATTCCTCATTAACTATACAATATGTATATTGGAAAGAAAGAAACCCCTCGGCAGCTCCTGGATGTGGTGGGAAACTGCCCACTCTGCCCCTAATGCAGCCTCCATGGGGGATTAAATGTCAGTTATTACCTCCACCTTGGCAGTCTTGTTCCGATGACTTATTAATCCGCAGTTTATTGATAACATGTTCACATTTGGTTAGCATATACAATAAATGTACTTGAGATTTTAGCATGGGGCAAAAAGTGTAATCCTTGCATCAATTTGGACATTTGTATGCAATGTCTTTGTCAAAGGCTGAAGGAGGTTATGAAAGTCTATCGAGTTATATACTCCAATGTTTCCTTATTCAGGTCTTCATGTTGTTTGCACAGCATTCATGTCAATGCACACATTACTACTTATACAAAGAGAGTTCTAATGTTCAAATCCACTGGGCTCCCAGCAAGTAGGACAACAGTTTCTATTTTAGTCGTTGTCTGTAGTTCCCTTTTGGTATCAAGATGATGGTGCCAATCTGGTTCTCAACATCCAGGGTATGTTGTCGATCCATCCAGTCACGTTTGGGAGAGAACCCTGGAAAAACTTGCACTGTTATAGTTATCTTTCAGCTTGAAGCCACAAAAAAAGGACTCGAGATGCAAGAGGAGCATTCGGAATGGGAACTCACTAATTGGGAAAAGAAGTATTCATCCGTTTATTGTCAATTGTTGTTTTATATAATATAGTCATTTATTTATTATTGATATTTTCTGATCAGAATACTGTTACCAGAGGCATGCCATAGTGGAGGTTTGCATGGCTGTGGCTGAATTTCCGATGCTGATGTCATGCGGTACTTCTTTAGACAGCAGACTACTCGAGATTGTATCAACAGTGCCGCTGCCGGTTGCAGACAAGTAGGGCACTCCGTTTTACGATCAATAATCAATTCCACACAATTACTGTAACGTTCGCAACGATCGAGTCATTGATCATTAAGCTGATACAAAAATGTATTACCTCCAACGAAGAGCCTATTGTCTCTGTAGCGGACATGCTCCCCGCAACCTGAGGTATCACAGTGACTCCCCCACGACTTGATAAACTGCTTTCTTCCAAGCGGTCCTGCTGCGAGACTACTACAAGAAGACGCCTACTGGACCGGGAATGCCGGGATGAGAACGGACTCGGCTTCCCAGCCTCTACGCGGGCCACCGCTTGGCGATCAGAGCAGCTGCTAGTAAAAGTACCAGGTACGCTTCCAGCCAAGCGTGATCGCTCTGCAATTGCTAGCTAGTCCCTGAAGAGGCGGGAAGAGAAACAGTCGCAACCTCCCACGGAACGTGTGAACAACAACTTCTTTCCCTTCTTCCGCCTGTTTTTGTTTTATTTTTGTGCATCTTTTTCGTCCACCTCCTCGCCTCCTGAGACATGCGCAGAAAGACTACTCCCAAAGACCAGCTGATCTACATTCGTGAGTAACACAATAGTGTGGCTAATAATTTCGCGGAAATTAGTAACTTCACACAAAATCCGAACTTTGTCCTCTCTCACGCTCTCGTCCTGAGCGGACGCATTCAACGCTCACGTTTTCAACTTTAGTTCCACACCCGATGTTCGATTCCCTTTATCGTACGCATATTTTCTTTCTTTCACCATTATTCGTATTTCCTTGTTGTAGTTAGCCCCGTTGTGTTTCCCTATAGATCCCTCGTAGATTTCATTAAATATTCTATAAAATTCCGCTCTTGGTTGTGTTTTGTGTGGTTTTGAGTTTAAGTAAGCCTCTGTCATCTATAACTCAAAGTATTTCATAAAGTGTAGCAACCTGTAGATTATGAGACTGATAAAAGGTTTGTCGTTGTCCTCTCCTAAATTCTATACGTATAAAAAGTGACGTGGTGCCCCTTTACGAGACAAATGAGTTTGATTTTAACGTTAAAGCGTAAATTGGACTAATCCGGAAGCGAACGCAGGCGTCTACCTTCCTTCGTATCGTTTCCCAAATGAATTACATTTATCTTTATCTTTACTTTATCCAAACCAATACACGCTACACTCTGTTGCTTTAATATTAGTGTGCATAAAACGCCAAACTGATTTTGCAAAACTGGATGCATGCACCCAGTCAGAAGCCCTTTAATTGTAGGATATGCCACTTCTGCCGACATCATTGTATCGTCAGTTTCCGTGATTACTGAAAACTACATTACTTTTTTTCGGGAGTGTTCCCCCCCATTGCTAATATTGCATGTTTTTTCCCCCCTCCATAATTCGTCTGGTATTAGAGTTTCAAGTTATTTCAGTTGCAAATTTGCATATAATAGACAAGGGTAGGCTAATGCTCTCCAGGCTTTTTATTGTAAAGTAGTGGTTGGTGCTTGGTGTGAATGTGGGGGAGGTTTATGGAGGAATGAATGTTGCTTTTCTTCTGGCTGTGGCGACATGAGGAGCCATTGAGACAACGCTACATTAGCATCAGAAACATGAGCCTCAAAATTTAAATTAATTTAAATTTTAGCCGTCTGCCTATGTCACAAGCCCAACAATAATGGTAGACCAGTGCACTGTTGTGTACACTTTGTGGACACGCGAACAAAGTATGTATTTACGACACTGTGTTTTCCCATAAGACTCGTGAGCACCAACAGTTTGTGTCCATGCGCCTTAGTGTTTCTTTACAAAGCGATATCGCTAACTTCTGGCCTGGCACGCATTTTTTTGTACATTTGTGTGCATGCAGATAATTTAAAATGGGCATCCACTGTGCAAATGGAAGCCTTGTTTTGAGTTTGACCCATTTTAAGTCTTGTCGAGCTTGATTAGGCTGAGTGTTTACGGGGGGCAAGGGAGCCGATTATCAGCTCCTTACTGATCGCATGCTGGTTGGATGGATTTCTGTCACGTTTGAGCCTTTTTTCTGTGTTGCAAGCTGCTCTAAGTGGATGACCAGGGAGCATGTGTGTCTACAAGCACCTGTGTTTCTCTGTTGAATTTTCGGCTTGGATCAAGGCTCAGATGATAAAAACAAGTGGGGCGGATTGCGTCAAGAAGGGCATCCGGCGTAAAAACTGTGACAAAGAAATAATGCGAGTGACTCACTGTGGTGACCCCTGATGGGACAAGGCCAAAGTCCCAACATTCCAAGTCCACAGACAGCTGAAACTAGATTGATTTTTTGATTTGTTTGTTAACACATTAGGCAGCACATTAAACTAGTGGTTAGCATGTCGTGATCGTTGAGAGGTTCTGGATTCACAGTACCTCAATCACCAGCTTTGACTTTGTTTCTGTAGCTTTCCGCGGCTTTACTCGAACAGTGTAAATTTGAATTATAGAACAGCACTTTCACGTTTGAGCAACGTATGCCCAGCGTTAGGCAACGTTGTCATCAATGCTTTTCTTCTTTATTCTGCAACCTTGAAAAGTCAAAGACCTGACCCCTGTCGCATGTGTTTAAAGCCCCTTGTCTAAGCAACAGGTCAGTGTGCTCACATGGTGTGCATTAAGGCTCAACAGCATTCCTGCAATCCCCTGAATGAAATATTTATACCTGCTTCAGTAACCCTGATCAGACGGCGCTGTTGTTATTCACTCATTCATTCTGGGATTCTATTTCCAGCTCTCTGTTTTCTCCCACGGGGTCATTTGCAAATCTTTATCAGGAACTGATTGCAGAGAGGCTGATGGCAGTAGAAGAGACTAAAGGAAAATAATGCTTATACTCCTGCGGAAAGTGAACTTGAGACGTCAGCAGCCTGTTTTGAGTTTGTTTCGGCGGGCCTATTTTCATTCTTCTTTTTTTAGATGAATCACTTCCAAGGCATCGATCCTGTCATGATTCCTTCATGTAGCGTATGGCCATTCATGCGTTCCGAGCCTGCTCGGTCTGCCACCAACCTGCTAGGCAACGCTGCTGACCTTTGGAGGGAATTAAGCCTGGGACACTGCGACCCTTTCCAGTGAGTCCATCAAGAGCAAACAGTCCTTTCACATTTGACAACATTTGTGCTCTACTTTCTGTCAGACAGAAAACTGAAATGTTTTAAACTTTAGTCGTCATCAGTGCAGGATGGGGGTTTCCTCCTCTCCACTTTTTCCAGGCCCTCAGTGATTAATGACATTTGCCTTGTGTGTTTTCCCACCGTTAAGGAATCTCCTTCCATTGTGTTCACACTGCGGCTTTCAACTCTCTTTCGTGAGTCACATGTAAATTCCTAGCCCACGTTGGACCTCGTTTGACATTTCAGTCCCTCGCTTTGCCTGATGAGGCGAGTCAGTGTATTTGTGCAGTGCATTTTCTGCACAAAAGGCTCTTCCAATGTGTTGGGTGGTTCCGGTTAGAGGGGGCGGGGCGCCCCTCCAGCCTAAAATACATCTCATGCAATATTTCTTACATTTTTTAGGCCAATTAGCAAATTCAAAATTATTTTAGGCTCATCAACTCCCAAGAGTCCAGGTTTCCCTTTTAGCTTGACATACTTTGGAGAAGACAGCTTGGAGTGGATCACCATTTATTCATAATGATGACTATGTAAATACAGGCTGCACAGTGGAGCACAATTATTTCCAAGATGCTGCTCAACCTTCAATTTTTTTTTTTATTTGGACACAAATGTTCCCATAGCAGCACGGCGGAATAGTGGTTAGCACGTCTTCATTACATTTCGGGGGTTCGAATGTCGGCTCTGGCCTTTTCTATGTGGAGTTTGCATGTTCTCCCAGTGCTTGCGTGGGTGTTCTCTGGGTACTTTGGCTTCCTGCTGCATTACAAAAACATGCATGTTAGACTCATTGAAGACTCTGAATGTTGTTTGAGTATATGTGCCTTGCAATTGACCGGCAACTAGTCCAGAGTGTACCTAGTCTCTCACTCAAAGGGAGCTGGGATAGACTCCAGCTTACCCAGGAACCTAAAGGGGACATATTTTGCCAAACCAACTATTTCTAGTATGTGGGATGTAATATTGTCTCTGTGGTGCCTCAGTAAACATGAGAAATATGAATTCAAATCGTCCATGCATTCCTGAGTTCTAGACGTTTTTCTCCTGAGAGGCCTGTAATCAGGTCAAACAGAAGTAGCTGTCACGGGGGCCTTTTCTGGACAATCAGATGACAAAACAAAGATGTTTTTTGAAATGAAATGGACACTTTTATACTAAGACCGTGTAAGAGAGTCACTCTATGGCGGTCTAACTAGCCAAAATACGGGACCTTTAATGAGGACAGGAGCTGTAGAAACAGGTTGGATGGAAAATCAATCACTCAAATGTTACATGTCACAGATGTCCACGGTGCAAGGTACAAAAAGTTTTACTTTGCTTTCATAAGCAGGCCGCCTACCTTGTCTCTCGTCTCCCCAGTTTCGCCTCGTCGCGTCTCGCGCCCGAGCTCACGCAGCATGTCCACCCCCGCCAGCAAAGAAGTCAAGGAGCTCAACCCCGTCGACTTCATTCAGCTGCAGCAGTACATTGAATGTGAGTGCTACAGTACATTTGTCAACATTTGCACCCCACTCCTCACACACACCCACACACACCCCTCACACACATACAGTACAGTACATACACCTCACCTTGTATTTCCACCCACTCACTTGCACACTTGGTGTCTCAGATCTAGACAAGCTTTCAGTCTGAACACACCAGAGATGGGCATGAAAATGTTATTTTCAAAAATGTGTTTTGTAAATTGGCTGTTGTCTAGTGTTCATGTCAACTAGTTTGCTGGCTCGAGAAGTGGTTGCGTTGCAATCAGGTAAAGAGTTATTCAGCCAAAGCAGCACGACACCCTAACTGAAAGTATCCATTCCATTGGTGGTGAGCCTCCCAATTTTTATTTTCGATGCAATCTATAAAATCTTTATTAGCAGAAGTAATCCATGGTATAATAATAATTCAAAAAAACTAAATGGCCACTTGCAAAGCTGCTCTGAAGAAATAATTTGACTGAGTCGTGCTACGTTGGAGGAGTTACAAAGGACACGACTGGTCCGTGCGCTTTCCGCATGGATACATTTAGTACCACGACGACCAAAAAAGCAACAACCGTGCATGCGGAACAGGTTGCGCCGTTATATTGTACGCATTACTCTAAATAATAGGTCTTGATCAGCAGGCCAGCCTATTATGGCCCTCTTCACGTGACCTACTGCACAACAGCCAATCAAACCCAGAGTATTTGTGCAACTTTAAAGGTGTCTTTTCATAATAGTTTTTTCAGAATTTGCACTGAACCCGAAATTGTATGATTGCCTGTTGTATCTCTTTAAACAAATCATTTAATGTGAAATAATAATAATAATAATACATTTTATTTAAACAGCACTGTACTTTGAATTTGAATTAAAAACAAGTAAAGAAAACAATAAAAGATAACAGGCAATAAAAGCACATAGTAATTGAATGTTTTATTTACAACCTTTTGAATGGCTCACATTTATTTTGCTCAATTTGCTTTTTGTGATTCTTATAATGAATATATCTTTGTAAGTTCCTATGTAAAAGCATGAAATGAATTAATTCAATCGATTTATTTCGTCTATTTTTAGTCGGTCCATGAAGAACATTGTCAAATCGCTATCCTCTATTGCACACAGAACTTGTCAGATGTTGTCTTTATGTGATAGTCCTAAAATATCTAGCTTGACTTTTTCCATCCTTGTGCGACCTCTTCCAGATTGCAGCCTGAAAGTGAAAGACGTGCTGCGGGAATTTGATGCAGATGGCCGCCTGTCCCGGCACAGACACGGAGAGGTGAGGGGACAGGACAGGATGGGACGGGACGGAGTGTGCTTTTCATTTCAAACCTGCACAGGTTCTGACACGTGACGGCTCTGAGAGTGCAGAAAGGAGCGTCTGATTCATTCTTACGTGGGCACGTATTTACAGCGTGACACCGGCTAATTAGATGCAAAGCCGACGATGGTGTCGACTGAGCGCTCTTGTGAGAGGTGGTCGTTGTTATACAGAGACTGCAGATGTAAATGACGTCCTTGCACAGGCCCACGCAGCAAAGCCTCGCCGGCTGCTTTCAGAAGTTTCTATTCATTAATGCAGCAAGCGAATGTAGTCCTTTCTGATGGCTACTAATGTCAAATTTTGAGGGGATTCAAATTCATTTTCCCCATACAAAAGAACAAAAATAGAATTCATCTTAAACAGCACGGTACAGTGGTGGTTGGCACGACGGCCTCACAAATGCATTTAGGTTCACTGAAGGTGTCAACCTCATTGTAGTATTGTATTGTATTTGATGTCAAAGGGGCAGGAACTCCAAAATCTTGCCATACCTGATTTAGGATTTTCCCTTTGTTTGAATGCAGAACAAATCAAATAAATTAAGAAAAATCTTTTACACATTTTTAAAAATCATTTTACAAACCAGCCTCAGTTTTCTTGAGAATATTTGGCTTCAGTTTGTCATCTTAATAACTGATCACAGTAATTGTACTTTAAGGCACGAAACTTTAAGTCACAGGTATTTGGAACTGAAAAATATAGTATTGCACTTTAAAATTGGATCCTCTTATAAAGACCTAGGAATTATGACCATTCCATATTTTACAGGACCATAATAATTCTCAAAATTATGCTTAGTCACCACCACCACAATATTTTTTTTTCACTTTTCAAGTTCATCCTGCGGACCGGATTGTACTCCCTAGCGGGCCGGTTTTGGGCCGCAGGCTGTATGTGTGACACCCCTACTCTAAATTGTCCTGCACTTGACTCGTGACCAGTTCAGGGTGCAGCATACCGTCTTTCACCGTATGTCAGCCAGCATAGGTTACAGCCACCAGTGACCCTAATGAGGACAAGCATTATAGAAAATGTGCTTACGGACAAAAGGTAGCTTAGCACCATCCATAACAGTATGTTACACTTGGATAACACGAGGATTCCACTTAAACGTCTTAGTGGGGTTGCAATGAGTGAATTATTTATTAGTGGGGCAGCTCTGCAGGGCATCGGCGTCAACAAGAAATGGGTTTGTGGTTCAGCATTATCGAGGGAGTTCGGTTTAAGCCCTCCGGTATGCAGTCATCAAAGTTGCTCATCCCAGGCTGGAGAGAGAGACAGCCTGCTCCACTGACTTCGGCTTTCTTGCCTTTAGTGTCTAAACTATAAGTTGAGGTAGCGACGATAACTTTATTACCTATTCCTGGTTGTTGTTGACACCTGGTTTGACTTATTTTTCTTTATTTTGTTTTACAATTTAAAACAGTTCCCAGGTGTCTGACTATAATTACATGTCTGTGACATGCATACATCTAAACACCCTAAAGATCAAGAATTATAGTACTGTATCTTTCCTTTTTTGCTGAAATTAGCTCATTTGAGAAGGCAGCGCCGTCTCATGCATGTAAGTGACTGGAAACCACATCCCATGTACTGCTCGGCCAATGGCGAGTTTAGATTTTGTCACTGTGACGTCCAGGTGTGAAGGATTGGTCAGGCAAGCCAGTGTCTTCTACTTGCTGGAGCAAAAGCCAGAGTGTGGAGGAAAAGAAGGCGAGTGCCCGTAAAGCATTTTCACTCATTGAGGCAGCACTTCATACTCTACACTGAGTGCGTGGCACATGAACACACAACCAAACACAAACACCCCTGCCACCACGTCCACAAAGCAATATGTGGCAATTATCTTCTGTTAGCTAACGCTAATTCCAAGAAAACACTGTGCAGCTCTGTGTACCTTTTGGCTTGATGTGATAGCAGGCGCATCGCACTTGTGGCTGTTTCTGCAAGATAGAGTTACAGTGTAGTCCCGAAAGTAGATCTTCATCCAGACTAGCTGATCATGTCATGGGTCAAATTTGGTGTAGCCTGGTTGTTTGTAAATGATCCTTACTGTTACGTAACAGTACGGCAGAAGCGCAGAACGGCTCTCTCGCAGACACATTTCCAGAAATATGCGTGTGACAAAGGGAGTTGCAGTCCTTGGTTGTTTGATTTCACCTAGATGGGGGAGTGGGGGTGGGCAGGCACTCCACAGACCCACTTACAAATAGTTAAGTCTGTGGAGTGCCTGCTTTAAAAAGGGTAACGATCTGCATCTCTTTGTATTTGAAAAAGCCAAAATGCAGCATGCAATGTAGTTTTCCAACGTTACTGAAGCTCACTAAGCGCCCACACACGCCTCATTCAAATTTGTTCATGTTCCAGTGCATCAATGAAGAAGGCTTCCGTCTCTTCCTGAAAACTTATTTGGAAGTGGACGACTTCCCAGCAGATCTGTGCCAGCGACTCTTCCGCTCTTTCCAGAACTCCGAACCTGCTCGGGAAGACAGCGGCAGTAAGAATACACAAACACACACACGCACGCACACATGTGGATGGGTACTCTTGAGGCAAATGGCCGCCACTCACTGTCTTGTACCATGGTAAAAGTAGCCACATTGGTTGTGTTATTTCAGGATACTGAAAAAAGAAGTGCCGATTAACCCAAAGAACAATATCACATTTACAATAACATCATTTTGTGCATGCTGACAATATTTGAGAGTATATACGTAAAAAAGAAAAGAAAAACTAATAACAATGAAAAACACTATTTTTTCTAAGGGTTATAGTCACTGATGGTGTAGAGGTTCATTCGCCTGACTTCCATGCAGGCTACACAGGATGTGTTATATGTGCAACAAAGAAACAATGCAAACATATGGCTGCAATTGACCGGAGACTAGTCCAGGGTGTATTCGTCTTTTGCCCTCAGTCAGCTGGGTTAGGCTCCAGCTCACTCACAAACCTTAAGAGGACAAGAGCTATAGTAAATGGATGGATGGACAATAAATATTGTTCTATTGCTGTACTTTACAGAGGAGGTCTTTCTAAAGGACGTTTCGTGTTATTTCTCACTCTTGGAGGATGGTCAGCCTCGGGACAAGCTGGAGTGTAAGTCCTTTTTTGTCTTTTCTTATCACGAAAAAATAGCCATTGTTTTTCATTTGTTGTGTAATTCTGTTCCTTTAACCTCAGTTGCTTTCAAGCTCTACGACAGAGACGGCAACGGTGTCCTGGACAGCTCGGTAAGATGTCAGTCAGCAATGTCTGAAAACATGGTCCTGATGAGAATGTGTTTAATTCAGTGGCGGGCGGTGAATTTGGAACCTGGGCCTTCAGTGGGGACTTAGCAGACTTAAAGACCTATAGCATCCAGATGGCCCATATTTCACTAACAAGTTCTCTTTATATATTTTTTTGCTTAAAAAAAAGAAAAGAAAAGAAGAAACTGTCAGTCTTTTCCAACAATACCACTCGGTTTTGGAGTAGTCAGTAAATAACTAATTGCCAAGGGAACAGCCTTTTTTATATTGCAAAATCGATACACCGCCATGTCTTGGTGTGAGTTAATTGCCACAACTGGAGACCTTTTTGCCTCATAGCCAGTGTGGAAAAAATAATGTACAATACTATGAAGTGGCAGTATTTAGTCGTATTTTATGTATTTAGCATCACTGTCAGGCAGAATTCGCCCAACTCCAAAATGACAATACAATTAAAAAAAAAAAAATACTCATTATGCTCGAGTTTCCAAACCACTTTTTTCAAGTAGCCCTTATATTGCTATCATATGCCGTCACACACGCACATCAGCACAACAGCACCCCAAAATTATCTCAATCGCTAGTTTAATATGCTGAAAAATTGCCCATTTATTACGCTGTTATTGACTAAAATGCTACGAACACGGCGCCCAGCTGTGCACATCAACCTCCACGGTCACGCCGACATCCCCAACGTGCAAAAAGCTTTTAATACTTCACAAAAGCAAATGCCTATGTTATGTCATCTTCCCAAAGTCTTTTTTCAAAGGTCTCAGACATTTTGAGTGTCGAAGCGCGTTTATAGATTTGTTCTTAAGCTACTCTCATCACATTAAATTGGTTAATATTGCATAAAAATAACAAAGTAGGGAGAGACGGACAGCATTGATTTTTGAACCAACCA
Organism: Phyllopteryx taeniolatus; assembly: GCF_024500385.1. Lineage (NCBI taxonomy): Eukaryota > Metazoa > Chordata > Actinopteri > Syngnathiformes > Syngnathidae > Phyllopteryx > Phyllopteryx taeniolatus. The sequence goes on along the minus strand of NC_084502.1, from coordinate 33,140,045 downwards.
AGTGCACATACTAGTATGAGGAAATGTGCTCGTCTTCTGTCGCTGACGTCAGCAGGCTGATGTTGTGTCAATCAGGTAGGTTTCAACCTAAATGTAGGCAGACCAAAATTTGTCTGAAAATCCACTATGTCAACAGAAAACAAGCCTAAAATTACAATCAGACTATTGTGGGGGGATTTTCTTTCTGCAGATATTAATTTTTAAGTCCAGAACTATGGAATACAGTAAGTGTCACTTCTTCATACTGCGACTATCACTTTGCAATTCCATTAATATTATACAAAAACGCAATATAACAGCATGAAACTGTGCCACATACATCATCTGTAGCACTTCAGAATCAATATTTATCTAGTAACATGCTAAAAACATTTAAATAAAATAGTACTCACCAGAGATGTTGATTATTAAATATTTTAATTTGGACAGATGTGTTTTACTATTTGTACTTGGCTTGCTCACGCCAACCAATCAGAAGACAGAATCGGGGGCCAGCTCACCGGCCTTGGGGGGACAGATTTGAATCTGATTGGTTAAACAAACAGTCTCATTGCTGAAATAGATTTAAATAAACATCTGAAGGCACTGGGCATATTGGACTGACAATGGAAACACAAAGATGCTGAAATCTGAATGGACGTAAATTTGTTATCTTCATCCGCTACTGGAAGCAATTTAGCCAAGAGAAACGCTAGGAAATAAAGATAATAAACTGTTAGGAATAAATTAATACAATTTCTTAGGACAAATTTGTTTGTAAATGTAGGTTAGTGTTCTGATATTTTTTTAATTTTTTTTTTTATTGAATTGCAGGAAGTGGATAGAATTATCGCTCAAATGATGCACGCTGCTGAGTACTTGGGATGGGACGTGTCAGAGCTCAGGCCGGTAAGTCCCACAATGCCCCCGCTGCGCTCGAAAGCACCACATCCTGATCGTGATGGCCAAGTGGTTTGTAAACTGATTAGCTTCGCACACAACAACCACAAAAACCCGACACCTTTCCCAAAGCTGAGAAACCTGTTTTGAGGTCAGAAGATAACAGAGAGATTCCCGCAGGTTCTCAAGGACATGATGACAGCGATAGATGCTGACAGCAGCGGTACTGTGTCTCTGGAGGAGTGGGTGGAAGGAGGCATGAACAACGTCCCCCTGCTAGTCCTACTCGGCCTGAAGGTAAATTACGTGAAAGCTGCCAACAGCTCTACGACCTTTCCCTCCTAGTCCTCACCTTCCAGGGCTTTTCACACACTCAGCACTACTAAACCCACTAATGTCTGGGGTTATCTATTTAATCTGATAAACAAAACCTCCAGGATCCATACAGTATTAGGTGCTCGTATACAAAATTAAAGATGTTTGGAATATTTTTTTATAGTCTTCATATTAAACAAAAAACATGGTCTGAAGCATATCAATAATTTCTCACAAACAATACATTGATGCAATTCTTTACTATATCAATATAATATCAATATACCGTTATCCTATAAAATTTTAGAACCTGAACTGTGATGGACCTCTATACCAAGATTCCCTCTTAGGCTATTTATAGACATTTAAAGCCAGGAAGGGAGATGGATTCACCTGCTGCAGGAAACAAAAACAAAAAAAGCCTTTTCGCATGTAATTTGGATAAAAGCACTTGTGTCCCTCTTAACAAATTGAAAGCAACCTCATAATCTTGTGTGGACAATTTGAGAAGATTAGGGTGCTGATGTGAATGTGCTGTGCTGTGCTGTGCAGGACACCATGACACATTCTGCAATAATCAGCAATGTCATTAGTGCGAGGCTCGCCATGAGCTGGTGTGAAATGTGGGCCACTTCTGTTATGAAAGGAGTTGTGTCGTTACCAAACTGCAAAGCATTGGGAACACAAGCTCAACTGAACTGAACTGAACTTTATGGAATAATTTTTCTGAGATGAATGTAAAAGTGGTGTTACTTCAGTGGCTGTACAAAGCATACTATTTTAATGCTTCGACCAACTAAATGGTCAAACTTTTAATAAAATACAGGATTAGAATACAATATAAAAAAAAAACATGCACAAATCAGAAGAAAATCTATGTGTGGTGTCTTAAACCACTGTAAAACAAAAAAAAGTAAAACATTAGCCTAATAGGATAGCTGCCAAAGTAATCTATGGAAAACAAGAAAGAAACACAAGTTCAACAAATAAGAAGAGTCCATTTCCCTCAAAATGCAGCCCTATGGGGGGGAGGTAGGGACAAGCCAGTGCAAACTGTAGGCCGGTCCCAACTTCGGATAAATGCGTCAGGAAGGGCATCCAGCTTTAAACTTTGCCAAACAAATATGAGCCTTCATCCAAAATCCATACCGTCGTTGCCCGGGTTAAAAACGTCCACCCCCGGCACCGTTAACCCACAGGGCGCCGGGAGTGGCTGGGGGAGAGGGAAGTCTGGGCTTCCCTACTAAAGCTACTGCCCCTGCGACTCGACCTCAGATAAGCGGAAGACAATGGATGGATGGATGGATGGATAATGAGGATGGAGCTGCCAGGCAAGAGAGCTAGAGGAAGACGAAAGAGAAGATTGATAGATGTAGTGAGGGTAGACGTGTGCAGTTGGTGTTGGTGTTAGATGCAGGAGATAGGCTTACATGGAAAAGGATGACACACAGTGGCAACCCCTAACGGGACAAGCCGAAAGGAAAAGAAGAAGTTGACGCAATTCAACCTTTGTGGATTACCATGATCTATGCGGAGAAATTTTTTAGCAAGCACAATGGTATTTTTTATTCATATTGTGACTAAGTTAAAAATGACTTAGGAAAATATAATATCACGCTAACAATAGCCAAAATAAAGTAAAATCCCTTTGAAGACATGACAAACATAATGGCAGGTGAACAGGCTATTTTCTCACCTTGTGGCATTTAATATGTATTGCTGGAATTGATAAGTTTGTGTCAGGCAGCATAAAAACATACCTTGAGATTTGCGTTTAAATAATTTTATATTCTATATGCATACAAAAGTGAAAGAAAAAGCAAAACAGTCGTGGAGTTCATCCTCCACTTGGTGATAAAAAATTGTTAATATTTATGAAATTATTTCTGAAGGAGTCCTATCTGGCTTTTTTGGCCTGTGGGACTCCTGAGGCAGCTGATGGGTACCGACTGACCAACCAGAATGCAGCGTTGGTGGTCGCTGAAGCAAAACCTCGGGCATGGGATGAGTTCGGTGAGGCCATGGAAAAAGTCTTCCGGACGGCTTCAAGGAAATTCTGGTCCACCATCCGGCATCTTAGGGGGGGTGAAGCAGTGCACCATCAACACTGTATATAGTGGGGATGGGGCGCTGCTGACTTTGACTCGGGACGTTGTGAGTCGGTGGGGAGAATACGTCGAAGACCTCCTCAATGCCACCGCCACGCCTTCCCGTGAGGAAGCAGAGTCTGGGATCTCTGAGGCGGGCTCTCCAATCCCTGGCGTTGAGGGCAAGCCCCCGGGGGTGGATGAGAGTTCCTAAAGGCTCTGGATGTTGTGGGGCTGTCCTGTCCTGGTTGACACCCCTCTGCAACATCGCGTGGACATCGGGGACAGTGCCTCTGGATTGGCCGACTGGGGTGGTGGTCCCCCTTTTTAAGAAGGGGGACCGGAGGGTGTGTTCCAACTACAGGGGGATCACACTCCTCAGCCTCCCTGGTAAGGTCTATTCAGGGGTGCTGGAGAGGAGGGTCCGTCGGGAAGTTGAATCTCAGATTCAGGAGGAGCAGTGTGGTTTTCGTCCTGGCCGTGGAACAGTGGACTAGCTCTACACCCTTGGCAGGGTCCTCAAGGGTGCATGCGAGTTCGCCCAACCAGTCTACATGTGTTTTGTGGACTTTGAGAAGGCGTTCGACCACGTCCCTTGGGGATTCCTGTAGGGGCTGCTTCGTGAGTATGGGGTACAGAACCCCCTGATATGGGCCGTTCGGTCCCCGTACAACATGTGTCAGAGTTTGGTCCGCATTTGCGGCAGTAAGTCGGACTCCTTTCCGGTGAGGGTTGGACTTCGCCAAGGCTGCCCTTTGTCACCGATTCTGTTCATAACTTTTATGGACAGAATTTCTAGGCACAGCCGAGGCGTAGAAGGGGTCCGGTTTGGTGGCCTCAGTATTGCATCTCTTATTTTTGCAGATGATGTGGTTCCGTTGGCTTCATCAAGCCGTGATCTCCAACTCTCACTAGAGTGTGAAGCGGCTGGGATGAGAATCATCACCTCCAAATCCGAGACCATGGTCCTCAGTCGAAAAAGGGTGGCGTGCCCTCTCCAGGTCGGGGATGAGATCCTGCCTCAAGTGGAGAAGTTCAAGTGTCTTGGGGTCTTGTTCACGAGTGAGGGAAGAATGGAACGGGAGATCGACAGGCGGATCGGTGCAGCGTCTGCAGTGAGAGTTTGTATCGGTCCGTTGTGGTAAAGAAGGAACTAAGCGCTCGATTTACCGGTCGATCGACGTTCCTACCCTCACCTATGGTCACGAGGTGTGGGACCGAAAGAACAAGATCCAGGATACAAGCGGCCGAAATGAGTTTCCTCCGCAGGGTGTCCGGGCTCTCCCTTAGAGATAGGGTGAGAAGCTCGGTCATCCGGGAGGATCTCAGAGTAGAGGCGCTGCTCCTCGACATCGAGAGGAGCCAGATGAGGTGGCTGGGGCATCTGATTCGGATGCCTCCCGGACGCCTCCCTGGTGAGGTGTTACGGGCACATCCCACCGGGAGGAGACCCCGGGGATGACCCAGGACACGCTGGAGAGACTACATCCTTCAGCTGGCCTGGGAACCCCTCGGGATCCCCCCGGAAGAGCTGAATGAAGTGGCTGGGGAGAGGGAAGTCTGAGCGTCCCTGCTAAAGCTACTGCCCCCGCGACCCGACCTCGGATAAGCGGTAGAAAATGGATGGATGGATGGAATTTATTTCTGCCACTTACCCTGTTGAGGTCACATAATTATATTCAGAGTAGTAATAACCATCCATCCATCTTCTATAGTGTTTGACCTCATTAGGGTCACAGGTGAGCTGGAGCCTATACCAGCTGACTTTGGGCAAAAGTCATTCACTCTCACATTCATGACATTACTGAGTGGTAACGGAACCCACGCTGTCTGGACCCAAGGGAAGTGAATGTACCACGAAACCATCAATGACTGGTTGTTACAGCTATAAAAATGCAAATTTAAGAAAGAAATGTTAGATATCTTCACGCATCAAATATTTTTACATTCTTGTAATACAAGACTAAAAAACTAACTAAACCTTGACAACAAAACTCTCATGCCTTTTTCTGTGTTTGCCATTTACCAGATGACCCAGACAGACGGACAGCACCTGTGGAGAATGAAACATTTCAACAAGCCTGTTTACTGCAACGTGTGTCACTGCATGCTGCTGGGTCTCAGGAAGCAAGGCTTGTGCTGCACCTGTGAGTAAGGGGCGACTGCCTCCATCCACACAACTGGAGCGTGTGTGAACACGGTATATGGTGACTTATCGACAGCAGTTGTGGGAACTACACTTCAGTCTTCTTCTTCTTTTCCTTTCGTCTTGTCCCGTTTGCATATTTTGGCCTTATTCGGGTCACAGGTATAGGTGAGCTGGAGCCTATACCGATGGCTCATGCTCATGTGGATGACATAGCGAAGCTTGTGGTCAGTGTCGCCACAATGAACATCATGCGCTGGTTATGTTCAAGTAAATGGGAGTGGAGGACAAGCCTAAACCTCAAAATATCCCCCATTGTTTTAATTTTCACCCACATCCCCTTTCAGATCACGTTCCCTGTTAGTGGGCTAACAAGCCAACGCTTGGTGAATTCTACTTCACACTCCACATAGAAGGATCCAAACGTGACGTCACTATGAACGCTTGGCTGCCACAAGCGATGAGACGCCGTGATATCGCCAAGAACCAATCAGAGCAAAGCCGTTTTCCATATTTAAATTAACAATAAAAGCCATCAAATCCACGCGTAGCTTTTTTTTTATTGAATATTAATGAGAAATCCGGCCATTTCAGTTGCCAGGCATAAAATACCAACTCAGATTGCTTGAAAAAGGGCATCCTGGGTATTTCCAACCCAGATTATCTTACATACTTTTGAAAATGTCATGGAATTTGGACCTTTTATTACATTTCATAGCCTGTATGTTTTTACTTTTACTAAAGTACAGGAGTTGAATCAATGTTTCTGCTTTTACAAGTCTTTTTTTTACACGTTTGTAGTCTACCCAAGTATAATGTGAGTACTTTTGCCACCTCTGATCTACAGGCTGCAAGTACACAGTCCACGGCCGCTGCGCTAACAGGAACCCAGCCCCCTGTGCCAGAACCTATGTGAAATCCAAGAAAGAAACAGGGGTCCGCTGCTTTCTTTGTGGCAACCTTATGGGGGTGTGTGGGATTTTTTTTTCATTGCTCTCATTTTTCAGGTTTCAGCGCATGACTGGGTGAGTGGGAACTGCGAATCGAGGAAGTGTGACAAGTGCCAGAAGAAGATCAAGAGCTTCCAAGGCCTTACGGGCAAACACTGCGTGTGGTGCCACTCCATGGTGAGGAAGGCCTGTGCATGACTCATTTAGTTTGGGATAAATAGTTTATGGACTGTCAGAGGCCCTTTTCTGTTCCCAGTGCCCTAAGCAAGCACCATAAAGGCATGCTTGGATGAGTTTGTTGTGGAAGAATAAGGCCATCAAGCACCTTTGGGGTGATCTAGAACAGAGATTGGCGACCTTCCAGAAATCCACCCAGAAACACGACGACAGCTTTTATAGCTGCAAAGGGCGAACAACTCCTTTACATCACGTTTACCTTCCTGGAGGTGGCCCATGTACTAACACTTTTGTTTACGGTATATATTGTATTATGACTATAACTCAAAACGTAGTTTGCTAAAGAGTATCAACCATTCAACATATTGCTGTTATTTGATTTTCCTCTCCTCCTAACAATAGTGGTAAACAGAAAGGAAATTATGGCAAAACTATTTAAAGCAGAACTATTATATTTTATCCATCCATTCATCCATTTTCTGAGCCGCTTGTCCTCACTAGGGTCGCGGGCGTGCTGGAGCCTATCCCAGCTATCATCGGGCAGGAGGCGGGGTACACCCTGAACTGGTTGCCAGCCAATCGCAGATATTTTATAGAATTAAAAACAATTGCTAGGTGTCTTAAACAAAACATGCCTTTGGCATGCTTTAACAATTATAGCACACTTCTAACAGCCTATTTTTTGAGGGGCAGCCCGTGTCACATGTCACTAGTGAGACAAGGCTCATATGCTGGGTCAATGGTGAGTAAAATGTGTTACCATGACAACTAGGGGCAGAGCTCGGGGTTGCTGTACAATGAGCCGAGAATTTTAAAAAGTGAATGTGAACTGTGAAGCACATACAATGTGTTACCATGACAACTAGGGGCAGAGCTCGGGGTTGCTGCACAATAAGTCCAGAATTTTAAAAAGTGAATGTGAACTGTGAAGCACATGCGAGCCCTGAGAGCATGGCTTCTATTTTCCCTTGTGGAGTCAGCACTGCATCACTAAACCGCTGAATTACACTTGTATAAAAGTGTGCAGAATCGCCAAACACAAATACAGCCCCACCGCACTTGCGTCAACAAATTTACTGATCAACAGTACTAATGCTGTAAACTAATGCTATTTTGTTCATCCAACAAAACTCAATGCAGCTCTTCTTACCTTTTGGCTTTGACGTAGTGTTTCAGTGATAGTGTAGTCTGGTCGTGGCTTGAAAATGGCTGCTCTTCGCCCAACCTAGCTGATCATGTCGTAGGTGGAAAAACTCGGTGCGGAGTCGCTTATGTAAATGCAGGAGTGCTTGCTCACAGACACATTTTCAGAAAAAAGTAGAAAACGAAAGATTTACTTGATTTTTTAGTTCCACGCTTGGTGGTTGAGCAGGCTCTACAGAGAAACAAATACAGTATTTGTTTACAAGACATTAAAAAGTACATTTTCCATATTGTGTCCCGTTTAAGATTAAATTCCCATGTAACTTTGGTTTGATTTTAATGATCCAAGTCCAGGAACGTTTTCCCGTTTGAGATTGTGCTCCGCTTTCCAGCGCCACGACGCGTGCGCAGACGAAGAGCTGAGCGACTGTACGTGCGGCCCACTCCGAGACCACATCCTTCCTCCATGGGCCGTCTATCCTGTCATCAAGGTGGGTGGACGGATGGATTGGATGGGTGTATTGAATGGATACATAGATCGATCGATCGATCGATAGATTGATAGATCGATATACTGTGTTCTTTTCTGAATGAAGGAACGATCAAACGGTTGTGCTGCTGATGACGTTGAGCTCAACACAACTCCTGATGGACAAATTCTTGAGGTAAGTACTTGAAAGCAATTGAAATTATTAGAATGACACAAATGTCCACTTTGTTATTCATTTTTGTGACAGATCAGCCCCGTGCCAAATACCCACCCTCTTCTTGTTTTTGTCAATCCCAAAAGTGGAGGCAAGCAGGGGGAAAGGTGAGCCTCGATACCAAACACAGTCATTCATTGATCGAGACATTTTGATGCATTTTAAGCACCTTTCATATAGACGTGTAAAACAAATTGTTCCACATGATTAAAACAACTGACAGATTGTAAATAAATTAGCTCAAAACTTGCCTTGAAAGAACTGTGAATCGATCATACATTACAATTAAAAGTTAAAAATAAGTAAACCAAGCATTTGTCTTACAGCAAGTAAAATGAATCATAAGTTATTTAAATGCTCAAAGTATGGATCATTGCAAATCAATAGAAACTAAATTGGGGAAAAACCATGTCAGGACATACCATTGGAATAGTTGTATTGGTTATGCCCAATGTTTGTGTGATGATGGCTTTGATATATTTTCCACCGTTTCTCAGTTTCGCTGTTTGTTTATCAGAAACTGAGTGTGGACATTCAGTGCTATTTATTGCTTGAAAGATCAATGTAATAGGACACACCAGGGCAACAAAAGAGACCAGAGACCAGACAGTCTTGTGTTCCAATAATTTAGCTCACATAAAAATTGGTTGATTTAATAAAAAGTGTTCTGTATCAAATTCACCTGAACTGTTGACCTCTTCGCTCATATAAATGTTTTGACGCTAAACCCAACTGTTTTCAGTCTACAGGACAAATGAAGGGACTGGCCTCACTGTTCCAATACTTTTGGAAGGGAGTAAGCATTATAAATCTAAAGTATCTAAAAAGCTTGACTAAGAATGAGTTTAAATGGGGATGATACAAATAATTTACCTTAACTAAGCGCAAGTAACAAACAAACAAACAAAAAAACCTCAGCAGCTAACTTAATGAATTTATAAAGTCATGCACCTTTTAAGTTTGTTTTCGTGCATTTCAGGGTCCTGCGTAAGTTTCAGTATTTGCTCAACCCTCGGCAGGTGTACAACCTCTCCAATGGTGGCCCAACCGCAGGGTGAGTGGCTGCTGCCAGAGAACATGATGTGAACACACACAAACAACCACTGTGTTTGTGACTTACACTACTCACTAAAAGTTGGACATATTGGGCTTTTGGGTAAAATTTCAAGATGAACCTAAAATGCAGTAGGTGTAACCTTCTGTGTGTTCCCGGTTTGTTTACATCCACATTAAGTTGTTGTTGTCTTTTGATCAGCCTGAGTTTCTTCAGAAACCTTGAGGAATACAGGATCCTGGTATGTGGCGGAGATGGCACTGTCGGCTGGATTCTGGACGCCATTGGTAAGCTGGATGTCCAAAATCACTTGCAAATGGATACCCAGTAGAGCACAGACCTCTGCCAAGGCCACAAATTCTAATTTGGATTTGCACCACATTGTCAAAGGTCACACGTGCTCGGTTTTCTGCCAAACTTCTTCTCTTATGTCTCCTCCTACTTCTCTTACCCAATCAGACAAAGCCGGTCTGCTGGTGCGGCCGCCAGTTGCCGTACTTCCTCTAGGCACAGGAAATGACCTCGCGCGATGCCTGCGGTGGGGAGGAGGTGAGAACCAACTATAGAATGGAAAATGATAAGTTTCAGCAACAGCCAGATTCCCATCAGCAACAACATGCTTGAAGAAACAGGAGCAAACTAGATTAATACTCAGTAGAACCTCTTGCCTCTTGGCCACTCACCCGTGAGCCTAGTTATAGAAGGGGTACAAACAATGGATGGACGGATGGAATTAAAGTGCGCAGCACAGTGAAATGGTGGTTAGCATGTCTGGAGTTTGCATGTTCTCTCCGTGCTTGTGTGAATTCAGAGTACATTCTTGTTGGAAAAAAATAAACATTCATCCATATTCAATAGCACTTGTCCTCATTAGGGTCACGGGTGAACTGGCGCCAACCCAGCTGACTTTGGGCAGGAGACGGGGTACAGTCACAGGGCACATTTAGAGAAACAAGCATTCACACTCACATTCACACCTATGGACAATTTAGTCTTCAATGAATCCTAAAATGTGCAGCTTGGAAGTGAACAAAGGAACTCCGAGAACTAAATCCGGAATTGGCAGGATTCCAACAAGGACCGGTCTGGCAGGGTAGGAGTCCGTGTTGTCGGTGGGCCGCAAGAGGTGAGCACTGGTTTGCAGGCCGATGGCAGACTGGGGACAAAGAACAAGAATTAGGTAGAGGTAACTCACTAGGTCTTCAGGAAGCACATGGATTTACCACAGCCACAATCTCATAGGGGCCAATGAAACGTGAGGAATGTTTTTTGGATTCAACTTTAAGTGATAGATGCTTCGTACTGAGCCACACTTTCTTGACCAACCGTGTAAGCGGGCGCAGGGATACGGCGACTGTTGGCTTGTACCTGAGACATAGCAGAGGACCGGAGAAGGGCAGCGCGGCCAGCTTCCAGACCTTGGAGCACCGGCGTATGTGAGCCTGCACTGAAGGGACTGCGATGGGAACAGTGGAGGTTGGTAGCCTAAGGAGCATTGAAAAGGGGACATGGCCAAGGAGGTGCGGGGCAGCGAATTATGGGCATACTCAACCCAGGCAAGGTGGGTGCTCCATGAAGCGGGACGCGACTGGGATATGCAACGGAGCGCCGTCTCCAGCTGTTGATTGGTGCGCTCAGATTGCCCGTTAGTCTGAGGATGATAGCCAGAGGATAGACTAACACCTATACCAAGCGCTGTGCAAAACGCTCACCAAACCTGAAGGGGTGAATTGGGGGCCCCTGTCAGAGACTATATCAGATGGGATGCCATGCAGGCGGAAAACGTGCTGGAGCAACAGGTCGGCAGTCTCCTTGGCAAATGGAAGCTTGGAAAGTGCCAGGAAGTGTGCTGCTTTGGAAAACCTGTCCACCACAGTGAGAATGACTGTGTTCCCATTTGACAGGGGAAGCCTAGAAACAAAGTCCAGGGTGATGTGCGACCAAGGGCGAGCGGATGTATTCCAAATTCTTGTGGTCGGTCCACACGATGAATGGGTGTTCGGCACCTTCCAGGAAATGCCGCCATTCCTCCAACGCCATCTTCACTGCCAAGAGCTCCTGGTCTCCGATCCCATAATTTTTCTCCACCTGAGACAACTTGCAAGAAAAGAAGGCGCAAGGGTGGACCTTACCATCAGTCTGGGATCACAGAGACAGCACCGCACCAACCCCCGCATCTGATGCATCGACCTCAACTATGAACTGCCTCTGTGGATCCGGATGAACGAGGATAGGAGCTGAGGAAAAAAGTTTCTTTAGCTCACAGAAGGCCATGTCGGCCTTCTCGGACCATTGGAAGGACGTTAGGGTTGATGTGAGCGCAGTGAGGGGTGCTGCCACCCGACTGTAGTTCAGAATGAACCGCCGGTGAAAGTTGGCGGAGCCAAGGAATCGCTGCAGCTCCTTTCTTGTGGATGGCGTCGGCCACTCAGTGACTGCAGCTACCTTGGCTGGGTCCATTTGAAGGTGCCCCTCAGCAATGATGTAACCCAAAAAGGTGGTCTTTGGAACATGGAACTCACACATTTCCACTTTAACAAAGAGCTTGTTCTCAAGGAGTCTCTGAAGTACTTGTCGAACATGTCGTTCGTGATCTGCGACGGAACGGGAGAAAACCAGGATGTCATCCAGGTACACAAAAACACATTTCTGATCATGTCACGTAGGACGTCATTGATTAGTGCCTGGAAGACAGCAGATGCATTGGTCAGGCCGAAAGGCATTGCAAGGTACTTGTAGTCCCCTCTATGGGTGTTAAATGCTGTCTTCCAGTCGTCTCCCTCTGGAATGCGGACAAGGTGGTAGGCTTGGCGCAGATTCAACTTGGTGAAAACTGTTGCCCCGTGAAGGGGGGAAAAGGCAGAGTCAATTAGGGGCAAGGGGTACTTATTCTTAATGGTGATGTTATTAAGGCCACGATACTCCACACACGGACGGAGCGTGTTGTCTTTTTTGTCCACAAAAAAGAAGCCTGCCCCCACCGGTGAAGAGGCGGGCCGGATAATACCTGCGGCCAATGACTTGCTGATGTAGGTCTCCATGGCCTCCCGCTCTGGACGAGAGATGTTAAAAAGACGGCTGCTAGGTAGCGGTGCACCGGGCTGTAGTTCAATAGGGCAATCGTAAGGCCTGTGTGGGGGTAGAGAGGTGGCATGGTGTTTGCTGAACACTGGAGCTAGGTCATGGTAAATTGAGGGGACACCTGATAGGTCAGGGGATTTACTCCGACTTTGGCCACTTAGGGGCACCGCAGCAGATCCCAAGCAGTTCTCATGACAGAAATTGCTCCATGAGGTGATCTTGGGCACGGACGGTCCAGTCGATGATGGGGTTATGGAGCCTCAGCCAAGGCAAGCCAAGCACGATTGGAACTTGAAGAGCAGGGAAAACATGCAAACTTATGTCTCAAGATGGTTACCTGATAGCTTGAGGGAAACGGGAGCAGTCTCTTGCTGGATATGGGTGATCAAAGCATGTAGATGAATTCCCATCTGTTTAACTAAGCGGTGGTCAATGATATTCTCGTCAGCTCCAGTCTACTAGGGCTAAAACGGGCAGAGACGGATCATTCCAGCAGATGGTAGCAGAGATCTGAAAACTGACAGAAGAGGAGGAACTTGCATTCTGACTCACCAACTCCTCCTTTATTGGAGAGTCTGCCAGTTTGATGGATGTGTGGGACAGTTTGCGATGTAGTGGCCCGCCTCTGCACAATACAAGCACAGATTAGAGGTTCTCCTGCGTGTTTTCTCCAAATCTGAGTTTTGTTCGGCCAAGTTGCATGGGTTCACGGATCTCGGGAAGCGGGGCTGGTGACGAAGTCTGCGGCTCAAAGGAGGATTTGAGAGTGGAGTGCTGTGGAGAAGGAAGCGGGGTAGGCGGAGTCTGTGACCTTGAGTTGCGTTCCCTCCGCCGCTCACGGAGACGACAATCCAGTCTGATAGAAAAATCAATCAGCTGATCGAGGGAGCTTGGCTCATCCCTGGAGGCCAACTCATCTTTAAGAGACCCATTTAGGGCCGCCTGAAAAACTTCCTGTAGCGCCTCATCATTAAAGTTACTCTCAGCAGCGAGAGTCCGAAAAGTGATCGTAAATTCAGCCACACTGCGAGAGCCCTGTCGGAGTGACATCAGCCGTTTAGCGGCCTCCCTCCCGCGCACCGGGTGGTCAAAAATCTTCTTCATCTCCATGGAAAAATAAGAGTATGATGCACAGACGGCTGTCCGTTTCTCCCATTCCGCCGTGGCCCACGAGAGCGCTGTACCCCGGAGACAGCCGATGAGGTAGGCAATTTTAGCATTGTCGGTGGAGGACGACTGCGGTTGCTGTTCAAACACAAGTGTACACTGGACCAAAAAGCCGCGACAATAGCCTAGATTGCCGTCGTAAGGGGCTGGTGCGGGTACGTATGGTTCACGCATTACGTGGGTGAGGAGGGCAGTGGGAGCGGTGGATGCTGCAGCAGGCGGCTGTGCGCAAGGTTGGAGTGTGGCAAATTGATTTTGGAGGGATGTGAGAGCTTGTGAGAAATCACGTACCTTTTGAATCAGCAGGATGAGGGCTTGGTCGTGTTGCTTCAAAAGCATGCTCTGTCCGGTAACTGTTTGGCGAAGGGGATCCGTCTCCGCTGGGTCCATGACAGGCCAGACTATTGCTGTCAGGATTCAGGTTGCAAGTTGGAACCCGATGCAGAGAGGACAGGGAGGTAAGTTTGTGAATAAGGGTTTACGGCAGCTTGGAAGCGAACAAAGGAACTCAGATAACTAAATCCGGGATTGGCAGGGTTCCAACGAGGACCGGTCTGGCAGGGTAGGAGTCCGTGTTGTCGGTGGGTCGCAAGAGGTTAGCACTGGTTTGCAGGGAGCAAGGGCAGATGGCAGACTGGGGACAAAGAACAAGAATTAGGTAGAGGTAACTCACTACGTCTTCAGGAAGCAAAAAGATAGGCAAGGTGGCTAGGCTATGAACTCGACGTAGAGCGTTGATAGTCTGGCGACGAGTTGGAGTCCCACAGCAACTTAAGAGCAGTCAGGTGTAATTAGGATGACAAGGTGCAGGTGTTAGACTCCAACACGTCAATCCTGCAAACACACACGAGCTGGGCTCAAGGTGCTGAAACAGCAGCCCTGACACAAACAGTCCAAAGTCAAAACATGATTGGGAGGAACTTGAGCAAATATTTTGTCTCACCTGTGCACACTTCACCGTTTTTCACCCCCTCAGGATACGACGGTGAGGACCTGAATAGGATCCTAAAGGACATCGAGGGGAGCTCTCAGGTTCTGATGGACCGCTGGAGTGTGCAGGTCATAGCGGAGGAGGGTGAAGAGAAGGGCGACCCTGTGCCATATGAAATCATCAACAATTACTTCTCCATCGGAGTGGTGAGTCTTCACAGTGATGTCCGTGTCTCTTTGTGGCTCGCTGACGAGTGTTCGTTACGCCGACAGGACGCCTCCATCGCACACCGCTTTCACACCATGAGGGAGAAACATCCTCAAAAATTTAACAGCAGGTATGGATTGGACGACATTTTAGAGAATATCCCGATCTACAAACCTCAAGTGTGATTTTCTTGCGTGTAGGATGAAGAACAAGCTGTGGTATTTTGAATTTGCCACCTCAGAGACTATCTCGGCTTCCTGCAAGAAACTGAACGAAAGTCTAACGATAGAGGTGAGACCGCAATAACACAACAACAACAACAACACTTTTCTTCATTTTGTGTTCCATCCCCAGTGCTGCGGCACTCCTCTGGATCTCAGCAGCCTGTCTCTGGAGGGTATTGCTGTCCTAAACATTCCCAGCATGCACGGCGGGTCCAATCTCTGGGGTGAGACCAAGAAGGCGGACGTTAAGGGGCTGACTGGTCAGGACGAGCTTGACGTGATCGTGGACCCAGAAATCCTGAAAGTGACCGGCCAAGGTATTTGAACTCTTGCAGGTCAAAGCAGAAGAACAGAATAGTAATGGACACCGACAGGACACAACATTAGCTACAGTTGCACAATCCCGGCTGACTTTGACCCTGGACTGATCGCCAGCCAATCGCTGGGCACAAACAACCATTCACACTCACACCTGTGGACAATTTAGGTTCTTCAATGAAACTAACATGAATGTTTTTAGAACGTGCAAGGAAGACAAAGTACCTGGAGAAACCCCATGCAAACGCAGGAGGGAGATGCAAACTCCACATAAGAAGGCTGGAGCCAAACTTTGAACCCCAAATCTCATAACTGTGAAGCAGATATGCTAACCGCTATTTCACCATGCTACCGGATCTCATAATCTAATGAGATCAATTTTTCCGCCTTTACAAAAATAGGTGACAATGTCGCATTTTTGCAACCACTACCTGAAATACAACCTATAGATGGCAGCAAAGGACCATAAAATGGCTTGAAGACCTAGTGTGGTCACTTCGTAAGCAACTTCTCACACAAATCTATGAATCAGTCACTATATGGACATGCAATTGTGCCATGTCAAAGTTATGTGATGACATGTTTAAATGAATTAAAAGGAAGATGGTGACCAGATCATGGAGTGCCATATTATTGTCATTTGTCTCTCCACATGTTGGTGAGCAGGCTACATTCTGGTTCATGGAGATAACCTAAAGAGTAAAGGATGGGACTCTAGCACTCACATTCTGGTGAAAGGAGGGATGTGTAGATAACTTAACAAATCAACCAACAGTCATGATGGTCAGGCAGTATTCATTTAACAGTATGTTTATTATCATAGTTGTAGAACCTTAGTTAAAATCATTCTAGTATTTTGACCCTCTTGTGTGGCAGCAAAAGGTAACCACAATATTAGAAGCAGCTCTCAGTATGATGCATAATGTATGACCACAATAATAATGATGTTGAATGAATGCTTGAGAGTGTCTTAGTGACAGGATATCTTTGTAAAGGGCAGTTTTTGATACCGCTCTTGTATTGTTATGGCTAGATCGTATATGTGTACCTAATGTTGTGGCCTGTTGGCTACATTACACTGGGTTACAAAAATGATTTTATAGTTGTCTGTTTTTTCAACTGATTTAGGACAATTTTACATCGCTGGATCCGAAAATGACATCGGTCTCACTTGTTCGGCTCAGGTTTTTATGCCAATTTGTTAACAGTTTATGAATTAAATGTTACAAACTTTGGTTACTGTAAATTGAATAGCAGACATTGATAAAAGTAAGTACCTGTAAATTGAATGTTACTTCATCATTGTTCAAAATTCAGGGCATGAACCTCAGTTTATTTGAACCTCTAAAGGGAAAATACCTGTACATGTAAACAATAACGTGGTTTTAGTTCAAAACGTTGACCTAAATTAGCAAAACCAATGCGATGTTTGGACTCAGCGCATCAAAACTGTCCTAAATCAGTTTTTAAAAATTGCATACGATAGATTTTCATGCCTCCCTCATTCACAAAGTCATCTGCTACACTGTTCTGCAATGTTACTCGTGGACTGCTGGAAAGCAAATTATTTCATACAGTATATGTACGATAATAACAAAAAACATGACAATAGTTCATCTTCCAAGCAGTGTCCACACATTTTAATTTTGGCGCCTTCTCCATAGATGGATGATGCTAGCTTTTCGACTGGAAGTAACTGTTCTGAAAACTATTATTATTTAACACAAATACCTACAAGCGCAGAGAGAACATGCAAAAGCCACACACGAAGGCCGGAGCTGAGATTCAAACCCCAAAGCTCAGAGCTGTAAAACAGATGTGCCAACCACAAGGTCACCGTGCTACCACAAAGACGTACCTGAGTGAAGAAAAGAGCTCGCTACCTTGCCTACCTTGACACGTGCAATTTTTATCCTGTGTCTGTCTCCAGACTTGAGCGACCGTAGACTGGAGGTGGTCGGCTTGGAGGGTGCCATGGAGATGGGCCAAATTTACACGGGCCTGAAGAGCGCCGTGAGGCTGGCGAAGACAGCGCAGCTCATCATCAGGTGAGGAAAATACGGGAAATGCATTGAGACAATCCTTAGGATATGACATTCGCCGCCTTCTACTGTTCAAACAAGATTAGCCCTGAGTAGAGCGGAATGCTTTGGATGTTGAATTCTTACTGTACATGTTGTATACCACAAAGTTTCATGGAAATTGGTTGTGTAGTTTTTTTGTAATTCTGCTAACTCTCTAACAAATGGCCAAGACAAAACCACTCTTTCTGGCGCTGATGCATGGCAGAGAGAATGACATTTGTTTGTTTCCACTCAGGACCAAGAAAGCGTTGCCGATGCAGATCGATGGAGAGCCGTGGATGCAGCCGCCCTGCACGGTACGTACAAATCACGCTTGGATTTTTAAGATAGCTTGGTGGGGATTATAAATGCTATTCTTAATAATTTTTGGACATTTTATTTTTAATGAAATGTTTGTGTTGTGTTTCAGATTCACATCACACACAAGAACCAAGCTAGTATGCTGATGGCTCCTCAGGCCAAAGCATCCGGGTTCTTCAACTACAAATAAAACCAGACGCTCTGTCTCCTGGCACTATACTAAAGTTAAATATATATATAAAATATAAAAATCTGGAAAATGGAAATTCCAAAGCTACATTTTCTTTTTTGTTTAAAGGTTGAAATGCCCTATCAGAAAAAAATAATAGACTATCACAGGAAATTGGTCACCTTTGTCAAAATTGGATATCTATCAGTTAATCAGTGACGAAATATTCTGATGACAAATTAACTATTTATTTTTTAGTATTTTTTTCATCTTCTATATTTTATTCCAAATTTCCAAGAATGTCAACAAATACAGGAAAACTGGAATTTCAATTTTCCCAATTTCAACTTTCTTTACAATACGAATTACACTATGGCGCCTGGACCGCTCTACTCCACGTACTTGATTATTGTATATAATCAACTGACATGTCTTAGTCTATAACATCATGCTGTGTAGATTCATTGCATTGTGAGAATAAAAAAAAAAGAAGCTCTTATTCAATCCAATCAACGCCTCCAATGCTTCAGGTAAACTCCGCTGTGGAGGAACTTAACGTCAATGTGCTTCGAGAAGGACAGCGAGTGCATTTTCGACTGCTTCTGCCTAAATTGGTTAAACACACTGGGAACTGTGCAAACATGTGGTTGTTGTATTTGGGGCTGTAAAGCTATCTTACAATAATAACAATAATGATAATAATACATTTCCAGAGGACCATGGGCTAAGGATTGAATGTGGCCGAAATAATGTTAAGGCTTTCATACATTTAAGAGGAAATGTCTGCAAGTCTGTGTGTGTGTGTGATGTCTCATGCTAGATGGACATAAGCTCATTTATTAGACTTAGCCCTCCAATATCAGCTATAAATGCAATTGTTCAGGTTTAAATGAGGATGTTTGTGTGTCTACTAATGTACTCCTATATGAAAATGTTTACGTCACTATGTAAAAGCTCTATGGAGTCAAATCATTTCAGTACACCAAGAGGGTGTTGTGACTGCAGTATGCCTGAAGCGACAGAATGTGCAATGACATTTAATAAAAGAAAAGGAAATTGTCTGGTGTTTACGTTTCTGCCACAAGAGGGCGCCATATACTTTAGTGTAAATGTTTTTTTTTAACTTAAAAATTAAACTAAAACCAGAAATCTTTTACATTATTAATGCTGCCCAAAGGTTGTCCCTGCCCTCAATTGCTTTTACTTAATAAGGAATAATACAATATAAATAAATACTGCTATTGTTACTATAACGTCTTCCGTTGTCTGCTTACTGTGAACTGCTTGCTGCATATGCATGTTGGTCCTCATAAATGTAACAATAATAATAAAAAGTCGAAATTAATTTTTACTGTCAATTATTGGTAATGCTTTGCCCATTTTGATAGCTATGGTGTCAGGCTTTTGTTAAGAAAATATGTTCTGACCAACCAAAAACGAAAATTACCCACTTGAAACATGTTTTTCAGATTTGACAGAGTTTTTGAGCACCAAAAGCTGAAGGTTTTTAAGCTTAAAGAAAAAAATAATCGTTTTTGATTTTGAAAAAGTCGGGGGTTGAAAATACAGATCTGTTTTCAAATGAATGGAGTAAATGTAAGTCGTCGTCAAAAAATGACCGATTGCGAGTTTTTCTATATATGAGTACTCAAGAGGCCGATCTTTTGCTCTAACTTGCGGGTGCAAACGTGATACAAGCTTTGTATGGTTTCAGGTGATTCAACTCACAAGAAGCACGACTTTGGCTGATATACAGTAATTACTTAATATAACATATATATATAACACACAATGTGTGTGTGTGTATATATATGTATATATATATATATATATATATATATATACATATACAGGGTGATTGAAAAGTAACACCTTATTTTAAAATAAATTTTGTTGTAATATTTTTCTCAATCTTTTTGTGTATGTTCCATGATTAAAGGAGCAAGTCTATTCTACCAAACCAACGACTTTGGAGGAACTTGAAGGGCGAATACGAGAAGTTATGTCTTCCATCCCACAAGAGTTCCTCGTGAAATCAGTTAATGCGGTTCCCAGGCGGCTTGAGAAACTGGTGGCTAATGCTGGCGCCCATATCGAATTTGAAATAAAAGTCCATGCCATACACTTTCTTCTCATGTTCATTTCTTGTAAGAATTATAGTTCAGAGATCAATTACAAGTACTTTAAAATAAGGAGTTACTTTTCAATCACCCTGTATCAGTGACGTGCGGTGAGGTTCATGA
Organism: Phyllopteryx taeniolatus; assembly: GCF_024500385.1. NCBI lineage: Eukaryota > Metazoa > Chordata > Actinopteri > Syngnathiformes > Syngnathidae > Phyllopteryx > Phyllopteryx taeniolatus. Next base: position 33,119,866 of record NC_084502.1, on the reverse strand, counting down.
TTGGTGAGGCACTGACTGACAGTCACGTGACGTCTGGAGCGTTATGAAGCTCAATTCAACACTGCCAAATGCTGGTTATGGTACCTTACATACCAGACTCCACTCTGCACTTTTAGTGGCTTTTCTGGTCGATAAGAAAGACTAAATGTCACACTCTTTCATTAACTATATTAGACAGTCTGTTAAACGTCAGTAAGTGCAGTACATGTGTGATAAAACGTATATTATTGGTGATGTAATGAGGAAACACCAATGTCTCGTGTGAAGCCATGGACCAATCACAGCCTGCCTGAATGGATGTGTGCCTGGTCTCTTGAAGCATCATGGAACCGGTGACTCAACGTGACTTGGAGCTGCGCTTCCAATGCATTTGAACAGGAAATATGAAAATTCTGCTATTTTAATGATGAAATCATTGAAATTATTGGTTTGAAAAAGAAAATCTATGTAAAGCACGGACCATAGAACTAAAATGGAACAATTTAATGTAATCATAAGGTTTTATTTACTATTCACATGCAGTGGAAAGGAAAGACCACCAGGGGGCAGTGAGACTCTGCCTCACTTGCCTACCCTGACCGCATGTCACTGCCCTGTATATATATATATATATATATATATATATCCATTTTCTGAGCCGCTTCTCCTCACGAGGGTCGTGGGCGTGCTGGAGCCTATCCCAGCTATTATCGGACAGCCAAACAAACAAACAACCATTCGCACTCACATTCACACCTACGGGCAATTTAGAGTCTCCAATTCATGCATGTTTTTGGGATGTAAACAGCATTGAGTTTGCTTCTCGGTAGTTTGTCCTTGAGGAGAACCAGCTTTTTTGTGGGTTTGAAAGGAATTGGTATGTTATGTTTGGAGAAAATCCTGAGTTTCTCTGACAAACAGCCACGTAGTATAGGGAACACCTACAGGCGCATGGGCTAACAATTAGCATCTATGTGGCAGTGTTGTTACTCTTTAAGCAATGGATATCTGAACACAAACTGTGCAGCAGGTTTCCCATGCAGACAATATAAAAATACTCACCGGCATATAATCTTTATACCCTGCAAACAAAGACTAATATTACTGCTGTACTGAGAAGCCAAGAGAGGAGCTGAGTCTTGAAGATATCAATTAATTCTGTCTTATACTGCCCTCTGCTGGCCAAGGCGCACACAGCAAAATGAGCAGCAGAACAAAGAGAAATAAATGTTTGAGCGACAAAATTTTTAATTCTTTGTCATTCTATTTAATTATTTCATGACTTAATGTCTTTATAATGCATACTATCATATAGTTCTATTTTGATTTTTTTTTATGAGGGTGGAACAGATTAATGTCATTTCCATTCATTTCAATTGGGAAGGATGATTTGAGTCACGGACTTAATGAACTAATGAAACTGTATTTCAAGGCAGAACTGTATGTGAAAATGGACGAAAGTCAAGTAAATTAATGGTGTTAAAATTATTTGAACTTCGTCCCTGGAGCAAAAATGGGGCCTTTAATTCCATTTTCATTCATTTCATTCGTACGTGTCGGATGCTCGTCAACATGGCCCGTTTGTGTCCTTTCTAATCAAGGCCCGCCCCTTGGCGCCGTCTCCCTCCCGGCGGAGAGGAGACTGACTACACGTTGGGAAGAACACCAAACACAGCACGACACGACGAGACAAGCAAGTACCTCCACGTTTGTCGCGGCAGACTTGGCAGCAAACTTTTTTTTTTGCCAGCGCCATGACGTTCCGGAGGCTGAAGACGGTCGACTCTAGCGGGGCAGACAGCGCGGCGTCGGTGGCGCCCCCGGACAGCGACGTCTATTTCCCGTCGTCCCAGTCGGACAGCTGCGGACGGCGGACGGCCCCGCTCAAGCACGACTCCTCGGAGGTTTACAACTACAAGTCGCTGGCTTACTCCGGGGGCACTCTGCCCAGAAACTTGAGAAAGGTAAAATCATCACCTGTTGAAAGATTTCAATGGCTGCCATGTGTCGACTGGAGAGAAATGTTTCATTAGAAATCCCAAATGACGTGTAGGCGTGAAGCAAAATTAACAGCTAAATTAAAGACACAGTATTGCACTCTAAGATGAGTCCTACCGGGTCCTAGTTTCACCCCATTGAAGTAGATGTGGTCTACTATGCCATTATCTAGATCGGATTTCTTCTTTTTGCGCTATTAACGTTCTCCGTACCTCACACAGTATTTGTATTTGTATTTGTATTCATTACGTCATGGAGTAAACAAACCAGTCATGATGGGGTTCATGTTTTGTGACTTTTAGATGCAGGTGGCAAAAGTATTCGCACTGTGTACTTGACTAGAATTACAGATTCAACTTGTGGTAAAATGGGACAAATGTAGAGTACAGTTTAAAAGTCAATTTGTTTTCTTTGTGACTAAAATGTTACAATGATGCTTTTGTGCATCTAAAACCATGTAATTGGGGGGAAAAAAATATCTCAATTGGTTGTCACGTGTGACCAAAGTTACTTTGCCAAAGGATTGAAGCACACCAAAGCATTCAATAATATTGCTTTGATGTCATCCCGATCTCTACTTACTCACTACATGCATGGTACAGTCAACAGCATGTGTTGCAGTGGTAAAACTGTTCATCATAACCTTACTTAGCCATACAGGTGATGTGTTAAGCAGTATTCAACATACAAGTGTAAAAAAAAATAACTTTAATAAGTTAGTCCATAATACTCTTACTTCACTTGGCTTCCGGTGTATGATACTGTGTTCTTCTACCATCCCTTGTCGACGCTGCTGCTTATTTTGGAGTTAAATCTTGGTCAAATTCCAAATTGTATCGCCATTGGGGAGATAGAATTTTGAGGTACCACTGTACCTAGTAGCAAATGCGATGATATTCAGTGATGGGCCTGGCCTATAATGCATTATCATCATCAGTGTGTTGTTTTTTTTCAGCCATGTTTTGTAAGTTGTTCCTGCCAGTGGCCAGAGTGACATAACCTTTATTAGGAGTTGCATAACGCTGGCTAACTCTTAACACATTTTCCTGGCATTTCTCCCTCACTGGAGCTCAAAATTAATTTGTGTGCCAGTTGGATGTAGGTAGCTAAGAAAGTAGACTCGAGCATCTAGACTGGAGGGCAACAAGGGCGCATTGTGAGCATGCGAGGGCCATCCGTCCCGCTGCCCCCTCCCATGTTGCCCTGTGTGGGTTTTGGGGGAATAATAAATGCTCTTATTGAGACGTCTGCGTGACAATTCTGTAAGTGTGGAGACTTAAAGAAAGCAACAGTTTACAAGCTGGCACAACGCGGTCTTTCATCAGAAAGGGATTGAGTTGGAACACAGCTAAGAAGTGAGGCCTTGTGGACGGATACAGTCCTTATTTATTTTGGTGGGCCGTGGTCCTGACCCCACCTCAACTTGGGCTCAATGTACGTACTGTGAATGACTCTACCTTTCTTCCCTGGATCTTTAATTAGGGCCCATGTCTCCTTGTCGTGACTGCTTGATGTAAACAAGCAGCAGCTCGACACGCATTTTGTCGTTTCTGTTTGGACTTTTGATGACTGCAACGTAAAAAAAATACACCCGCGCGGGCCACATGTGGCCTGTCAGACGGGTTCATGCGGTGTATGTGTGAACAGTGGGTGTGCCCAGGAAAGGCCTGGGGAAATCCTCATGCGTAAGGTGTCTGACGTGCTGGTTTCTCTTTTGCAGGCTGGCGGCTCGCAGAAATGGAAGCCCCAAACCCAATCACCACCAGAACCACAAAGGTAAAAACATACACTATACAAACTATACAACATGTACATGGAGGAAAAATATAGTGGGGAGCCAAGCACAGAGGTACTTCACATCCAGTAAACTCTTAAGACTGGACATAGTCTTTTCATTGGTTGGTTCATTGGTTGACGAAAACCATTTTCCCCATTGCAAATAATGGATATAATAAATTCCATAGTAAACCGCTCACCATGATAAAACTGTACAGGCAATGTTTAGGTAACATTTTAACATTCTTAACTGTCATACAAGTATAAAACGTTAATTAATGTTAATAGTAAAGTCTAAAGGCATCTATCCATCCATTTTCTGAGCCGCTTATCTTCACAAGGGTCGCGGGAGTGCTGGAGCCTATCCCAGCTATCATCGGGCAGGAGGCGGGGTACACCCTGGACTGGTTGCCAGCCAATCGCAGGGCACACATAAACAAACAACCATTCACACCTATGGGCAATTTAGAGTCTTCAATTAACCTACCATGCATGTTTTTGGGATGTGGGAGGAAACCGGAGTGCCCAGAGAAAACCCACGGAGGCACGGGGAGAACATGCAAACTCCACACAGGCGAGGCCAGATTTGAACCCGGGTCCTCAGAACTGTGGGGCAGACGTTCTAACCGGTCGTTCACCGTGCCGCCAAAGTCTAAAGGCAATCAATGTTAAATTTAAAGGTGCCCTTCGATCAGAATTCTTTATGGGTCTGCTGCTGCTTCTTTAGTTAGTTTTCTTAAGTTAAAAATACTGATCAATCGACCTTCCCTCTCTGGTCTTCAGGAAATTGGTGGTGCTGGAAAAGGTGGATGAGCAAACGTTTGGTTTTGAGATTCAGGTAAGAAAATTGTCGCTTGTTTGTCTATCCTGTTTAAAATGGCATCCTCTCAGACACATGTGGCATAAAGTGGCGCACCCTATTGACACAAACATGCATCATTTTGTTCTATTTATGGTTTGGATGCTCTCCGCCCTTCCTACACCCCCCCCCCCCCCTCCCCCCTTCTGTAGCCAGAAGGAAGTGAACTGATGAGCCATATTGGGTGCTTGACTTGATGTTCCTCTCATAATTTCCATTGAGGTGCGTTATCGTGCGCATGTGTTTATCAGGTGGCCCGGCCTGGCTACTTGTGGTTTTTGTCTGTTTCACGACAAGAGGAAGTCGGCCTTGACTCTGCTGACTGACGCTTTTGATCGCACGAGGAAGTAGCAGCAGCTGTTGTCATGACAACAAAATGTTGTGTTATCCATTGAAATTTTAAAATAATCACAATCAAATTCCAGACTGATTGGATTAGATGGATAGATTGATATAGTCAGTTAACCCTGTGAGGGAAATGGTGTCATAGCATTAGTATTGAAACAAACGGTATACACTTTGGATCCCTCAAGTCTTTGAGATGTGTAATTTAACAGCTAAACATATTACATCTTTCCTCAAATTTTCAGTTAAAATGGAATTTGAGCTGCTTTAAAATGAACAATCTCCACGACTCCTCATGGTACTTGGTTTAACATAAAAGGAGATGCATTTTTTAAACCAATTTTAAGACAGTCCCCAGGTGTCCTGTGACATGCATTCATCAAACTAGCCAAAAGATGCAGGCATATAGTTAAATTAACACACCCTATTTGTCATCTTGCTGGAATGAACCCATCTGACAGGAATGCCCTGTCTCGTGAAATTAAGTAGATCTACTGACTCACCGATGCTATTCCTCCAACAGACATTTTTTTCTTGTTAAAAGTAAACCAATTGGACGGATGCGATGTCGTCCCCGCCAAACGTCACAACCAGATGGACCACAGTCACATCTGTAGAAGATTCTTTGTGGGTCCCCACTCTTAACTGATCAGGGATTCATTATTTTTTCTGTGTCCTAGAAAGAACTTTTCAAAAATGGCAAGACAAATTGTACTCGACTCGGTTGTTGTCATGCAAGCATTTACTTAGTTGTTTAGCAGGATCACACCAAAAGTACATATCCTTGCAAACTTTGTAGACATTTTGCTGCAGATCTAAGCATTTTTACTTTTTGCCATGATACTCTGCTTGCATTGGTGCCAAGTGTGACAGCATTCCTCCAAATCCAGCAACTGGCACCACTTTGTAAGGCTGGAGGGAAACGGTATCAACCATATGTCAATTAAACAAGTCAGAGATGATTATGATCATTTAGCCTTGGCGGAGGTCTGCGCTCCACTAAGTAACTTTCATAATGAAAGTTTCGATGACTGATTGTTGAATATTTCAGCTCTGGTTTTTGGACCAATCAGATGAGAGCAGCGAATGTTGTTATTGTTGTTGCATGTTAGTGCCACATCTCTAGTCTGTATCTTGAGCCACATGATCTTCGATCGACAGTGGCTTCCTCAGCTCGTCATCCTGTGGTCGCTTTATCAGCACAGTGTCACACGGCGCCAACATTTCTAGTGCAGTGACATCAATCATGTGGCGTGAGCGCCACGTCAGGAAAGAGGAAGGGTTTTTTTTACTTATAGTGTTCAGCCTGATGAAAACCCTTCTGTGTTTTTCAGACTTACGGGCTGCATCATCAGGACCAAAACACAGTGGAGATGTGCACGTTTGTGTGTAAGGTGCATGACGACAGCCCAGCCCAGCTTGCAGGACTTCATGTTGGTAAGTTTAAATTCCAAATCTCCATTTTGTACCACTTATCCTCTTCAGGGACTCTGGTGAGCGGCAGCCTATCCCAGCTGGCTTTGGGTGTGACACAGGTTATAACTTGGACTGGTCGCCAGCCAGTGGCAGGGCACACATTTCATGGCCCTTGGTAAAAAAATAATTACCCCCCTTGTTAAAGCATGAATGAATTGTGGCTATTCATACTTTTTAGTTAATTTTTACTGATCACACCCAAGCCTGATTACCTCCAGACCAGTGCAATCAAGAAATCACTTAAACAGAATCTGTCCCGACAAAATAAAGTCAGACAAAAGATCTAAAAAAAGCTGGAAGAAAATGACACAATCCAAATAAATTCCAGAACAGTCAAGAAATAAAATAATTGACATCTTGTCAGTCAGGAAAGGGTTACACAAGCCATTTATAAAGCTTCAGGATTCCAGTTAACCATAGGGAGAACCATTATCCTCATATAGAGAAAACATGGAACAGTGGTGAACCTTCCCAGGAGTGGCCGGCCTACAAAGATTACCCCAAGAGAACATCAATGACTCATCCAGGAGGCCAAAAAGGAACTCAGGACAACTTCTAAAGAACTGCAGGCCTTCCTTGCCCCAGTTAAGGTCAATTTTCATGACACAACAATAAGGAAGAGACTGGGCAATAGTGGCATCCATGGCACAGTTCCAAGGCAAAAGCCACTGCTGACCAAAAAGAACATAAAGGCTCATCTTACTTTTGAAAAAAAAAAAAAAAAAAACATCTGAATGAATCCCAAGACCTTTGGGAGAATACTATATGGACTGATGAGCTGAAAGTTGAGCTTTTTGGAAGGTGTGTGTCTCGTTACATATGGTGTAAATGTAGCACAGCATTTCAGAAAAAGAACATACCAAAAGTCAAACATGGTAGTGGTAGTGAGAAGGTCGTGGGTTGCTTAGCTCCTTCAGGACCTGGACAACTTGCTGTGATTGATGGAACCATGACTTCTGCTCTTTAACAGAAAATCCTGTAGGAGAATGTTCAACCAACAATTTGTGACCTCAAGTTGAAGTGCACTAAGGTTCTGCAGCAGGATAACGATCCAAAACACATCAGCAAGGCAACTCCTGAATGGCTTTGTAAAAAAATGAAGGTTTTGGAGTTGCCTAGTCAAAGTCCAGATTTGAATCTGATTGAAATGCAATGAGGCTGCACGTTGTCCGACTGGTTAGCACATCTGCCTCACTGTTCTGAGGACCGGGGTTCAAATCCCGGCCCCGTCTGTGTGGAGTTTGCATGTTCTCCCCGTGCCTGCGTGGTTTTTCTCCGGGCACTCCGGTTTCCTCCCACATCCCAAAAACATGCAGGGTAGGTTAATTGAAGACTCTAAATTGCCCGTAGGTGTGAATGTGAGTGGTTGTTTGTTTATATGTGCCCTGCGATTGGCTGGCGACCAGTTCAGGATGTACCCCACCTCTTGCCCAAAGATAGCTGGGATAGGCTCCAACACGCCCGCGACCCTAGTGAGGATAAGCGGAACGGAAGATGAATGAATGAATGAAATGCAATGGCATGACCTTAAGGCTGTTCATCCTCGAAGACCCAAAATTTTGGCTGAATTCAAACAATTGTGAGTGGGCCAAAATATCTCCACTGATGTGAAAGAGTCATTGCCAGTTATAGAAAACACTTGATTTCAGTTGTTGCTGCTGAGGATGGCCCAACCAGTTATTAGGTTTAGGTGTCATTACTTTTTCCACACTGCACCAGCTAACTTTGAATATTTTTGTTTTTCCCTAATACACAAAATGACCATTTCAAAACAGCATTTTAAGTTCACTTGGGTTATATTTGTCTGATATTTACATTTGTTTGATGATCTTCAACATTAAAGTGGGGGAACAATGGAAAAATATAAAAATTTGAGAAGGGGGCCAATACTTGTTCACGGTACTGTAGTTCTTAGGGAATTGTTATTATCATTAGTGTGCCTCACTACCAATCAGTGATAGCTGTCGCTGTTTTTCACTGATGTCGGATGAGCTAAAAGAAAGAAACGAGAATGTTCCCAAGCTCGTCACTCAGCTGCCTACTTCCTTCTTTCTATCACTTCAGTTTCACTTCCTAAATTCCTCCGGAGCCCGCTCGATTGTGTCCCCGTCATGCCAACGCACCAAACAAAGCCCGGGGAGGAAAATATGCTAAAAAAAAAAAAAAAAAACAACAACTCATACTTCCACTCAAAGATACACACGTCTTGCCCATATGTGGAATCAAAACAGTCTATATTGGTTCCAAATGTAACTGACTGGTGAATGTGTGCACTGTGCAGGGGAGACCATCGCAAGTGTGAACGAGGCCCCCGTAGAGGGATTTCGACACAAAGAGATCGTCCAGCTCATCAAGGCATGTGGAAACACACTCAGGTACAAACAAGCACAAAAATATGTATTTTTAAATGTCCTGCTATACTGATTATAGCCCCTCACAATCTACTGTTAATGTTGTGTTGCACACCACACACACAACCAGGTTATTCAGATCCCGTGCAGAATTTTCTGATGCAAGCCAAATGGCTGCTCGGTTTAAAACTAACAGCTCAATCATTGACAATTAGGTGTCTTTCATTTGTAAACATGCCCGTGAATATTCTCATTCATCCAGGTCATTTCAACCTTCAGGGCAGTGCGTCATTTGTAAATGTAGCCATTATCTGCACAGTAATGCCCCTTTGGAATGTGAATGAGTATGACGTGTGTGGTGTCCATGAAGATTTTCAGGTCATACTTTCTTCTCCCCCCTTTTTTAACGACAGTGTTTCGTAGGCAAATATAGAGGTACAAAACTGAGAAAACAGTATTGTATTTGTTCCCCCTTTTTCTTCTATCGTTTAGTCGGTGAACATGGAGGTGCAAAAGATACAGACCATAAATCTCTTTTCTTTTTTTTTCAATTTCCATTTACATTGAAGTGATTCATATCTGATATCACCGTATATTTAAGAGAGACGTACTTGACTACTTAATGATCTTCCGTATGTAGCACACTTACATCATATTTAATGGTCTATATACTTCTAATGTACCATACCTGCATCATATTTAATGGTATGTGTACCTCTAATGTACCATATTTACATCAGGTTTGTAATGTATTATATCTACGTCATATTTAATGGTCCATGTACCTCTAATCTTTCTTTCTTTAAAATTCTAAGTTAATGACTATTTGCTAAAAACAATAAAATGGATCAGTTTGAACATTAAATATCTTTTCTTGTAGTGTATTCAATTCTTGTCTTGTAGTGTATTCAATTAAATATAGGTTGAAAATGATTTGGAAATCATTGTATTCTGTTTTTAACAACGTCCCAACGACATTGGAATTGGGGTTGTACATCAACATCACATTTCAAGGCCTCAAACATTCCAGCATCTCTCGCAGCATCTTGTGTGTTGTTTACAGCCCATCGCTGTCACTTGTAAAAGATTAGATGGACAATTAGCTTTCAATTTCTGCAGTCAGAGGCGAGAACCACATCAGAGCCCCAACGCAGGTGAACACTTTATAGACTGACATCAACGAGTTATACAACAGTCCTTGTAAACTGAAATGGTATGCAGGCATGCATCGTAATGGCCATGGGTGCCTGCTCTCTTTCTAGTTTATGGAAAAGCCCCTTTGATATGATTGAATATCTCTTTCCCACACTGGTAGACCCTTTTCCCCCCCCCCTTAAATAACCACTTCCTGTTTCGCCTGTTAAATCCTGTCGCCTCTTTCCCTTCAAGGCTGGAGACGATTTACAGCGACTCCATCCGGAAAGCCGAGCTGGAGGCGCGACTGCAGTATTTGAAGGTGAGTTGTTACGTCCTTTAGTCATCGGCCAGCATGCGCACACAAACATGCCAGCTTTAGACCCCCCGTCCGCACCTGTCACTCACACCTGTTGCGTCAGCGTTTTCGCCAGCACGCTCGCTCACATTCTTGCATCTGAGTTGTTGCAGCAGCTTCCTGTCAAGTGGCCGAGCAGCGCCACTTTCCCCCCTAGAAGATCCCAGCAGCTGTGCCGTGGGATTAGCAGCAGCCTTCTCAATGTACTAATCCATTTTTTTACAGATTAACCACCAACCTACTGCATAAGATCCACTTAAAGGATTTTCATTTCCAACTGTAGATGTTACAAAAGAAGGCACTGAGCATTCTACTTCAGTATTTCAATTCGATGTTATTTATCTATTGCCAATTCACATGGAGGTCATCTCAAGGCACTTTACATATGGAGCAGGTCTGGAACCACGCTCCTCACTCATTGAGAGACCAACGGAACCCCACATGACCAAGCATTAGAGGAGAGAGGAAAAACTCCCTCGAAGAAACCTCGTAAAGACCTGACTCTCGATGTTGGGCTGCCATTTAGGTCAAACTGTTTGATTAAGTTAGTGATAGAGGAGAGGGACTGTAGACAGAGAGGAAGTGAAACAGGAACCCATAAGTGGGCAACATCGCAGAGACAGAAATCTTAACTGAAGAAAATGTAATAACAGTTTGGAAGGGTCACTGCTGACGTCACTTGAGTTTCCACTTCATATTGGTACATTTATCAAATGTATCTGTCTGTTCTGGTTTTCATTTGGAGTGATTGTGATTGTCTTGTTGTTGTTCCTCCGCAGCAAACTCTCAACGAGAAGTGGGATGAGTATCGCTCGTTGATGGTGCAGGAGCAGAGGCTCCTTCACGGTAGGTCACATCTTTTCTTCATGCCTCACTTGCCTGTGAACCAAACTTACCCGTTTTGGTTCAAACTAACCTGACATGCCTGTTTTAAAAACGTAAAAGAGAGTTTAGCCTTCCGATAAACCTAATGTACACATTGTTCGAAACATCAACGCCAATTCAACGGCCATGACTTTCATGATTTTGTACACAAATCTCCAAAAGACAATTTAGTCTTTAATGTACGCTTTTCATGAACATCAAAGACGAATAAGTCTTCAAACTAACCTGCATTTTCATAAACATCGAAGACAATGTAGTCTTCAATGAACCTGACGTGTTTTTATGAACAAGGAAGACAATCAGACCATTCAACTGACCTAATCTGTAAACATTGAAGACAGTTTTGTCTTCTACAAACCTATGTTTTTGTAAAAATCTTAAATGAACCTAAGATATCTGTTGTGGTAAACACTCAAACAATATAGTCTTCAACAAACTAAAATGTGTGTTTTCTTAAACTGAATAGACAGTTGAATATCCAACCAACCTAACATGTTTTGTAAACATCCAAGGCAATTTAATCTTTAATAAACCCAATTTACATGTTTTCATAATCATCAAAGACAATGAAATCTTCAGTGAACCTGACAAGGGTTTTTATTTTATTATCAAGGAAGACAATCACAACTGAGCTTACGCGTTTGCGTAAACACCTCTTCAAGCAGCCTAATGTGTTTTCGTAAAACATCGGTCAATGAAAAGAATTCTTTTACACTGGCATCTGATTTTTGGACACTCGTCACCTTGTTGAAACAACTTGATTGTGATCCAGAGGAGATCCAAGATGGTGCAGCTAACAGCATCACTCATGTATCGCAGGTATAGTGATGAGCGACGCCTCCGTGTACGAGTCCCTGGAGTCGGCGGGCGTGTACGGCAGCCTCGGAGCCCCCAGTCCCGCCGCTCGCCGCTCCCTCCACTGCACCGGCAGCGCCAGTAGCAGCGCCAGCGTCCTCAGCACGGCCACCGAAGACGACCCCCTCTACCAGACCTGCCTGTATCACGTGGACGCCAAGGGTGATGCCGGCGAAGCAAAAAGGCACAAACAGCCGGCGAGGAAGCAGCGCCTGCGGCCCGCCAGCGAGCTTTTTGCGTCGGCCAAGACGCAGTTGACGCGCAGCGCCAGCACTCGCAGCTACACACGTGGGCCCTCGTCGGCGCCCGCCGCCGTTGACAAGCCACCAGGCTTCAGCACGCTGCAAAGGAAACACAGAAGCTTCCGGAGGCACTTCCTCAAGTTCATCCCGGGCTTGAACAGGCCACTGGAGGAGGAGGAGAGCAAACTGTGACATCACTTCCTCTCAAGACTTTCTAGAGCAAAAATCCTCAAAAAGCATCACGCGACCAAAGACTGTTAGCCAGCTGCCAGTGTTCCACAGCTGTATAGAACTTTGTTTCTTTTTCAACCTTTAAGTTATTTATTTATTTTGAATGTGTCTGGCTCCAACCACAATGAAGATTTTTTATTTCTGTTTTTCCTGCATGTAGCAACTTTTCTTGTGAATCATTGTGAATCATTTTTTTGTAAATCTGATATTTGCTGTAAAGCAATCACATTCTATTTTTTTCTGCCAAAAATATTGTTTCAAAAAATTATAAACATTTCAGATTCAACATTTGAGATTTGTTTTATTGCACCAGTAAAATGCATTGTGTACCCATTGTTGTTCTCCACCAACATGACACGGTCTTCTTAAAAAAAAACCAGACAGAACTCAAGAGAGGGAATGAATGACATAATGAAAAACACGACAAATAAAATATTGTACGCATGTACACATTAGCATGATCTTGCAGCTGTGCAGCATGTGCAAACCGGTATATCTTTCTCTGCTTCTGCCGGGCTGTTCATGACTGTGCTGCTTCTATCATGATATGTGACCATGCCGACTACAAAGTAAAAGTTCCGCTTCAGTTACACATTCCATTCCCAGTGTAACATGCAAGTCACAATTCAACCAATCACCCACTGCACCGTTGCATTTGTACAGATAAAGACCACTTCTCCAATAGTCACCTTACTTCAAATGCCTGCTCCTGCAATTGACTACCGGTCACTACAGCATTAGAGGAGCTCCTAAACAATAGGAGGATGACCAGTGGGATTTATTGTGTGTGTCTACAGCTTTGCATTTGCATTTCTACATTTGTGCACAATTTGCAACAAAAGGTTTTTCCTCCGCAGAGTGGTGGATGGAGCGTCACATGTGAGGCGGTTAAATATATTTCTGCACGTGGACGCCATCAAAAGAGTTGAGTGAGTGGTGGCTCAAGGGGGGTTTAATGTGTGTGAGGTGAGCAGAATGGAGGCTGTTGTGTCAACGCTGACACACTTTATTGTCAGGAGGATGAGGAGGAATGTGGAGAGAAAGGCATGACCCCGAGTTCCAACCACAACCACTTTCTTTCTTCCAGCTCCCCATTCCACCTCCACCATATTCCCATGGCCTGCCTCTGCGTGTGTGTGTGTGTGTTGGAGGTGGGCTTTTCATTCTCAGCTGACCCACAAGGTCACGCCGGTTGCTCTCTCGCTTCGTTGAGCACTGTTGAGCCCTTTCGTCTGACCAATCCATGGCGAAGGGACGGTATGCAGCCATGTGTTCACCCCCCCCCCCCCCCCCCCACACACACACACACACACACGCCTCTCCTTCCATCCACACTAATGTCATCCTCAACACTTTTCTTTGCACATTAAAATAGACAATGCAGTGAGGTGTTACTGCTGAACACTAACGAGGGACTGATTGGCCGAGTAATTGTTTTCATTACATTTGAATGGGCCTTTTAGGAGCTGCTAGAGTCAGGGTGGGGGGACTAGTCCAGAATACTTTTGTGAATGTTTGAATGGCACCCTGCAGTGAAAGCTCAGCTGTTGACCAAAGACAAATGAAGGCCAGATAAACGAGTGGGGCGTCTTCTTTATGCACCCGCAAAATGACTTCTTTAAGGTTCCCACATTGGCTCAATAGCCCACTTCAGGAATTTTGTGACCTGGACAAGCAGCTGTGAGGACACCGGAGCTAAAACTCCTGCCTAAAAATGTGTTTTAGGTTGTTACGTTGCGGTGAAGTTCTGAAGCGTGAAGAACAACTCTTAAACAAGGACTTGGTTGACAGTTTGTGCTCTGTTTTATTCATCTACACAAATTCCTCACGGTGTGTTTGTGTTTCAGAATAAGCCAGGTGTGTTTAAAAAAGTGAGTAAAGCTCAAAATGTTATCCTTATAATAGCTTTTATTTCCTCACATGTCAATCCAGTAGGAACACTTCACATGCTATTCATTCATTCATTCATCTTCCGTTCCTATTCCAAATTTAAAAAATGAAAAAGTATCATTTCTTCAACAGAAAGTGAAGAAATAGTAAAAATAGTCTGTTAACAAGTTAGCGGTGTCTAAATTTCTCTTCATAAACTCATATTTAGAGCAAATAACCATCACTTCTGGTAACTGCTTCACATCTGTGTTGCAATTCTTAACATATCTGTTTCATTTTCAAATGCGAAGTTGTGCTGCAGTATTGTGTGTTAGTTTCTGAGGTTTGGCACTATGTGACATGCAGGATGTGTGCGAACTGTGTGTCCGGATATCCGCCATAAAGATGAGATCAAATAAAAAAAAAAAAAATGCATACATGTTGTCATTGCGACAGGAGGTGCAATAAAACGAACAAACAAGGAACAAGCCTTGAAACAGTTGACTGTTAGAGCAATAAAAAGCAGGTGGCACACATGTGCGACATTCGAAGTAAGGAACAACTGTTAGCTACCTTAGTGACCTTGGCCGTTTTTTGTCAAAATGGTACAACATCAATGAGAATTTTGCTTTGTCATGAAGCAATCATCCTTGAAAGGTGGTCAGGTGTACTGTAAAATCAATTGGGTTTTCAGTGCACAATAATCCCTGGACATAAAGAGCAACTGAAACTTGTGTTGAGTATCATTGAAAATCTAAAGGGCTTGGAAATCAAACATTCCCCAAATGCGAAGATACAACTTCAGCTGACGCAAAAACAATAAAGTACTTGTTAAATAAATAAAAAAAAAAAACATGATTGCTATCTTTCTGTCCATTTGCTATTGTTCTTATCCTCATTAGGGTCACAGGTGAGCTGGAGCCTATCACAGTTGACTAAACTTGACCTGTTGTCTTAATAAAATATCTGTACAGTAAATATATTTGATAGATTTAAGAGGGGGGAAAAGTACATCATTAAAACATGGTTTTAGCACGGTACACTAGTGATTAGCCTCACAGTTGCTTGTTCTGGGTTAAAATCTCGGCTCAGGCCTTCCTGTGAGGAGATTATGTTCCCTCTTTGGGGTTTTTCCAGGTCCTCATCCTTCCTCCAACAATCCTGAAAATGTGTGTTAGGTTCATTGATGACTCTAAATTGTCCACAGGTGTGAATGTGAATCTAAATGGGTGTTTGTATACTGTATATGCCCTGTGATTGGCTGGGATTGGCTCTGGCTCACCTGCAACCCTAATAAGGATAAGCGCTATAGAAAATGGATGGATGAATATTTTTTTTTAATATACATTTGTACACAAAATGACCTCCTCTCTAATAAAGGCCTTGCCTCTATTAAGTACCACGTCCTTTTTGCAGTTGAGCAAATAAAGGCCCCCCGTCTCGGTGGGAGCAAACAGGGTACTTGTTCTAGAAAATTAACCATCCATCCATTTTCTAGACTGCTTGTTCTCATTTGGGTCATGGTGAGCTGATCTCATCTGATTTTGAGTGGGAGGCAGGGTACACCGTTGACTGGTCGCCAGCCAGTCGCAGAGCACATACCGTGTGTTAAACGTTTGAAAAGAAACCGTTCTAAAAAGATTCAGTGTAAATGTGTTGTACATTAAAGGTAAATACAATTGAACTGCACTTGTAATGTAATGTAGTGGATTAAAAGGGAAAAAAAAGCTCAAGGCGGTTTGAACATTTCATTCAGTGATGCTTTCATGTACCACCAGAGGGAGCCAACGTAACACTGGTGGTACTCGTACCACACTTTTAGAATGGTATAGACAAACTGTTCACCTTTTGCGCCTATGGACAATTTAGAGTCTTTAATTGACCTATGTGCATGTTTTTGGAATGTGGGACGAAGCTGGACTACCTGGAGAAAACCCACACAAGCACAGTGAAAACATGTAAAATCCATACAAGAAGGCCTGAGTCCAGATTTGAACCCAGGAGCGCTTGACTGTGAGGCAGACTTTGTAACCACTTTGATATGGCTGAAAATCTAGAGGGCTCTTGCTCTGACAGCAAATGAGACATATCTATAGGATTCTTTGATTCAAATGTTGAAGACCTAACAGCAAAAGAGCATTTCAAATGGAAGTTCTGGACTGACAAGAGGAAACCAAAGTGCTGCCTCAGCTTTTCCGACAAACGTTCAGCGCTCTCTACGATCGATGTTGTTCGCCGTCCTCATGTGACGTAAAACATCTGTGTTTGATCCAATAATACTACTATACACATTTGCAGCGCCAACTTGTCTAGTAGTAGCCGGTTGATACAACCTTTCCTACCTGGGAGCCATTCTACATTTATGAAAATAATGCAGTGATGATGATGATGTTTGGGGGCCGTTTTTTTCATGTGTACTTGTTATGTGAGACCGCCTCCACAATGTGTACAGATGGTTCAGATTGCATGTTATCCAGCAGGTTTTAGAATGTTTGAACACATGCACACACACACACACAACGTGTTTAATGTTTTTATCGCTGTGTACACCTTTTGCTTGATTGAATGATTTCTTGGAAACCTTAAAATACATCCTTTAGTTTTTCTTATTTGAAAGCCATTTTTTCCAGAAGAATAAAAGTCAATTTAATTGATTCATTCAAGGCTCAACCTGTTGCCATTATAAACCTTTTATTAACTGACGATGTGTTTTTTGGGGGGGCGGAACGGTGGGCAACTGGTTAGCATATCTGCCTCACAGTTCTGAGGACCCGGGTTCAATCCCCGGCCCCGCCTGTGTGGAGTTTGCATGTTCTCCCCGTGCCTGTGTGGGTTTTTTCCGAGTACTCCGGTTTCCTCCCACATCCCAAAAACATGCATGGTAGGTTAATTGACAACTCTAAATTGCCCGTAGGTGTGAATGGGAGTGCAAATGGTTGTTTGACTGTGTGCCCTGTGTTTGACTGGCGACCAGTTCAGAAAATCAGGATGTATCGTCTCGCCCGAAGATAGCTGGGATAGGCTCCAGTATGCTCGCGACCCTAGTGAGGACAAGCGGTACAGAAAATGAATGAATGAATGAATGGCTGTACAACTGCTATTCCTATTGGTTTGGTTACCTCTCTTAACTGTACGAGAGAGTCCAAGATCTCACGTTGATCCATTTTAGTTTTACAACATAAATACTAAACATGTTGCTACATTGAGCCCTCCAAACTTTTATTAATAATAATATTTTGGGCACAGCACCCGTATTGAAACTCATTATACTGTGTTATCAGCAATGTCAACAGGAGGATTTCAGAGCTACATCTGGAAGGCGATAGATACGCACAGAGGCTGTGTTGTGTGTAATGTGTGTGCTTGCGGGCGCATGCGTGAATGCAAAAAAAAAAAAAAAAAAAAAGTCTTCAAAGACAATAGCAGGAAGTGTCATGGGGTCGATCTCAAAATACAACAGGCTCACTTTGAAATGTTTTTGCACAGAAGGACAAAGTTTGCTGAGATGTCACTTGGTAAAAAAGCATGACAGATGTTTCCGATCATGTTTGTGACAGCGTGACACCCTTCGTTCTTCACGTTATTGTCCTCTTCCTGTCTTTAACGGCAGACAAATGACAGAACAAAGCAAACGTCCACATTGTGTGAAAGTGGAGCGCATTGTCCAATTGTACACAATTCATGTCAGTGCAAAATGACTTCAACATGGTAGCTGCAGCGTTGCGGCAGTGGAGGGCCGAGGCCTTCAGAAATGCTGTGAGCTGCGGTGTTTGTCCAGGAACGGAGAGGATATTGAGTCACGGGCTCTCGGAAATGCCGAGAGGATGGAGCCAGCTGGGATATATCAGTCTTCTTCCAAGAAACACTGAAAGAGTGGAGAGGAAACTTTACACTGATGTGGAGTTTCATAAAATACAGTAGTGGGCAAAAAGATTAGTCCGCCACAAGTGTTGTTGTTTTCACAGTCGGCATATGGTTCGCAAGCCTACACAAAAATACTTCTCTTTGTAGACGGGGCAGCATGGATCAAGGCAGAAGCCACTTTTTGGCGAGGATCTGGATAAACGTGTCTTATTGGTGCATCATGGAATGCTTCATTCTTTCAGTTGTTCCATTCAAAAATGAACATTCATATTAGATAATTCAATATGAAATATTTTATCATTTTGTTTTTTAGAATCGTTATGATTATAGCTTTCAACTGGTCGTATGGTGAACTCGTGCCGAGCACATCTGGCTCACAGTTTTGAGGTTCTGGCTTCAAATATCATCTGTGGCCATCCTTGTGTGGAGTTTGCGTGTTCTCCTTATGCTTGAGTGTTTTTTGTTGTTGTTTTTTTTTTTTTTAGTTTTTTTTCTGGCTTCTTCCCACATCCCAAAAACATGTCCCTTAGGTTAATTAAAAACTCTAACATGTCCATAACTGTGAATGTGGTTGTATGTTCATATGTGCTCTGCAGTTGGCTGTATCCGGCCTCTCGCCCAGAGTCTGCTCACCCGTGACCCGAATGAGGATAAACTGTCTAGAAAAGGGATGGATGGATGATGGATAGCTCATAGCTAACAACAAACCCAAAGTTACCATCACAAGGAATTAGAATACTTGATCTAATGATTTCTTTATGTTGAAGTTAGGCGGGAATTGGCCTTCTGAAAAGGACTTTCCTGTGTTCATTGAATCTGTATTATGAATTTCAGAGTATACCCAGGAAGTTACATAACAGTGGTTAACTTCTTTTCACACTTAAAAAAAACGAGATGACGCATCTGGAATCACCTTCGCTTTTCACTTCTTTAAAGGAAACACGTAATTTTTCTTCACAATTTAAAACAGTTCGCAGGTGTCTTAATATCATATGTGCGATGTGACATTTTGTCAAACTACCCAAAGGATCAGCAATTACCCTATTTCTTCTCTTGCTGAAATCAGCCTGCTTTTGCAGGTTGGGCATTTCTCATGCAAGGAGGCAAGTGGGATTTATGTAAATGTCAACTGTTAGGGTAAGAGTGCAGAACGGCTCGCTCTCAGACGTTTTCAGAAAGTGTAGATAACAAACGAGTGGATTGCTTCTTTTCACTGTTGACGGGTGGGCTAATTTGGTGCCTTGACGTACGAGTTTCATTTGTTCCGGGAGCACGCTCATAAACTCAAATCACTCGTATCTCAAATCAACCCCGCCATTCAAATGAATGCAAATTCCGTTCATCTGTTCACCCCCCAGCCTCCCCCCCAAAAAAACCAAATGGTTTTGTTAAATTTTTTTGACAAAGAAAAATAACACTATATTGTAAAATATAATTATAAAAATTATACAGTTTGTGACAAAGCAGGAACAGAACGTGGAGGTAATTTAATTGACTTTATTTAAACAAAACCTAAGGTAACAAATAAAACTGTTAAATACCAAAAGAGCAAAAACCGGGGAACAAATAACACTACCAAACGGCTAGGAAAAAACTAACCGAAAACTAACGAAATACCACAACAAAAAGTGAAGACTAGACATGAGGCTTACGGTTATGGAAAGAGGGAGCAAGAAGGCTCACCAGGAAGATGCCAAAACTCACAGGGACAAAAAACTGAATCAATCCTACAGGGAGAAGTACGAAGTGAAACTGGAGCAAGACAGGATGCAAACTGCTTAGGAAATAGACTAGATCGATCTGGCATCTTCGAGGTGTGCATAAACCGCTCAAGACGGAAAAGCGATTGCAGGAAGAATATTTTCACTTAAATGGAGCTATGGAGGGCCTGAAGCTCACTCGTAACTCAAGTCATTGCTCACAAGTCAAGGCAAAACAAAATTAGCTCATATCATGACAAACTTGTAAGCCTGGGCACACAAAAGTCGAGGTACCACCGGATCTGTATACAAGCCACTGAAAAGTCAGTTTTCCATAATATGATACTTCCCCCGTTAAAAAATGTTATTGCCTTTTAGAATGGACACTGCTTGTTTTTACACTTGTATAACAGTTAAGAATGGTAAACTGTTGCATTACATAACAAGCATTACATAATGGGTCTGATGATGGCGCAAGTTTGGCCGTGGAACATATCATTTGTAATATTTATTTGATTTCCTTTTGGAAAATTGTTTAGACATCTGAAAAAAATCCGAAGTTGACCTCAGAGATTTCACTGAAAATGCTCAAATCCAAAGTTGGCCTTGGACTTCAGCACAGTCGTCAGATCCTCAGGAAAAGTGAATGGTTTCTTCCTTGATCTATGCACCACCACTTTTTTCGTGGTAATCCAGTTTACGGTATGTCCTACCATTTACTGTTTTACTATGTCAACACGAATGCTGCGAAAAAAAAGTCCTTAAAACAACAACGTTAGAGATGGACTGAGATCAGGAGCGCCTCCAGAAATGTTTGAGTGGGGTGTTGGGGGGGCGTCACCCCCTGGCCACTCCCTGTTGGCGCCCCTGGCGTTTGCACGATTGGTTTAGATTTGAAAGAATTTCATAAAGGAACAGCTTCACTGATGACGAGACAGAAGAATGAATACACTAAGCACGCTAGAGTGTAGCCATTATCCCTTTCCAGCTGAGTGGCAGTTGTGGTTGTAATACTGGGCATTTTCTTTTCCAGAATACCACAAGTTTCTCCCAGCATGGAAGAGGCAAAGCTTCACATTGCTTCACCCTTTTGGACATATACAAGTCTCCCAGCTCATAGCAGTCCAGGAAACTTTGAGGCAATATCGAGTGTATGTGGAAAACAAGACCAAAAAAAGCAATGAGGAAAAATGTGAAGAAGGGGGTGTACAGAGGAGAGCCAACATATCTGAGTCAGCGATGGCGACTCTCCCAGCCAGGCCTGGAGGAGACACAAAACAAAAACAGTCCATTGGAGGCCTGCGAGGACACACTGGAGTTTCCTGGACGTGTTCAGCTCTGCCTTCAAGGGTTCGCAACGCTTCCTGGTGCTTTTTCCTGTGGATTTCGGAGAACATTCCCCACCCGCTTGGTCTTTGCTCGCAAGAAATCTAAGGCGGGAATAAACGCAAACATGTTCCAGCTCACATGTGGATGTGATTGTTTGCTGTCAGTGGTGAAGAGAAACTCAGTACTCTACTTAATTAATGGTGGTTGAAATACATATGCCTCTATTTTGTCCCTTTGGTTACATCTATTTTTCCCAAAACATAATTTATTGGTAATATAGTGATTTCCAAGTCACTGACTCGGTTCCCACTCAGTGACGGTGTGAATGTGAGTGTGACTTTGTGCCATGTGATGGGCTGACAACCAGTCCAGGCTAGTAAACCGCCTTAGTTCCAAAGCAGCACGCGGGTGTCAAACTGGTGGCCCGGGGGCCACATTCGGCTCGACACATCCTTTTATGTGGCCCGCGAAACCAAATCAAGTGCACCCACTTCATGTTTCTTGCATAAATACCACCTCACCTTTAAAATTATTGAGATATTGGGTTTATCCGTTTATTTTTGAAAGGGGACAATGCAATTTCATAAAACACATGGTTAAAAAAGCCAGAATTAGCCAGAAGGCTAGTTTTCATCTGTAGTCCCCTGGCCATGATGTAGAAAAGCAGTCAAATACATCTACAAGACAATATAAGCATTTTGTTTGTTACCGATCCTCTTTCTAAAATAATTGAAATAATACTGTAGTCGAACAAACAGTTTTTTATGGGCTTCTGATTTCAAAAGTAGTTATTCATCAATTTGTGTGTATGTAATATTATGAGGCGATCATACATTCGTATGGGTTCACAGCCATAACGCCCATCCAAGAGAAATCATAACTACGATATGGCCCGCGACAAAAATTAGTTTGACACCCCTGCGTTAGCACATCTGCCTCACAGTTCAGAGGTCGTGAATTCAAATGCAGGCTCTGGTCTCCCTGTGCTTGAGTGGGTTTTCTCCGGGTACTCCGGTTTCCTCCTACATTCTAAAAACAGGCATGGTAGGTTAATTGAAGACTTCCAATTTCTCTGCAGATGAGTGTGAATGGTTGTTTGTTTATATGCACCCTGTGATTGGCTGGCGACCAGTTCAGGGTGAACCCCGTCACTGGCCCAAAAGTCAGTTGGGAATAGCTCTAGCACACCTGCGACCCTAGTGAGACTACGCGGTACAGAGAAGGAAAATATTTAGTTCCAAATCATTTGCTGTTGATTACTGTGTCAAACATGTGACCCAGTGGCATCATGTTCATGAACGTCACTGGTGCCCTCTGCAGGTTGTTGCTGACGGTTTTTCTTTTATCTAGGGCAGTGGTTCTTAACCTTGTTCGAGTTACTGAACCCTGCAAGTTTCATACGTGCGTTCAAAGTACTTTATGATATTTTTCCAATTCAAAACAGGTGTATATTTTATTAGTGCACAAAATGATCCATGCATCAGTTACAAACAAAAATCAAAGTTCAAAGACCAAAACCAACAACAAAATGACTTTTGCTGTTCATCTTGGCTAGTGCCGCTCTCTTATCTTTTTTACAACCAAGTCTGTTCCTTTTCTTTGTTTTTATGTCTACCATCCTTGAAAAGGATTGTTTGCCTAGATGCACTGCAATAAACAGTATGAGTATCTCCTTGGGCTTTCTTGGAGTCAGAGGGTACACTACGATTTGGTGACACCAAAAGGTTGAGAGCGTTGTTGTTCTGAAGCGATGAGGCCTTTTCACACTGCATTTGATTTTCTTGGTGTTTACCATGTGAGAGGTTGCAGGAACAAAGCCATAGAAAACAAAGTCTGGACAATCACATGCATGGGCACCATATTGCCACCCTGCTTGACATAACGTCACCACGCAATGCAATTCAATGCAATTCCCAAATTTACCATATATATAAAGTATATTTACCACAATACATCACTATATACAGGGTTTATATATATATATATATATATATATATATATATATATATATATATATATATATTCATGCATATAATTTCCATACCACTTATCCTCACTTGGGTCGTGATCCTGCTGGTGCCTATTCCAACCATTCACACTCACTTTCTCACCTACGGGCAATTTAGAGTCTTCAATTAACCTACAATGCATGTTTTTGGAATTTGATTTGGAATATCAAGGAATAGTGTACCCAAATATGGACTGGAGATTCCGGAATCAAGATGGGAGACACCGAGTGTTTGAGAGTGACCAGGCCAAGATCCGGTCTGACTTGCAGATCCAGACTGACAAACTGGTGATGGCCAACCAGTCTGAAATTGTGGTGATGGATAAACATCAGAAGACAGCGATAGATGTAGCAATCCTGACTGATGGCAATATACAAAAAGAACATGAAAAGCCAAAAAAAAAAAATAATTGGAGGGTTTGTCATTTATTTTCATGTTTTTCATTTCATAATGACATGCAGTGTTGACATTACAGACAGCAATGATATTGATATACATAATACATCGAAATATTGATATTTTGTCCCATCCCTAATCCACAGTGTCCAATTTGCTGCAGCAAGCCCTTTCCTTGCTGCCGTCCACTATTGCACTTAAGAGTGTCTCGCTCCCACTGATGTCCACTGCGTCGTGCTTTTACTGTACTGTGAGGCGACTCCAACCGGCGCACTGTAGAAGCGACCTTGCAGCGCCGGTGGCCTCAGTGCGGCCCAGTGTGGGCATCCCACGAGAGAGGAATGTGGGAGAGTGGGAGTCTCTCAATAAAGGGGCACATTCTTGTCACTCACACAGAAAAGCCATTGTCCTGCCGGGTGACAGCAAGAAGCACGATCGAGAGACAAAAGCTCATTATTCAGCATGTGCGCTGTTCGAGGTATCTGACGTCTACACTGAGCCCATTTTTATGGTGCTTCCACGTCACTTTGGAGTCTTGAATGCTGAATGGTATTAATACAGTCAAAAGAGCAGCTTACAAATAGAGAAAATGTCAGTCACCCTCTTTCACAAGCACTCAATTCACTGATGAACACAATGCGGCTTCACAGCGGCACGGTGAGCGAGCACATCCGCCTCGCAGCTGTGAGGTTGGGGGTTCGAATCTGGGCTAGGTACGACCCGTGCTCGTGTGGTTATTTTACAGCTATTCCGGCTTGATTGCTACGACAAGGATGCAAATAAAAGGACCCAAAAGCACGAGTCACAGCTTTCAAAAATTGTTGATTTATTGAATACTTAACAGGGATCTATAAAGTACAGACAAATAATTGCTGCAACGCAGAACGTACAGTAACAAAAACATCACAAAAAAGCTGGAAAACTATGAACACAAGTAGAAACAAAAGTTCTCAGTAAAACTGGAGGCAAAAACAAACTCAGGATGCACTAGAAACAATAGCAGGGACTTTTGGAAACAGAAAGCTGTCTGTCACTCTTCCGAATGGGCTTGGTTCAGGACGTGGCGGGTGGCAAGATGACCTGAAAGCACACATGACAGCATGAAAAACTGGACTAAAAAAAATGAGAACTTAGCATAATCGATGAGACATGACATGGCTGTTTTTCAATACAACTCATAGCATCACTGTGAAATGAAGGCATGCAGTTTGTTACTTCACTACTACGACTAATAATAATAATAATAGCTATACTGCCCTCTAGTGTTCATTACTAGCTAATGTGTTTGGACCGCTATTCTGCTGGTGGGTTAATCAGAGGCACCTCCATAGTATAGTGGCAAGTGTGCGCTGATTCCCAATTAACGAGCGGTTGATTGTGATTGGTTAATTTTGAAGACAGTCACATTCCCAGTTACAGTATAAGAGGGTGTGAATACTTGTGCAGCCACATGATCTCAGTTGTTTTTACTTGTCTTACCCAAAAGGTCCCCTGGGATAGGCTCCAGCTCACACACGATCCTGAAGAGGATTTTAAAAAAAAATAAAAAATCAGTGGGCACTTTAAGAAAGCCAAATCTCATAAAACTGAGAAAAAAGGCAAAAGAAAACCAAGCGAGAGATATTTTTTCATTAATATTTATTCAGAAATCAACATACTAACACAATCACCAAGTGGTGACACACAATCCATCCATCCATTTTCCATACCGCTTATCCTCACTGAGGTGCGAGCGTGCTGAAGCCTAACCCAGCTGACTCTGAGTACACCCTGAACTGGTCGCCAACAAATCACAGGGCACATAAGGTATAAACATACAACCATTCGCCCTCACTTTCACACCTACGGGCAATTTGGAGTCTTCAATTAACCTACCATGCATGTTTGTGGGATGTGGGAGGAAACCGGAGGAGCTGGAGAAAACCCGCGCAGGCACGGGGAGAATATGAAAACGCCACAGAGGCGAGGCCGGATTTGAACCCGGGCCCTGAGGACTGTGTGGCAGATGTCCTCACCAGTCATCCATCGTGCCGTTGTGACATACAATCAGTGGCAAAAATACAGATCATTATAAAGACCATATAGACCCAAGATTTGAATGATCCTAATAGATTTTATTTTTTACTTCATTTTCAAAAGACAAAAGGGTTTTTCATTAGTTTGACATTTTGTGTTGGGGGCACTGCACTACGTACAGCTGTCCTTAAGCCGATGACGTATTCTGACAAAGGTTAAGGAAAGGTGACAGAAAGGGTATCCCTCGTACATTTATGCATTTTATTGCTGTTACAGCGGGTGTTCTGTATGGATAATTAGTTTTACAATTCTTAAGACCTATTTTTGCTCACATTGCTATAGTTCACTAAAGACTTGATGATGCATGTTTGTTATATACTATGTACTATTTCAGTTTATTAAATTACATTTCAAAGTCTTATGCATGAAACTCTCGAGCATCTTAAATTTTGGTGGCCTGTTGCTTTAAATATTGCTGCCATTAGGGATTGCGGGGAAGATAGATTTCCTTTCATAAAGGTCAGTCAGACATAACCTTTGCACAAAAGGTGGCACCATTTGCACAATTGCCAGATTATCACACCAGTAGTCACTTTAAATTGCTCGAGTTCTCTGCATCATTTGCACAATTGTCATTGAATCAACATTACTGGTACCATTTAATTGCTTAGTGACTCACCATACTTGCATTTTCATGTCCTATATGTATATTTTGTCATAGTTGGTGTTTGCCATCTTACTATGTGGTTCCATCGACCGAAGATATATTTCTTGCATGTTAACATACTGGGCCAATAAAGCTGATTGTGATTAACGGTTGCATTGAGTCCCCATACCCAAGCATTTTTATAATTTGGATTACCTAAACTCCAAGTACTTCAGGGTCATCTCCCTCAGATAAGAAAGGAAAGCTCCGAAGTAAAAAGGAGAATCCAAAAAGGCCCGTTGACTTGGACTAGGTCACGATTCATCAGTTCTTGTAGCTCATGACCACCAGCAGGGGGAGCAGTGGACTAAAACATGAACAGGGACTCTAGTGTGATTTCGTCATATGAAACTGATGTGCCATTTCGTAAAACAGTAGCAGTGCATTTAAGGGGTGGGGTATAAATAAAACTCAAAACAAAACAGCTTCACATGCCATTTTATTCATACTTCCAACTGACCCACAAAATTGGAATGCTTTAGAGAACAAATTTCCTCTTTATCAATCAAGTGCCTTAATATTCTTCTCCTTCCTCCTCTCCTTCACCCTCAACGGAGTCTACGCCAACCTCCTCGTAATCCTTCTCCAGAGCCGCCATGTCTTCTCTGGCCTCTGAGAACTCTCCCTCCTCCATGCCCTCGCCCACGTACCAGTGCACGAAGGCGCGCTTGGCGTACATCAGGTCAAACTTGTGGTCGAGGCGGGCCCAGGCTTCTGCGATGGCAGTGGTGTTACTCAGCATGCACACAGCCCTCTGGACCTTGGCCAAGTCTCCGCCTGGAACCACGGTGGGAGGCTGGTAGTTGATGCCCACCTTGAAACCAGTGGGGCACCAGTCCACAAACTGGATGCTACGCTTGGTTTTGATGGCGGCAATGGCAGCGTTGACATCTTTGGGCACCACGTCGCCACGGTACAGGAGGCAACAGGCCATGTACTTGCCGTGGCGAGGGTCACATTTGACCATCTGGTTGGCAGGCTCAAAGCAGGCGTTGGTGATTTCTGACACAGAGAGCTGCTCGTGGTACGCCTTCTCAGCGGAGATGACGGGGGCGTAGGTGGCCAGGGGGAAGTGGATACGGGGGTAGGGCACCAAGTTGGTCTGGAACTCTGTCAGAT
Organism: Phyllopteryx taeniolatus; assembly: GCF_024500385.1. Lineage (NCBI taxonomy): Eukaryota > Metazoa > Chordata > Actinopteri > Syngnathiformes > Syngnathidae > Phyllopteryx > Phyllopteryx taeniolatus. Next base: position 33,092,368 of record NC_084502.1, on the reverse strand, counting down.
CAACATTGAGGGCACCATCGAACCGGAGTGAAGCAGTGATGGAGGATACGATCTGACCGATCAGCCTGTTCAGGTTGGTGTAAGAAGGACGCTCGATGTCGAGGTTTCTGCGGCAGATGTCGTAGATGGCCTCGTTGTCCACCATGAAGGCGCAGTCGGAGTGCTCGAGGGTGGTGTGAGTGGTCAGGATGGAGTTGTAGGGCTCCACCACAGCAGTGGACACCTGGGGAGCCGGGTAGATGGAGAACTCCAGCTTGGACTTCTTGCCGTAGTCTACAGACAGGCGCTCCATCAGCAGGGAGGTGAAAACCGGAGCCGGTACCACCTCCGAAGCTGTGGAACACCAAGAAGCCCTGGAGGCCAGTGCACTGGTCGGCCTAAGGACACAAAGACGAGGGACGCGTTATAGTAGCACAAAGGCTAGTGTGGTACTCTGGATTCCTCCCTCCATCCAAAACCATGTATGCTAGCTTCATAGAATTGGTCAATCATGTGGGTGTTCAGTCTGTGATTGACAGGTGATGGGTGTACCACCAAGTCAGCTGGGACGGTGTTTAGGATAATTGGTAAGCAAAAGGAAGGAATCGTGTTAACACTTTGTGACGTTACACACCAGTTTGCGGATCCTGTCCAGCACCAGGTCAATGATCTCCTTGCCGATGGTGTAGTGTCCGCGGGCGTAGTTGTTGGCGGCGTCCTCCTTGCCGGTGATCAGCTGCTCGGGGTGGAAGAGCTGGCGGTATGTTCCAGAGCGCACCTCATCTGAGGAGATTCAGTTGAAATAAGTTTCACATATCACGGATAGAAGAAACTGATTTTTACAAGAGACAGTTTTACCAATGACTGTGGGCTCCAGATCCACAAAGACAGCTCTGGGGACATGTTTGCCAGCTCCAGTCTCGCTGAAGAAGGTGTTGAAGGAGTCATCCCCGCCCCCGATTGTCTTGTCGCTGGGCATCTGTCCGTCCGGCTGGATGCCGTGCTCCAGGCAGTACAGCTCCCAGCATGCATTGCCGATCTGGACGCCAGCTTGACCAACGTGGATGGAGATACACTCGCGCTGTGTGTGTGGTGGGGGATAATTTAAAATGGAGACTTCTTAAGTTATTCAACCACAACTGATCATTCTAATTCTTAAAATAAATCAAGACTTCAAATTTTCAGGGGCACTCTACCATGTAGTAAATTTATGCCCTTGCCACTTTTGCACAAAATTCCAAGACGGTTACTATGGTGGTGGGTGATCAGTGTCAAGTTACTGACATGCATTTTTGAAGGCCCTGCTGCATGGTGACAATGCCTTGCCTCAGCACCCGCCCCATCACAAACCCCCCCCAACCCCATCCAACCCCACCCACACCACCACCACCACCACCACCACCACCGCCGCCCTCCGCCTCCTCCTCCCCTCCCGGGATTTTGTGTCTCTGGGCGGGAGTCATGTAGCTCAGCGTTACCCATCCGAACTCTTTAAACGGGGTCGACGTAGAAGCGATTTCTGTTTGGATTCATCGGGACTTGTAGAAAATGGCCGGTCTGTCTCAGGCGGAAATCAAAAGTGCCGCGTGAGCAATCATCTGCGTCAGTGCGCTTGCTACGTGTCCACCCAGTTGTCATTTGAAGACCAAATGTCTAATATCACGGAAATCATTCATTACGAATTGTCTCAACAAATTTAAACGTTTGTTAAAAAAAAAATAATAAAAAAAAAAAAAAAAAAAAAAAAAAAATGTATTGCGACCCCATCTCTTAGCGGCCGGCTGCTCTCATCCGAAACCGATGGGACTCAAACACGCCAACTACAGTCAGCAACTTGTGGAAGTTTCTTTTAAAGGCATTCTTACCATTTTGCTGCACTGGAGCGGCCAAAGGAGGAGGTTCGAAGAAAGTCCGTTGAGCGATGTCTTGCAATTCGACTATAACGTGGTCGATGTAAGACGTTATGGCGTGCGCGGCGAAGCTCACGGTATTTATACGAGCGCTCCCTCGCGCCGCAGCTTGCTGTGCCGCCATTGGCTGGTCGCAGGTGCGGTGAATTGGACCGCTCTCCTGTTATTGGGCAGTTACCTGTCAGTCAGACATACGCGGCTTTCTATTGGCTGAACCAAAACACGGTCACACAAACCGCCTCCCTGACCCCACCCGGCATTGTGCAGCAAGCAGTTTAACTGAGAGGAAAATGCTGCGTAATTTCAGCGTGATGCTTCCAGCCAGGCCCAGACAGTTAGTTGATTCCATCCATATCATATCATTCAGCCTGAGGCCCATGTACTATGCACTTTTCAGTGCACTAGTTGAACAACCAGTGCACACTAATAGAACAACAGTGTCTTACTTGTTGTGATTTTTGACTTGTCACCACAGCGAGTCACTCGCATGAAATATTAGGCACAGTTGTTAGGGCAAATGCCCTTCCTGATGCAACCCACCCATTTTGCATCCGCGCTCGGTACTGGCAGTGATTGGCTTTTGGTGCATTGGCTGAGAATTTAACCCGCGACGTCTGCATGAAAGGCAGCAGCAGCATGACTGTGTCTTTGCTACTTACTAAGGATATGACATAAATGCTTAAACGGTTGTATGGAGAGTAACAACTACACTATTACTACTAGGCCCAACTAGTAGGCATGTGTCACGCACTAATATCAAGGATATCGAGGAAATGCACAAACGGCTTTCAGTAATGTCGTTTGTCATTTATTCAAAGTCCTTGATATCCAGCTCAAGGTCCATGTATTAGTTTGCCCTTTGTCCTTACTAGTAAGACAATTCAGCACACTAGTAGAACAACTAGAGTGCACTGGTAGAACAACTGTGTCTTACTTGTAACACTTCTTCCACTACTAGTGCCACTTTTGGCCAATTAGTACACAAACCGTACTATTTGACTACTGTGCTGTACTAGTAACATTACTAGGCCCAGCTAGTAGGCATGTGTCATGTACTAGCGGCCTCCTTATCAAGGATATTGAGCTTATGGTCCATATTATAGTACACTCTTTGTCTGAACTAATAAGGCAATTCAGCGCACTAGTGGAACAACTGTCTTACTGGTAGCAATTTTGCACTACTGGTGCCACTTTTGCCATACTAATACACAATTAAACCTTGCTAGTAAACTACTGTGTGGCACTAGAAACATTACTAGGTCCAACTAATAACTAGTAATAATAGCCTCCTTATCAAGTATCTCTAATAAATGATCAAATGACTTTATGGAAAGTTATCCTTGATAGAGAGTAAGTAGTAAGATAGTCCTTCTACTAGTGTGCATGGGCCATATTTCTAGTGCGTAGAACTGTCTTACTAGTGAGGACAAAGAACAAGAGTAGCCTACATGCACCTGAAGCAGGATATCAAGGATTTTGAATAGATGCTCAAATGTCTTTCCATACAAACCAGTTAAATGAAGTATGTAGTGAAAACACCAGAAATGTATTGGAACAGCCACCCATCCATCCATCCATTGTCCGTACCGCTTATCCTCACTAGAGTGGCTGGCGGCTGGAGCCTATCCGAACTGACTCTGGGCGATGGAACGGAACACATTTCATATGATAGTATCACTAGAACATCACTGTTTGTTCTTTTTATTTGCATTTCTAACTAATTATGTATCCACAGAATTGAATTCATACGCAGACAACATTACTGATACATATTTAGTCCCATGCAAAATACATATGATTGACCTGCTAATGCAATTGCCATTAGGCTATCAGTCATCTTATCCTTGGCTCCTACATTATCTACTATTTGAACTGGCCCCACTCAGCAAAAAGCCCATCAGTTTAAGTGTTATTCGTTTCCAGTGACAAGAGATAGACACGGCTACAAAGCACTATTTGCAATATGTAAGTTATCCCTATATCGGTTTGTCAAGTAAACAACATATTTTTGTAGTCCCAGACTGATTTTGTGCCCAATCTTTGTTTCCAAAGGGTTTAGCTGACAAATGAGGTCATCCTGTCCAGTCATGTACAGGCACAGATGGCCCAACCCCCATCCTTCTCCCAAGATTTAACGGTTGCTAGGGGATGAATAGCACTGTTGCCTGGATACAGCCCCAGTATCCGCATAAGACCGCCTTTATCTGGTCGTCACATGACCCAGCTTAAATAGCAGCAACCCTGCAGCAGCTGTCCTGCGAGTCTGAGGCTGCTTCCTGCTCCCTTGCGAAAATGGTTGCACTTATTCATCTTTTTAAAACAATGGCAAATATATTGTGGTATGTACAACCCCAATTCCAATGCAGTTGGGACGTTGTGTTAAACATAAATAAAAACAGAATACAATGATTTGCAAATCATGTTCATTCATCTTCCGTTCCGCTTATCCTCAACAGGGTCGCAGGCGTGCTGGAGCCTATCCCAGCTATCTTCGGGCGAGAGGCGGGGTACACCCTGAACTGGTCACCAACCAATCACAGGGCACATATAAACAAACAACCATTCGCACTCATATTCACACCTACGGGCAATTTAGGGTCTCTAATTAATGCATGTTTTTGGGATGTGGGAGGAAACCGGAGTGCCCGGAGAAAACCCGCACAGGCACAGGGAGAACATCCAAACTCCACACAGTTGGGGCCGGGGATTGAACCCGGGTCCTCAGAACTGTGAAGCAGACGCTCTAAACAGTCGTCCACCATGCCGCCAAATCATGTTCAACCTATATTTAATTGAATACACTACAAAGACAAGATATTTAATGTTCAAACTGATAAACTTTATTGTTTTTAGCAAATAATCATTAACTTCGAATTTTATGGCTGCAACACTTTCCAAAAAAGCTGGGACAGGTTCATGTTTACCACTGTGTTGCATCACCTTTTCTTTTAACAACATTCAATAAACGTTTGGGAACTGAGGACACTAATTGTTGAAGCTTTTTATGTGGAATTCTTTCCCATTATTGCTTGATGTACAGCTTCAGCTGTTCAACAGTGTGGGGTCTCCGTTGTCGTATTTTACGCTTCATAATGCGCCACATATTTTCAATGGGAGACGGGTCTGGACTGCAGGAAGGCCAGTCTAGTACCCGCACTCTTTTACTACAAAGCCACGGTGTTGTAACACGTGCAAAATGTGGTTTGTCATTGTCTTGCTGAAATCAGCAGGGGCGTCCATGAAAAAGACGTTGCTTGGATGGCAGCACATGTTTCTCCAAAACCTGTATGTACCTTTCAGCATTAATGGTGCCTTCACAGATGTGTAAGTTGCCCATGCCATTGGCACTAACACAGCCCCATACCATCACAGATGCTGGCTTTTGAACTTTGCATCCATAACAGTGCGGATGGTTCTTTTCCTCTGGCCCGAAGGACACGATGTCCACAATTTCCAAAAACTATTTGGAATGTGGACTCGTCTGACCACAGAACGCTTTTCCACTTTGCATCAGTCCATCTTAGATGAGCTCGGGCGGCGTTTCTGGGTGTTGTTGATATGTGGCTTTTGCTTTGCATAGTAGAGTTTCAAGTTGCACTTACGGATGTAGCACCGAACTGTATTTACTGACATTGGTTTTCTGAAGTGGTCCTGAGCCCATGTGATGATATCCTTTACACATTGATGTGGGTTTTTGATGCAGTGCCGCCTGAGGGATCGAAGGTCACGGGCATTCAATGTTGGTTTTCGGCCTTGCCGCTTACATGCAGTGATTTCTCCAGATTCTCTGAACCTTTTGATGATATTATGGACCGTAGATGATGAAATCCCTAAATTCCTTGCAATTGTAGATTGAGGAACATTGTCCTTAAACTGTTCGACTATTTTCGACTATCACGCACTTGTTCACAAAGAGGTCAACCTCGCCCCATCTTTGCCCACCTGTTCCCAATTAGTCTGTTCACCTGTGGGGTGTTCCAAACAGGTGTTTGATGAGCAGTCCTCAACTTTCTCAGTCTTTTTTGCCACCTGTCCCAGCTTTTTTGGAACGTGCTGCAGTCATAAAATTCTAAGTTAATGATTATTTGCTAAAAATAATAAAGTTGATCAGTTTGAACACTAAATATCTTGTCTTTGTAGTGTATTCAATTAAATGTAGGTTGAACATGATTTGCAAATCATTATATTCTGTTTTTATTTATGTTTAACACATTGTCCCAACTTCATTGGAATTGGGGTTGTATTAGGGGCTGTGGTCAAGTCTTGTTTTTCCCCTCAGCAAGGCAAAACATGGTGTTAAACAGTTTATAAACAGCAAGACTATTGAACAGCTGAGCACCTCAGTTGCTAACAAACAAAGAAAAGAAAGTTGCCCAAAGGTCCTGCCTTTGAATGTGATGCAGCTTAAAATAGACATTTCATGCCAAATCAGCTCATTTGGCACCCTCCTCTCAGCTTTCTCTACATCAGCTGACTCACTTTGGTAAATTATTGTTCTTATCGCTGATGTCTTACAAATTTTATGTTGATTTAGCAATGCTAATGACCTTATGCAGTATAAGGCTGACCTCTGCAAAGGCTGAGCTGTTAACAAAGGTGAAAATAAAGCAGACTTCCTGGTTCATGGAGGATGATGAACACACACAAGGTGCTATTGTGATTCTGTGGGGTGGATGCTTCCATTAATGCAAAAGTGACTCAACAAATAAATTCTTGTACTTGCAGATTTTTCCAGATCTGGCAGCATCATGCTTTGGGGCTGCTTTTCTTCAGCTAGAACTGGGGCCTTATGGAATTTTGAGCAGTTCCAAATATACTGTAAGTTACTGTTAGCACAAAACCTTCAGGCTTCTGATGAAAAACAAAAAAATGTTAGGAATAAGCCTCGTAGAACATTTAAAATGTCTTTGGGATTAAAGATATGCACTTTAAATGGTGACAGGGATTAAATGACTCCCATTGAACATTGAGTTTGAATGTGATAGGTTATTTCTGAACACAGTCACATCCTCAAGTGTAAGTATACACACTTGTGCCACCGCATTATATCAGTTGTTTATTTTGAATTCGCCTCTCGAAGATTTCTTTTTTTCTTCAATTTAATAGGCTATAGGTCACATTAATGGTGGAAAGAGTTTGAAATGATTTATCTTGGTCTCATTTGTTATATCACAAAGATCCACTGTATTACAGAGAATTGACTTTGTATACTAATAGTAATCAAAGGTAGACTTGCCCATACTCCAGCTCAGAGGTACAATTGTAAATATGTCACAATATTTTCCAGTTTTTCCCTCCCCTAATACACATATGCAACATTACAAGACACAAATTGTGATGTACTGCTGTTTGACTATGGTTGTGCTATGCTCGATGGAAATATGCTCTGTTATTGGGGAAGGGTGTCGTGTTCTCTTTGCCAGACGCACCGCAGTCATTGTGGTGCCAGGAGAGTACCACTCCCATCTTTTCAGCATTCTACTCTTGGAGTGCAGCTGCTCCGACCCTCCCTTCGCCACAGCTGCTGACATGGAAGAGGAGGAGGAAGAAGAGGAGAGAAATTTCTTGAGAGGCTTCACTTCCTGTCTGTCTGTCTGTCTGTCTGTCTGTCTGTCTGTCTAACCATTCAACCATCCATCCATCTATCCTTCCATTCATTCATATTCATTTATCTACGCTTCCTTGCGAAAACTCTCGAGTGTTCTGTCAAGCAAACTGTGCTAACAAGGCCTTCCACCTGCAAAGCAAGACCAGTGCTGTAAAACAAAACAGAGTGACACATTTCATTGCTTTGCACATCAAAATAATCCACAGTAGTAATTTTTGGTTCGCAGAGAGGTTAGAAAGTGAGGAAACGCTCCAAAACCACAGAGAGACCGATTGAGTGACGCGGAGGTCACGTGATCGGCCGACTGGATGACATCACTGCAGAGAATAAGGACACAAAAGAGGGAGGAGAGGAGGACGGGCGGCCATCATGGTGAGCCTGTGCAACCATCCATCCATCCATTTTCTGTACCACTTTATCCTCACAAGGGTCGCGGGCGTGCTGGAGCCTACCCTAGCTATCGTCGGGCGAGAGGCGGGGTACACCCTGAACTGGTCGCCTTGGTAGCTGCAAATAAGGTTATTACATATAGTGCATCACACGCATACATTAGGTTGTTCAAATTCAGTACTGTATGTGCAATCGTGTCAGTTTCACATTCGACGTTAGCTGTTTTAGCAATGCTATTGTAACCATTTTCCATGCATATCCTCAACAGAATACAAACTCCAAGCAATAAATTATTATTTTTATTATTGAAATGTGCAAAATATAAAGTGAATTAATAATAATAATAATACATATCGTGATCGAATATAATAAAATCTAAAATAAACAGACCCTAGATAGATAGATAGATAGATAGATAGATAGATAGATAGATAGATAGATAGATAGATAGATAGATAGATAGATAGATAGATAGATAGATAGATAGATAGATAGATAGATAGATACATAGTTGTTTGTAGATTGACTGATAGGCATTGAAGACACAATAAGAAAAAAATCATGCTAAACTAAATTGATTGATGAAAGGCTAGTAAGACAACACTAACCCTAACAAAGGGTAAATTAAATACATCTGCACCATGCTGCTTTCTATTGATTGCTAAATGCCACGCCTAAAGAATTGCATGCACGGAAGGCTTATTCATTTCTCTGCACAATAACAACCGGTCACCAAAACGCTGGGTATGAATAATGAAGCATGATTGCATACAAGCAGCAAAATAGCTGAAAACAATCAATATGTAAGACAATAATTGCGGGTTTTGAGCAGTATTGCAGGGGATCCCGAGGATTTGTTTATTTATTTTTGATTTTTTGGAAGACAAGTCACCAACGAGGGGCAGTAGTGCTCCTCTCGCTCAGTCCCAATATTGCCGTACGTGTATAAATCTGCAAGCACCTCCCTCCCATTCAGCAGTTGTTGCATCGACCCCGTTGGGTACAACACGCAACCCAAATCTTTTTCTTCCTCCTCTCTCCTGCTTTGAGCCCTCGACGAAAACATGGTGAGTACAACGGTCATTTTTGTGCAAAATGTTGGCTTTTTTTTAGGTTCTTTGCAGGGATAATTGAGTGGGATACTCACAGCACGATGTTGTGGTCGCTGTGGTTCTCTAATTGCGTCTAATTCGCATATTAGACAGATTGTACTGTTAACAATTGCTATATGTATCATGAGGGCTTAATAATGTTAGTTGATGTACAGCGATAGCAGGTTGGAAAGTGTCAGTCTGTGTGTGTGTGTGTGTGTGTAGATGGGAACAATGACTAGTGGTACTGAGGTGGGAGAAGCCCAAAATAAGTGTCCAAATACAAATGAAAAAAAAAAAAAACATTGATATTTCCTTTAGTATTTTGTTAGTTTTCTGTCCCAAATTTGGGAATATGAATCAAAAAATGTTTCAATATAAATGTGGCATCTTGCTACCGACGTTGGATGTCAGGGAGGGGCTCGGCTGGGTGGGGATGAATGAATGCGGCTCATTATTCATTTATAAAGACATTATTAATTCATTATTGAATTTATTTTGCGTCGAATACAGTGATTCATTCAAATAAACGGGTGAATGTAACGTTTTGTTTTTTTGTTTTTTTTAAATGAATGGATTTGGATTCCACTGTCTTCTGAGGTTTTGGGCATTGGATTTCGCTCCCTTTTTTACCGATACAACGCGGTGATTGTGCATCCTCAGTGGAGGAGAGCAAGTGGAATATTCCAGCACGAGAACGTGCATGCGCATGCGCGTCTCGTTTGCATTTCCTTGCCAAAAGAGGAGAGTGCTGCATGAAAGACAAGCGAAGAGAAGGGGTATAAAAAAGACAGCACGTAACAAAAGAGCCTTTTATTTCTGCGTGGGTGGGGTGGGGGTGTGGATGGGGGTCTTCAGCGTTTGTGTCCCCTGCGGGTTGTCATGCATCAGGGTGGTGTCTCTCGCTGCAATGTGTGCAGCAAACGATAGGGGCACAGTGGCATAATTCAACATTAATGCTGTTTGTTTTTTTGTTTTTTTAATAGGTAGAGCAGTGACACTGTAAGTAAAATGACATCTCAATTAACTTAAATATTTTTCCCCCGCACAGCGCGAGTGTATCTCCATCCACGTTGGTCAGGCTGGCGTCCAGATCGGCAATGCATGCTGGGAGCTGTACTGCCTGGAGCACGGCATCCAGCCGGACGGACAGATGCCCAGCGACAAGACTCTCGGAGGCGGCGATGATTCCTTCAACACCTTCTTCAGCGAGACTGGAGCTGGCAAACACGTCCCCAGAGCTGTCTTTGTGGATCTGGAGCCCACAGTCATTGGTAAAACTGTCTCTTGTAAAAATCAGTTTCTTCTATCCGTGATATGTGAAACTTATTTCAACTGAATCTCCTCAGATGAGGTGCGCTCTGGAACATACCGCCAGCTCTTCCACCCCGAGCAGCTGATCACCGGCAAGGAGGACGCCGCCAACAACTACGCCCGCGGACACTACACCATCGGCAAGGAGATCATTGACCTGGTGCTGGACAGGATCCGCAAACTGGTGTGTAACGTCACAAAGTGTTAACACGATTCCTTCCTTTTTTTACCAATTATCCTAAACACTGTCCCAGCTGACTTGGTGGTACACCCATCACCTGTCAATCACAGACTGAACACCCACATGATTGACCAATTCTATGAAGCTAGCATACATGGTTTTGGATGGAGGGAGGAATCCAGAGTACCACACTAGCCTTTGTGCTACTATAACGCGTCCCTCGTCTTTGTGTCCTTAGGCCGACCAGTGCACTGGCCTCCAGGGCTTCTTGGTGTTCCACAGCTTCGGAGGTGGTACCGGCTCCGGTTTCACCTCCCTGCTGATGGAGCGCCTGTCTGTAGACTACGGCAAGAAGTCCAAGCTGGAGTTCTCCATCTACCCGGCTCCCCAGGTGTCCACTGCTGTGGTGGAGCCCTACAACTCCATCCTGACCACTCACACCACCCTCGAGCACTCCGACTGCGCCTTCATGGTGGACAACGAGGCCATCTACGACATCTGCCGCAGAAACCTCGACATCGAGCGTCCTACTTACACCAACCTGAACAGATTGATCAGTCAGATCGTATCCTCCATCACTGCTTCACTCCGGTTCGATGGTGCCCTCAATGTTGATCTGACAGAGTTCCAGACCAACTTGGTGCCCTACCCCCGTATCCACTTCCCCCTGGCCACCTACGCCCCCGTCATCTCCGCTGAGAAGGCATACCATGAGCAGCTCTCCGTGGCAGAAATCACCAACGCCTGCTTTGAGCCTGCCAACCAGATGGTCAAATGTGACCCTCGCCACGGCAAGTACATGGCCTGCTGCTTGCTCTTCCGTGGCGACGTGGTGCCCAAAGATGTGAACGCCGCCATCGCCACCATCAAAACCAAGCGCACCATCCAGTTTGTGGACTGGTGCCCCACTGGTTTCAAGGTGGGCATCAACTACCAGCCTCCCACCGTGGTTCCAGGCGGAGACCTGGCCAAGGTCCAGAGGGCCGTGTGCATGCTGAGCAACACCACTGCCATCGCAGAAGCTTGGGCCCGCCTCGACCACAAGTTTGACCTGATGTACGCCAAGCGCGCCTTCGTGCACTGGTACGTGGGCGAGGGCATGGAGGAGGGAGAGTTCTCAGAGGCCAGAGAAGACATGGCGGCTCTGGAGAAGGATTACGAGGAGGTTGGCGTAGACTCCATTGAGGGTGAAGGAGAGGAGGAAGGAGAAGAATATTAAAAGGCACAAGAAAACAGGAAATTGAATTGCTGTGTACTTGAAGGCATTCCAGACAAATGTCTGTTGGTCAGTTGCCAGATTGGCTGTTTAAGATTCTTACAAATGTTCATCTTGGCTCTAAATAAAATCCTGTGACAAGTGACGCTGTCTTATGTATCTTTTTATAATCATATCATGATCAAATGTTGGAATTTAGAATGAATTGATTATTGTTCAGTTTGAACAATGATGGGGTCAGGCTATACACCATTAGTGTAGCTAATTGTTCAAGTTGTTAAAATGAAGGATGACGTAAAGGCTCCAAGCAAACTTTCATGGAAAAGCGCAAACTTTGTGGCGATTTAATGCTTTGATTTGATTACCAATATTTCTGTTATCAAGTACAAAAATCAGGTGTAATTCCACCACATATTTTGATTTACATTAAACTGATACACATGTTCAATGTTAAAAAAAAAAAAGCATTTAAAAAAAAAAAAAAGTATAAAAAGGGAGCAGTGAGAAGAAGCTGCGATGTAGATCGGGCCTTGTTCACACGAGTCTGTGTTGCAGCAGGGGGCGTTGGTCGACCACTCCTCGTCTATTGAGCAACTTCCACAGCATTGATGTTGTGGAGCCTCTGTGAGACAAGCCTGCCTGAGGGTCCACGCCCCCTCTGATGTCCTCCTTCAGCTGGTGGTAGGACTTCAGGCGCCTGTTGAGAGACGCGCACATCTTAAGTCCCATCAAGTTGGGTCTATTGAGCACACCGGCACAGACGTCGTATATCGAGAATAGGGCAGCACGCTACAATGTTGATATTGACTTTCCCTCTAGTGCCACCATGAGGCGAGCTACTGTTTTTATATCCGTATTTTCTTTTGTTTGTGATGCACATCTCCATACCGTGCCAAGAAAAGAATACAATTACGATATTTTTAAATCAAGTCCCGATGGGATTTGGCAGACTTTATGTACAATACGACGCAGTGCAAAGCAACAACTGCGCAGTGCATTTTAGGGATGGCATCAGAGTGACCTTCATCAGTTCTATGATTTTCTCGAGATGGTTTGAAATCAGAATGAAGTACATTTTAAAAAATAAGTCATTTTTCGGAAGTGATAACTGTTTGTATACATAAAAAAAACCCTCACCTGTCCTTAACAAGATTCTCATTTTATTGTTCGAGTCATTTGGTGATGCAACAAAGCCTCTCATGTCTTGAGGTGTGCCCTCTTCAATTCAAACTAACCCAAGCAATGCATCAAGTGAGACATCCATCCATCCATTTTCTGAGCCGCTTCTCCTCACTAGGGACGCGGGCGTGCTGGAGCCTATCCCAGCTGTCATCGGGCAGGAGGCGGGATACACCCTGAACTGGTTGCCAGCCAATCGCAAGGTACATACAAACAAACAACCATTAGCACTCACATTCACACCTACGGGCAATTTAGAGTCTCCAATTAATGCATGTTTTTGGGATGTGGGAGGAAACCGGAGTGCATGAGTGAGACACTCATGGTTTATTTATTTGGTATAGGTGTAGTCTCTAGGCACACCCTGCTGGATAGCTAAAATAATGCGGTTTTGAGGCACTTTGCTGACAAGGCGAGTCTATTGTGTATTGAAATATTAGGACAATAAAGTTGTAATTTTGCAAGAAAAAATATTGCTATTTTTTAAGAAAAAAGTAAAAATGTTACAGATTGAGTCTCATAAATTGAAAAGTAGTAATTCAATGAGAAAAATGTAATATTACAAGAATAAAGGCATAACCACTTATCTTAGTAGCTTCAAAACTTTTGAGTGTGTGTGTGTGAGTGTGTATACACATGTAAATATACATACAGTACATCAGTACATATAGATAGATAGATAGATAGATAGATAGATAGATAGATAGATAGATAGATAGATAGATAGATAGATAGATAGATAGATAGATAGATAGATAGATAGATAGATAGATAGATAGATAGATAGATAGAAAAACATCATTTACTTGTAAGAAAAGGCCACTATTGCTAGAGACAAAATGAGGAGCATGACACCCAGCACGGTAGCGATGATGCTGGAGGAGGACAGCCCCAAGCCTGAAACAAAGACAGGGGATACCTGTGTCAGTAAGCAGGTTTAAGTGGAAAGAAAGAGTGAAATTGAGCAACCGCATTCATATAACATAACTAGTATACTAGTATACTTACCCATATTAACGTTGACTTTGGCGCTAGTGGCGGCCAAGCTGACGTCGTTGGCCATGGACACATTGATGCAGTAGACACCAGAGTTGTTGAAGAAGTGGTGCAACACCATCTGGCATTCATTGGAGGGCTCCACCATGTTGCATGTTGTGTGAATTGGCTTTAAGCACTCAGCATCCAGAATCATGCTGCACACCTGTTTGGGGAAGCTGAGTGAGCGGGACAGACGCATCAGTAATAAATTCAAATTCAGATTCAAAAATCAAATGCATACAGGAAGTTATGTGAAGTAAGTGAACTTGCATTCAAAACAGTACATCAACTTACAAATTAAGTTATACGGATTTACTGTTTTTATGTTCTGAAAGTGAGATGTGTGACCATTCACATCAACAGTGCTTTTTTGTTTTATGACAGTTCAGAAGTTTGTCAACAGTTTGACAAACTGGAAGGGATTATTTCTGTATCAATTATTTCCTCCATCCATCCATCCATTTTCTGTACTGCTTATCACAGGCGTGCTGAAGCCTATCCCAGCTGACTTTGGGAGAGAGGCAGGGTACACCCTGAACTGGTCGCCAGCCAATCGCAGGGCACATATAAACAAACAACCATTCACACTCACATTCACACCTACGGGCAAATTAGAGTCTTCAATTAAACTACCATGCATGTTTTTGGAATGTGGGAGGAAACCGGAATACCCGGAGAAAAGCCATGCAGGCACAGGGAGAACATGCAAACTCCACACAGGCGAGGCGGATCTGAACCCGGGTCCTCAGAACTGTGAGGCAGATGTGCTAACCAGTCGTCTACTGTGTCTCCCTCAATGATTTTGTATTGGGGGGGGGGGAAATCAAAGGGCAACTAGCATTCTGAAGCACAGGTTCCATTATAAAGAGTTCATAGATATGCTGGAGGGTACATTCACCTTCCCTGGCAGGTTACAGTAAGATCAATAGCATTGTTGTTCATTCCTGGTTTTGTCATGACGTTGTTGTCCATTTGTATTATTTCAACTTTCTTGATAGTCTCTGAAAAGCAAAGTGAATGCTAACAACTACTGATACCAACCATCACTTGCAGTATACTGTAAATTTCATCAGTGGAGCATTAATGAGTAACGGCAAGTAACCCACCAACCACTTGAATGTCAGCGCAAAAGGAGCCATATCGATATATCACGCAGTCATCCACGGTGTGTTTGCCCTTTGTTTCCCTTTTGGCGACGAGGACCACAGCGGCTTGGCCTGTGAGTAACATTGGTCGCTTTAAACCTGCTGATGAAAAAGGGAATACAGGAATCAAGTATAGGAGTCCATCAGCAATAGAGTCAACACAGATTGAGGAGTATCTGCAACATTTGCACAATCAGCATTGTCCCAGATTATCGCACTACTCGTCACTTTAAACCGCATACACTCCTTGAAGTCTCTGCGCCCTTTGCACAATGGTCATTGCACCGGACTATTGCAATATTAGTCATTCAAACTGCTCTAAGTGCTAGAGGACTCTGCATCTTTTGCACAATTGTAAAAAAAATAATAATAATAAAATTTAAAAAAATGTACCAGCATTACCAGACAACTAGCAGCACTTTATTGCTCAGTGACTGTTTTTTTTTGTCAATGTCTTTATGTCTCAAAAGTGTTCTCTGTCAATTGACTGTCTGTTGTCGTACTAGAGCGGCTCCCACTACGGAGACAAATTCCTTGTGCGATTTTTTGGACATACTTGACAAATAAAGATGATTCTGATTCAGCTGCATGGCCATGCAGAATGGTGGATCTGTATGCCTTTTGTGCTGGAACAGTTTTGGTGTGCAACAGGGAGGTTTGAAATACTGCCTCTGCTTATTGTTTTTTATTTTTTTTTAAATTATTCTGATCTTTACTGAAAATGCAGGTGGACAGAAAAGAGTTTTAGGGGTCATACAGAGGGACAGAACAGGCAAGGGAAATAGGGGTGCGAACCATAGCAGAACAATAGTTAGTCTACTGTAGATATTTGATCATAAGTAACGTTACAACAGTCAAATCGTGTTCTTATTTGTGGAATGGGGAGGGACACCCGGTGAGGACCTGCTACAACTAACCAATAGGGACAAGAGGAGAGAGGACAGAATAGGGCAGGACAGGAGAAGATCTGGGAAATGAGCAAGGCAGTGCTACTGATGAGTGGTGTGGTGGGATGCTTTTTTCTAGTGTATAAACACCTGTAAGAATCTGTGAGTTGATATCTTAATATAACCTGTGTTATTGTTAGTTGTCCCAGCATAAGCAAATCAAGCCTATAGTGTGTCTATGGAACGTATTAGTGAATGAACACCATATCACATGCATGTTAGTCAACTGGTGTACGGAGTTGCTGCGCCGGCACATTGAGGATAGGTGGACCCGCCTGGCCGCCCCTTGGGCCCACCCCAATCGCAAGGTGGGGGGGGGGGGCAAGCCAGCAAGTCCACCCTGCGGGTGACCCAGCCAGGGGGACCCAGGACCCAGGGCGGTCCCCCAGCCCAACCGAAGCAAAAAGTAATGAAATACTGAACAGTTGGACATTCAAAAGTTTAGAGAAGGTCAAATGAAGTAAAGGTTATATTTCATTTTAGGTCCTCCAGGGATTTGGTCCAGTGAAAAATATCACGCTGGACCGCACTACTTGAATGCCACAAATCCACAATACTATTTTCTAGAGCCCCTGTCACTCATGGGCCCTTTCCTCTCACTTAGGGCACCCCTGCCTGACGCCATCTTTACCTTCCATTGCTGTATCGCTGCTCGCCTCCTCGCTCAGGGTGTTGGAGGCAGGGTCAGCGGGCGCCTCATAGTTGGTGGGGGAGGAAGTCTTCGCCGCCGCAGCTCCTTCCTGGGCGGTCTGAGTGGTGGAGGTCTCGTCCTCACCGTTGTCCTCCTCTGTGTCCGGAGAAAGTGCATTGGTCCTCAAACTAGTTGCTTTTCTGGAAGTCAGAGGGGGGACCACAGGAGCTACCACAGGACATGTTTAATGACAGTTAGAGGCTAATCATGTCATGTCATCATGAACACAAGATGGCATACCCAAGGTTCCCTTATCACTGGGCGCCGCGGGGGCCTTGGTTGTGGTCTCCACTGGAGGGTTGCAAGACTTGTCTGGGATCATCGCCTGGACCACCACATGAGGCTTATATGAGCCGGAGCTAACATAGGTGTGAGTGACAGTCAGCTCTCTGGATATGAGGGCCCCACTGTCGTCCCCAAAATTCCAGTTAAAGGTGATGTCGGCGTCGCTCAGAAACTGGCTAGGGTCATGCAGGCTGACGCTGAAGGCGATGGCCCTGTTCAGGACGAAGCTCATGTCTCCAGCCAGAATGTCATCCACTTGGTCCAGGGAGACAGCAAATGGGATTTGGTCTGCGGAGAGGAAAAGTTGTACTGTATTGATCCCCTGAAGGGAGATGAGCTTGAAAGGAGCCCAGATGCAAACACACATATACACAAACAGATGCATAAGGCAACTGTGATAGCAATTTTTAAGGGATTGGTGGACAGCAAGCAGACCCCTTTCACCCGGCTTTCCCCAAGCTTGGAGTCGGGAATCAAAGTCGACCTAGGGTCAGATTTATTGGGTCACCAATTATCAGAATATAGTATTAATATACCATGTATTACTATTTTCATGGCATGTTTGGGAGATTTATGTCCATGATAACAAATTAATGCCTATTGCTTTATTTATATATATATATATATATATATATATATTTCAGGGAAGAACCACATTTCGAATGTATGGGTGTTTACCATTTTGGGGAATCCTTGTTTTAGCAAACAAGGAACCATTCTTGGTAACTTAAGTAGAAGTTGCATGAACCACTATTTTATATACTGCTATGACTTTTTCCGGACAATCAGTGATGAAGAATGATGTCATCAATGAAGAACGGTTACTGATTTAATGATTCTAATGAGACATTTTTTAAAATGTATTTCAATCTAATGAATCATTATCATTATTACAATAACAGTAGACCAGAATCACAGTATACATCGATAATTCCCTCGTCTTCCCCTGAGTGTCGTATGCAGGGTTCATATCCAAAATCTGTCTGAATTTCCTACCGGTGATGGAGAACTGAGTTGAGGCGTAACCCATAGGAATGAACTTCTCCTTGCTCCGGTAGTGGTAGATGACAATGTCCATGGTGTAGGAGCCCAGTGGAATGTCAGCTGTGTCGATGGTCAGGGTGGACGAGGGACCGTCTGCCACCTGCCAGTACTGACCTGCCAATGGCACATGATTGTTTATTTTTTGTCAAAATGAGCAACGTTCGATTAAGTTACCTTTCAAATACATCACTGATACCCTACATGACTGCTACATATTAAATACATGGTAAGAAGAGGTGCTTTAGTTACCCCAGGTCTTCCAGACAAACACATAGTTGGGCTTTTTGTCTTTTTTGATTGGTGTCCCATCAGGAAAAACAGCTTCCCAGTCTGTGTTCTGAGTTGGGAAAACTGTCTGTGATTCCAGGTATTTGGTTCCTAGATAAGAAAGTGACATAAAACATTTGAAGATCATCTCTCAGAATTCACATAATGAGGAAATTACAATATCAAGTCAACTATTTGTGTGTGGTTTCTTCAAGTTCAGTGGTGGGTCAAGCCATATTTGTTCAGAATATGGACCAAAATGGTGAACCGAAAAATTTTGGCATTCCCATGCATATTAAGTACTGTGCATAAGCAGGCATAATTGTTACCATTAACAACACAGTCTTGTGCCCAGACCACATCTCCATCAGCCTGTACTTTTTGGTTATGGGGGAATTCCAAGTCGATGGTGAAGGTCACTTTGGCTCCAGTGAGAGTTGGCGAGTCGTTGGCGACATTGAATGTTACTTTCCCACCTGCGCAAAGAACACAGAAAAAAACAAACCCCATTTTGTCTAAACATCCATCCATTTTCTATGTACCGCTTATCCTCATTTAGTATTGCGGGTGAGTTGAAGCCTGTTCCAACTGACTTTGGGTGAAACACCTTGGACTGGTTGCCAGCCAAACATGGGGCGTTTGTTACGAAAAAATATTTATAACACAGATTTCACATTACCAAATATGATATTTGATTAATAACCAGTGTTTTGAGATACAAACCTTTCCAGGAGGCTGTGTAACGGAGGTCTCCATCTTTCCAGATTGGGTAAAGCTTGGTGTTCCAGGATGGATAGCGAGTGAAGCCATTTATGGGCTCTGAAATGAATATTATTTAAAAAAAGAAGGAAATTATTTAGTTTAGGGATGACTGTTTTATTTTGGTGACCGATGTTGTAGTCAGGCTAACATCACCCAGTATCACTATTTTATTTATTTGTTTTTATTATTCACAGACAGAAAAGTGTCGGAGGGTGTTTGAATGTGCTCACTTCTTTCAATCCTTCTCATGTGACCCTCAGCTGTGTGAGACTTTAATCAGATTAAAAAGTCATAGGGTTGAATTTGGATTAAAACAAGCAAAAAGAAAATGTTATTCTTATTTTAAAGCAGAAAAAAGAAGTGTCATCCACATGAAACTTTGCAGTGATATGGAATTCTTACTCAGACAACATACATTAGTAAAACATTTCCACATCTTGTCATTTTCATGTACGTACATCATTTATAGTAGAAGTAAGAGGTGGTCACTTCACAAATCACAGTTTTGAATATTTGGTTGAATTTTCATTTATGTATGGAGTTGAGAGCTCAGAAATGAAGTATAAAAAAAGAAAAAGAGAAGTGTGTCTCCTTTTTGAATCGACTTCTCATTTGAAAAAGTATGAAACTAAACTAAACTATGAAACTATTAAAGCATATTTCTTAAAAGTCGGGCAGTGAAATTTTTTTTAATGAAATTTATTTGTAATTGTCAGACAGTATTGAACATTTTGTATCTGTTAATGAACGCTTTAATAAATTTATTGGAATTTGAATAAATATAAGACAATACAAATATGATTTTAATAAATTACTTACATTATTAGTAATTTAACTGTATTAAAATTACAGTATATAAAATGGATTCAATGAGCAACTAGCAGAGTTAAGAATATTTCAATACTTACTGGCCACAGAGTGTGATGCAGCCACCACCAGCAGCAGTAGCAGCACAGCAGGTGTCTTCATCATGTTCAGCCTTGTCAAATATCCCTTTAGTGAGCAGCTACAGCAGGAAAGAAGCTTTATAAACTCACTCATGTTTGACCCCCCGCATGTTTCAGCAGACAAAGGAGCACAAACGCACGCATGCTCACACACACACGCACACACACACACAGACACACTCACGCAAACACTCAAAAACACAGTAAGAGTGGCACCTGGACTGAAGGTGATTATGCACAGTAAAAGCACATTCGGGATGAATATACAGTATTGAGAACAATTAAGAAATATGCACATCATGTGTGCAAAGATTAAGGTCATCTCCATGTATGCACTCGGCGACTAAGCCGTCTGTTAAATCTCTGATCATATTGTAACACGACAAAAGAGCAAACGCAACTTTTCTTTCTTATGAATAAAGGGTCAAAGAGGTAGCAGTAAATGTGGGCTCAATATTAGCCAAGCAGCAGGTCACTCTTATTATTCATCTAATGACTGAACTCTCAAAAAATTGTTAAGAAACCAGTTGATAACTAACAGTAATACATGAACAAACTCGTAATGAGGGTACCCTTTTTGTAAAGAGGTCCTGCTGTTTCTAATATATTGATTACCTTAGCTACACAAGAGATCAAAATATCAGAAAATATATGATGCAGTGCAGCTGTACAATACACCCCAGCAAACTACCAGCACAATAACAAAAATATTGTTTGATGAAACTTGAAGCCTGGGCATTATTATCTTAAAGATGGTTCGACTGTTTGTCTCCCAGCACAGCGTCAAGTGTGTGTAGGAGATACCGGGAGACAGACCAGAATACCAGGGGATGAGGTCATAATAGCACAACCACAATGTAAAAAAATGAATTGGAAGAGAACTCACAGAGCCCTACACATTGACCTCCATCTTCAGTCCCAACTGAAGCATGCCAAGACAATTCATTGTAGGGGGTGTATACTGGCACAGGGAAGCCATTCTATACAGAGCCACATAATGATTGGATCAAACAGTGTTCTTATTTTTCCACTTGGATTTTTAATAAGAATCTGAATCCAGTCCTCAAATGGTTAATTATTAGGTTATTTTATGTTGTTTTGGCTTAAATTGAAGTAATATGGTATTTAATATACAGTATATATAACTATATAATATTGTTTGCAACTGTTTATCATTCATTATTAAAAAGTAATAAAACCGCACAGATTTCATCTTGTCTTATCTTTAATATGTTTATACCAAGCCTGTATGATGAGATTATTGTATTTATTTGTTAATGCTAGCCAACAAAGTGAGGCTTTGGAGGCAACCTGCAAGCAGCTCATCAAATGATGATTTGGGGTTATTACAAATTCAAGCACTCATGTGCTTTCAAAATGCCACACAAGTGCTCCCCTAAATCTCAAGTCACCTGACCCATTGGGGGGCAATTTATCACATCTTGTGTGCAGATTGTACAGTTATGATAACAATAATAATGAACACCTGTTGTCAGATCCGCCCTTCACGCAAAACCTTAAGAAAAGCGAAAACAACTGGAAATAAAGATATAAAGATAAAACTATAGTCCGAAAAAACAATTTACGTCTTTTTTTTTGTATGTTACTAGAACAATGGGTCACACATCCAACTACACTGAAGCGATTTGGTGGAAAAAAATGGGAGGAATGCAACAATAAGGAGGATTATGGAAGCACATGTGACTCCCTAAATTCATCCAGCTTTGTCCTTCTAGACCGGCAGCTATAAAGTCACTTTGTTATAAGAGTTTTTATTTCCTTATCATGTGCATAACACTGACATGTAGACAATGTGTGCCTTCATAGGAAATCAGAATCATAGGTCGCGATTTTGAAGCATCTAATCCTGGGGAAATTTGTCAATCTCTGATGTGTTCGAAATTAAAAACAATCTGTTCCAGGGTCAAACGGTCACCATCAGCCAACATTTATTAATTGTACACAATTAGACATACAAGTTTAAAGATACAGACTGCAGATAATATTAAAAGGCAAAATCAAATTAAAGCAGGGGTCGGGAACTTATGGGTTGCAAGCCACATGTGGCTCTTTTGAGGACTGCATCTGGCTCGCAGGTAAATCTTAGCTGACAATTCTTAACATGATAAATAATGAATAATTTCAAAGCATTACAGAAATCACAGTGTTAAAAATAACATTCAAAATATCAAGCATTCTCATACATTTGAATCCATCTATCCATTTTCTACCGCAATGCGAGTGGCTGGTGCCAATGCCCGCTGTCCTTCCGGGTACAGTCGCGTCAGACTATTTACTGTATGTTGGATAATGTGGTAACCTACTCGGGTCGTCGTCGGGACCGATGGATAAACTTACAAAATATTGCCAAAAGTATAAAATATAGCGGCATGGTGGCCGACTGGTTAGAGCGTCAGCCTCACAGTTCTGAGGACCCGAGTTCAAATCCAGCCTCGCCTGTGTGGAGTTTGCATGTTCTCCTCATGCCTGCGTGGATATTCTCCGGGTACTCCGGTTTTGTCCCACATCCCAAAAAGACTCTTAATTGCCCGGAGGTGTGAATATGAGTGTGAATGGTTGTTTGTTTATACTGTATCTGATTGGCTGGCGACCAGTTCGGGGTGTACTCCGCCTCTTGCCCAGAGTCAGCTGGGATTGGCTCCAGCACGCCAGCGACTCCAGTGAGGATGAGTGGTATGGAAATGAAAATTTAAAAAAGTGTATGAAATCAAGCCCCTAGGCATGCAGACTGTTTTTACAAACATAGGTGAAAGAATGGATCGCCCTCAGGAGCTCAGTGAATTCCAGGGTAGAACTGTGATAGGATGCAGAGGATAGGTGCAACAGCTCCAGTTGAGGAATTTCCTCGCTCCTTAATATTCCACAGTCTACTTTCAGCTGTATTAAAGAACGTGAAAGCATTTAGTAACGACACCAACTCAGTCATGTTGTGGTAGGCCACGTAAAGTGAGGGAATGGGGTCAGCGGATGCTGAGGCGCATAGTGCAAAGAGGTCGCCAACTTTCTGACGAGTCAATCGCTACAGACCTCCAAACTTTTTAAGAAGAAGAAGAATCATCTTTTATTGTCATGAACATGCATGCATGCACACGAAATTTGTTCTCTGCATTTAACCCATCACAGTGAACACATACACATGTTAGTGGAACACACTGGAGCAGGGGGCAGCTGAAGCGCCCGGGGAGCATTTCGGGGTATCAGTGTCTTGCTCAAGGACACCACAGCCGTGAGTCCGGGGGATGTTGGCGGATGGTCCAGTTGGGGTTTTGAACCTAGGTCCCCCACGGTGGCAGGCGATGATCTTAACCATTGGGCCACGGCTGCCACTTCATGTGGCCTTCAGATTAGCTCAAGAAGAGTGTGCAGAGAGCTTCATGGAATGGGTTTCCATGGCCCAGCAGCTGCATCCAAGCCATAAATCACTTAGTGTTGGATGCAGTGGTGTAAAGCACGCTGGAACTGGACGCTAGAGCAGTGGAGATGCATTTTCTGAAGTGATGAATCACGCTTCTCCATCTGGCAATCTGATGGACGAGTCTGGATATAACGGTTGCCAGGAGACCGGTATTTGTCTGACTGCATTATGCCAAGCGTAAAGTTACCACTGCAACATGGCATACAGTCAAATCCAGAAAACGTCGTACGCACAAAAATATCATGTTCTCCCCGTGCCTGCGTGGGTTTTCTCTGGGCACTCCGGTTTCCTCCCACATCCCAAAAACATGCATGGTAGGTTAATTGACAACTCTAAATTGCCTGTAGTTGTGAATGTGAGTGTGAATGGTTGTTTGTTTGTATGTGCCCTGCGATTGGCTCGCAACCAGTTCAGGGTGTACCCCCCCTCCTGCCCGATGATAGCATGGATAGGCTCCAGCACGCCCGCGACTCGAGTGAGGAGAAGCGGCTCAGAAAATGGATGGATGGATGGCTATATTTAAATGAACCCTGCACCTGAGATCTCGATCTCTGCATGATCAGAAAAAAAGGAAAATGTATCAAAATTTCAAACTTTCATGTGAAATGAATAATAACTGAGATATTGCAAGCATTTTTTTTTTGTTACCAAACCCCTTTTTAAAGTAACTCGAACAATAGTTGAACAAACTATTATCCTTGACTTCTGATTTAAAAATTAGTTGCTACAACACGTTCCAAAAAAGCTGGGACACGTGGCAAAAAAGTGAGAAAGTTGACGAATGCTCATCAAACACCTGTTTGGAACATCCCACAGGTGAACAGGCTAATTGGGAACAGGTCGGTGCCATGATTGGGTATAAAAGGAGCTTCCCTGTATTGCTCAGTCATTCACAAGCAATGATGGGGCGAGGTTGACCTCTTTGTGAACAAGTGCGTGAGAAAATAGTGTGGGTACTAGACTGATCTGCCTGCATTCCAGACCGGTCTCCCATTGAAAATGTGTGGCCCATTATGAAGCGTAAAATACGACAACGGAGACCCTGGACTGTTGAACAGCTGAAGATGTAGATCGAGCAAGAATGGGAAAGACTTCCACCTATAAAGCTAAGCAACAATTAGTGTCCTCAGTTCCCAAATGTTTATTGAATGTTGTTAAAAGAAAAGTTGATGTAACACAGTGGTAAACATGTCCCTGTCCCAGCTTTTTTGGAATGTGTTGCAGCCATAAAATTCTAAGTTAATGATTATTTGCTAAAAACAATAAGGTTTATCAGTTCGAACATTAAATATCTTTGAAGTGTATTCAATTAAATATAGGTTGAACATGATTTGCAAATCATTGTATTCTGTTTTTATTTATGTTTAACACAACGTCCCAACTTCATTGGCATTGGGGTTGTATAACAATATAGTGCTGAATTGTTGAGATATAGCGTAAGCATATTTTTCACCGTTTGAATTTTCCTGATTTTGTGAGCAGGGCTAAAACGGGTTGGGGCGTATACTTCCTAGCGTGAGTTCCCTCCCCCACTAAAAAATACAACGTGATGTTGTTTTGTTTGGCTATGCTGATCAGTCGTGAGTTAGCTGTACTTAGCTTCCATAACAAGCCCCATTTACCACTTCACTGTGCAGTGAGCAAGCAACAATGGCTACACCCCGAACAATGCGCCTTCGCTGATGCCTCAATTTACAGAACACCTCGGTGACGTTTTTCTAAGCTCCCCAAAAAATTGGAAATAAAAAAGCGATGGATTGACTTCTTAAAGACACATGTAGATGCCGAGCTGAACATTAACGCGACTCTGCACTGCGCATTTTACGGCGGATAGTTTTGTAAACTTTCACCAGAAACAACATGGCTTCGTGGGTAACTTGGTTGTCTAACTACCTGGGCTTCCTCCTACCATGTGCCACTGTCGTCAGGTGTCATGTTCGGCTGTGATATTATGTCACCGACAACAAGGGTAAGTTGACTTGTGTGCTTATTTTTACAATTATAGTCCATAATAACCATTACATTTTGAAGTTGAGACTCCTCACATGATTTTTCATCGTATCAGCTATCCCCCCCTTCAGTATGTTTGATTCCTTTCGGTGCATCCATTTGACACGCCCACAGCGTCTGAGGCCCTTATTATTCAAGTTTTGAAGCTTGATTTTATAATTAGTGATTTTTAAAATTATTATTCATTAAAATTTTACAGCCTTGTTAACATTACTCTTCTCTGTGGTGTGTCGAATTTACATGACATTTTTTGGGCCTTCTCAGTGCCACTTTAATAAAATATGTTACATTTTGGGGGGCGTGTTTTGGGGGGAGGGCTATAATCGATTACTGACATTTACATTCAGTTCAATGGGGAAAGTTGATTTGAGATAGGACAGATTTGCATTACGACCGTTGTCACGGAACGAAATAAAGTCAATGTACCGCCGTTCTGTATTTTTAGGTAAACGCTGTCACGTTTTCTCCTCCGGCACATTAGGTGGCAGTGTTTTGTTTAAGTGGCGCTTTGAGCTGGCAGGCAGAACAAGTCGTTTGTCCCACCGGCGTTTTATTTAGAAGCAGAAGGTCGTCCGGAGTTAGGCGCTATTAGGCAACGAATAAATACTCGACAACGTTGCCGTAGTTTATAACCAGAAACGATGTGACGGCGCGAGTGATGTGTTCGCTTTATGTCGCGCTAATTCGGACTATTACGATAACTCACTTGTTGGCTAATGTTAGCTAGCGCTTAGCCAGCTCGTCAGCGAATGGTACATTTCAGGCACGTAGTACCTTTGCGCCGGTCGAACAGCGGGCTCTCTTTCCTTCTTTTGTTGTTCCGGTTGGTTCAGTGCGCTCGACTCAGGTTTTTCTCAAATTGACACCGAGTGGCTGTTTTGATGGCAGCCGCGACCACCGCCCGGAGGCTGCCCATGGGTGTGCGGACTTTTAGCGATTATCTCCAGGTTGCCATTGTGGGCTCTCCGCGGTCCTGCCGCCCAGCTGTGCCGCGAATGTGCACGCGACAAAACATCAGGTAAGAAACACCAACAAACGTACTGTTTGTGACTGCAAGTAGAACTGTAACTGTAACATAACATGAAGTTGCTACTGTGACACGTAATTACAGTGGGTACGGAAAGTATTAAGACCCCCGTAAATTTGTCACTTTTATATTTCAGCCATTTGCTAAAATCCTTTTTCATTTTTTTCCCTCATTAATGTACACACAGCACCCCAAATTGACAAAAAAAACCGGAATTGATTTATTAAAAAAGAAAAACTGAAATATCACACAGCCCCAGGGTATTCAGACCCTTTGCTCTGTATTTAGTAGAAGCACCCTTTTGAGCTAATACAGCCATGAGTCTTTTTTGGGAATGATGCAACAAGTTTTTCACACCTGGATTTGGGGATCCTCTGCCATTCCTCCTTGCTGATCTTCTCTCTGTTGGATGGTCAACATTGGTGGA
Source organism: Phyllopteryx taeniolatus (assembly GCF_024500385.1). NCBI lineage: Eukaryota > Metazoa > Chordata > Actinopteri > Syngnathiformes > Syngnathidae > Phyllopteryx > Phyllopteryx taeniolatus. The sequence continues at coordinate 33,065,474 of NC_084502.1, read as the reverse complement.
CAGCCATTTTCAGGTCTCTCCAGAGATGGTCAATTGGGTTTAAGTCAGGGCTCTGGCTGGGCCATTCAAGAATAGTCACGGAGTTGTTCTGAAGCCACTCCTTTGGTATTTTAGCTGTGTGCTTAGGGTCATTGTCTTTTTGAAGGTGAACCTTCGGCCCAGTCTGAGGTTCTGAGTGCTCTGGAGAAGGTTTTCGTCCAGGATATTCCTGTACTTGGCTGCATTCATCTTTTCTTCGATTGTAACCAGTCTCCCTGTCCCTGCAGCTGAAAAACAGCATGATGCTGCCACCAACATTCTTCACAGCTGGGACTGTATTGGACAGGTGATGAGCAGTGCCTGGTTTTCTCCACACATACCGCTTAGGATTAAGGCCAACAATTTCTATCTTGGTCTCATCAGACCAGAGAATCTTATTTCTCACCATCTTTGAGTCCTTCAGGTGTTTTTTTTATTTTTTATTTTTTTTTTAAGCAAACACCATGCAGGCTTTCATGCGTCTTGCATGGAGGAGCGGCTTCTGTCGGGCCACTCTGCCATAAAGCCCCGACTGGTGGAGGGCTGCAGTGATGGTTGACTTTCTAGAACTTTCTCCCATCTCCCAACTGCATCTCTGGAGCTCAGCCACAGTGATCTTTGGGTTCTTCTTTACCTCTCTCACCAAGGCTCTTCTCCTCCAATTGCTCAGTTTGGCCGGACGGCCAGCTCTAGGAAAGGTTCTGCCCGTTACAAATGTCTTCTATTTAAGGATTATGGAGGCCACTGTGGTCCTTGGAACCTTAAGTGCAGCAGAATTTTTTTGTAACCATGACCAGATCTGAGCCCTTCAGGTAGTTCCTTTGACCTCATGATTCTCCTTTGCTCTGTGAGCTGTAAGGTCTTCTATAGACAGGTGTGTGGCTTTCCTAATCAAGTCCAATCAGTATAATCAAACACAGCTGGACTCCAATGAAGGCGTAGAACCTTTTTAAGGATGATCAGAAGAAATGGACAACACCCGAGTTAAATATGAGTGTGACAGCAAAGGGTTTGAATACTTACGGCTGTGTGATATTTCAGTTTTTCTTTTTTAATAAATCAGCAAAAATTTCAACAGTTACATTTTTTTTCTGTCAATATGGGGTGCGGTGTGTGCATTGAAGAAAAAAATTAACTTAAATTATTTTAACAAATGGCTGCAATATAACAAAGAGTGAAACATTTAAGGGGGTCTGAAAACCTTTCGTACCCCCTGTGTTAGTACAGGGGGTTCTCGGTTTCGAGGTTACAAATAAGGTTATGAATCGTTTGTGCAGCGGCACAAGGCACGTTCAGTTACCGCAGTACTAGTGTTTGTCATACAAATTCAAACTGTAATTATGACAGTCAGGCATTCACCTGGAGTGGGGCATTAAGTGGAGCACCCAAGCCCACTGGCATGAATTTTGCTTTGGGAGAACATAATTGGAGGGGTCTTTCCTTCCTTCCTTCCTTCCTTCCTACCTACCTACTTCGACTCAATGGGATGGGTAGCTTTCACATTTGAACTGGTACAGTACCAATTCCGACCTGGGAATCAGTACCAGTGCTCAACTGTACCTACAGTCCCCTCCAAACGTATTGGAACGACAAGGTCAATTCCTTCGTTTTTGTTTTATACTAAAGACATTTGGGTTTCAGCTCAAAAGATGAATATGACACAAGGAGAGCTGGCAGGATGGCAGCAGACTGTTCCAAACGGTAGTGCTTATACCAATGTATAATAGGTACCAAATACTTTTGACAATTTTTTTGGGGGAAAAAATGCGCATTCTACATGCAAAATCACGGTGTTGATCATAATGCATCGTAATACAATTACTGTATTCAGTGCAGTGAAAAAGTACTGGCCCCCTTCTCAAATTCTTAGTTTTCATAGTTTCCCCACTTTAAGATCATCAAACAAATGTAAATATCAGACAAATATAACCCAAGTGAACTTAAAATGCTGTTATTAAATGGTGATTTATTAAGGGAAAAAAACTATTAAAAGTTACCTGGCCTCATGTAAAAAAAGTAATTACCCCCTTTGTGAAATCATGAAATAATTGTGGCTAATCAAAATTTTTGGTTAATTTTCACTGATCACACCCAAGCCGATTTACCTCCAGAGATGTTCAATCAAGAAATCACTTAAAAAGAATCTGTCACGACAAACTCAAGTCAGACAAAAGATCTAAAAATGGTGCACAAAATGACACAATCCAAAGAGATTCCAGAACAGTTGAGAAATAAGGTAATTAACATCTAGCAATCTGGATAGGGTTACGAAAACCATTTCTAAAGCTTTAGGGTTCCAGCGAACCATAGGGAGAGCCATTATCCTCACGTGGAGAAAACATGGAACAGTGGTGAAAACCAAAATTATTTATAAAACAAATTATTTAATACTACATAAACACACTCAAAAGTACCGAACATTGGTACCGTTGAGTCCTGGTATTGACTCCCAGGTGCTCGGAATTGGTACCGTACCGGTTCAAATGTGAAAGGTATCCATCCCTTATTATATATGTATGGCCTCCTCTGCTGTTTTCGCTATTTTGTTTTATTTATTTACTAAAGATTGTCTCATATGAATGCTGGACTTTAAACCCATTTATTAGACTTTGCTTGCTTGAACGAACTCTCTGCCACCCCAAAACAGTATTTAAATAGCCATCAGCTGTCTGCTGCTCCTGCTTCACCACTCGTTAGCCAAAAGTTAGCTTTAGTGGTATTGCTCACCTGTGTAGGACTACAGTGGCTCCCCTCTGTGCTCTGTGGCGGGAGAGCCTTCTGGTATGCCCATAAAGTAGTCCCGTTTGGACCAGTCTTCTGCCACCCTGCTCGCTCCCCGGTGTGTCAACCATCCGGGTTTGAGACACTGATCAGCCGGCAGCCTGCTGCTGATTCCGGAGCGCTGAACTTTTACCCCTCTCCAGCTAGGTGGGAATCGCCCAAAAATGTCAGCCTCTACTTTAGACTATCATGATTTTGACTTTGGAACAGTATTGTTACCTACTAGACAGAGTCCAAAGCAAACATGGTGCAGTAGTATTTAGCTATTATGCACACAAATGGAATAAGTTGCCAACAGAAGTGATGTCAGCCTCAAGCGTAAATGTTTTTAAGTCCAGGTTAAAAACTCTTCTTTTTTCCTCATGCTTTTAAGAGCATTTCCACTTTTAAATACTTCTTGCACTGCGCGCTGTTTTAATTGTACTTTTTCTCTTTGTGTTAAATGTTTATAATCTGTTTTTTTCTTTGTTTGTAAATACTAATCATGTAAAGCACATTGAGTTACCTTGTGTATGAAATGTGCTATATAAATAAATTTGCTTTGCTTATTATACAGTATAATATCAAACTGCAAATGGCTCGTTAGATCAGTTATGGTTCCACTGATTGCGCCACTGTTTCCAAGATAATGGTGCCAATTCCGGAGTTCTTGCATAATACTTTGTTCAAAATCAAAATAACCTCCCCCTCTCTTTTTTAAACAGTCCAGAGTGAAAAGGAGTAAGCGATGATATGATTATATATCACTTTGGTTGTCCAGCCACCGTTTTATTTTAAACTGAATGCCTTGTGTGACAGGCTATGTTGAAGTGAAATGTGGGGCAAGACTGTTAGAAAAATGCCAGTAATGACAAGATGTTACTCCAAAAAGTGTTATGTATGAGTGAAACGTCTGCCATGTTCAAGAAATGTTTTTGTGGTTCCAAACAACATTTGATCCATATAAAACACATTTTCAAAACAAATGCAACACGTCATGGCATTGTCAAGTATCGTACTCTGTATTGGTGAGTACACAAATGTAAGTACTTTTACTTTACTCTGGTATCGATTCATCCCTAATGAATAGGATATAAATATTAAACAAAATAAGCCCTGTGGGAGTTAACCATTGGACTAATAGGTTTGCTTGTAACTGAAAGGCCAAAAAGGCTTTTTCCAAACACCTGTGTCTGTGACGACAGAGCTGACCGAGATATTTCTAGTTCAATCTTGGCCTGTGGAGGTCAGCTACCAGAAGCCACATTCCGACATTACGTGACGCAGGAGCACTCATCACATGTCAACTGAGAAAACACCAGCAGCAGGGTGCCAACTTCTGTGTGTGTGTGTGTGTGTGTTTGTTTCTTTGTCGTTGTGGGTCCTATTGTGTCTGTTGGAAATGTACCTGTGGTCCCCTGTTACCTTCTCCACACTCATTGGCGTCCCTTGTCCCTTCTCAGACATTTGTCCTCATGTGGCATTTTGATGACCAGATCTCCCAGAGTGCTTTGCCTTCATGACTGGGATGCCATGGCAAGTGTTCCCCAGAGCAGGAACTTCATCAGCCTCACCAACAAAAGGAAGGAGTACTCTGAGCGCAGGATACTTGGGTAATGGCCGCTGCTGAGATGGTCAACCTTTTGGTCCTCTCGCAACATTATACATTAATACATTAATTACTGTATTTACTGCCTGCCATCTAATAGAAGACCATTCATTTGTTGTCTGTCACTATGCCTCACTGGCATAAAGAGAGGAACATAGTACATTTATTGTAAATATAATTTTTTGAGCAATTAAGTACACAAGTATATACAATAAATTAACAGGTCATTTAAATAGACATATTCCTCCATCTGATGATCGGTTATCATTCTTTTAATCTCGGTGATCGGCCCAAAAAATCCTGATTGTGTAAAGCCTATGTAATATTGTTTATTTTGCTCGTATTTATTTTATTTACAATAAACTAGTTAACCAGTTATTAAACAAATCTACAATATGTAAAATTGTTGGTTTTGCTAATATTTCTGTTTTATGTACTAATAAAATGATCCAACCAATGCACATTAGAACACAGCAATGATATTGTTTGTGTTGCTTTTGGAATTTCAAAAATGGCTTGCTCTTGTTTGTTTACTGGCTAGTAAACAAACAAGTGTTTAGTGTTTTCCACAATGTCTATGTTACGGCACTGCGTACAAAGAGCCCAATAACCAAATTTAGGAAAAACAGCTAAATTAATATAACTTAACACAAATATTACAGGACTCTTGGTAATGTAAATACTGCCCCTGCAGTAGCCGCTTCAGGAATCTCGTTTGATGTGCGTCCTGACGCAAAAAAATGATGACAGACGCAAAAAGCTTTGTGAATGTGTGTCCGCTGACACACAACATTACAACAATGGGTGCAAGGCTCTACTTAAGCAGTCTCATATTGCAGTTTCAGGGTCAAATTTTGCATTTTTCTGCATCAGAAAACACATTGAAAAGCAAAATTGCAAATCAGGTTTACCGCGGAGACGGTCGCGAAGATGGAAGTCAGTAGTGGCATGACACAACGGCGCTTACGTCACCGATGCATGGATGCGGAAGTGAAGGGTTTGACTCAAAAAGCGCCAAGGCAGTAGTTGCAGAAGAGAGAAAAAAGACAAATGGTGAAAGTGTGGTTGCATTTCATTGTGAAATGCAAGGCGAGCACCAGTTCATTGTAACACAGACCTTTCTCTCCGCTGATTATGACGCCACATCGCGGGACCTGAGAGGCGAAGGTGAAGCGCAAATCTACTTTACTAACATAACGTTAGCGCTGCAAGCTGCAGTGTGTCTCTCTTATTTATGAGTACTGCCAAATGTGTGGCTTTTTTTTATTTTTTAGGTGCATATATGTGAAACGACTATGAACCAAAACAAAGGAACAAACATAACCTCTAAAATGGTTCAGTTAAGATTTGTTAAATTAAACTACCGTATTTTCACGACCATAGAGCGCACTGTATTAAAAGGCGCAGTCTCAGTTACGGGGTCTATTTCTGTATTTAACACATACATAAGGCGCACCGTATTATTGGGCGCAGGCATTGTAAAACATACGCTGGCTTAAAACATACGGTAGCATGCATGCACGCTAAAACATACGCTAGCATGCATGCTAGCATATGTTTTTTTTAAAAGGCAGCGGGAGCAAAACTGAGTTCGGTTGTACTTTATTGAAGTATTTAACAATGTACTCACGTTATTTTTTGATCAATCCTCATCCACAAATCCATCAAAGTCCTCATCTTCTGTATCCGAAATGAACAGATGGGCAAGTTCTACAACAAACACGCCGGGTTCCCTCTCTTCATTGATGCAGGCTTTCGCGAAAGCTCGGACAACAGTCAAAGCAGATACCTTAGCCCAAAGCATCCACAATCCATTCACATATGGTGGCGTAACTCGCTTGGCGTTGCCTCCCAGTCTTAGTTGCACTTGGCTTTTCACAGCGGCTGTGAGATGGGCGCGCATTGAGTCACAGATCAACAGGGACGGTGACGCGTGGAAAAAAACATCCGGCCGGTCTCTTTACGTACACCTCACTCAGCCACTCTCTCATTTTCTCCTCGTCCATCCAGCACTTTTGATTGGCCTTAAAGATGACTTTGGCTGGAAACTTTCAGCGTCTTCCTCTTAAAAATCACCATAGGTGGCAGTTTCTGTCCATTACCATGGCAACCAAGCACAACAGTAAAAGCCGACTTCTCGTGCCCCGTTGTGCGTATCGCTACCATGGTGGTCCCCTTCTTCTCAACAGTGTGGTTCACCGGGATGTCGAAAGTTATAAGGCGCCCCGTCCATTTTGGAGAAAATTTAAGACTTTTAAGTACGCCTTATGGTCGTGAAAATACGGTATATAAAATTGTTTGAGACTTCACTGTTGTGTCAATCTGCCAAACAAAAAATGGGAAACTCAAACTTTATTGTCCTTAAGTTCATCACTGAACGCATACAGTATAACGTTTTTATTTACTTGCTCTTATTGTGAAATGCAGCCCTTCTTTTATTTATTAAATGAGAGAACATTATACAGTTGTGCTCATATGTTTGATTACTGGGGCAGAATTTGTAAGATGTGGACAAGTCTGTATTATGCGCTAATATCACTATAGCAGTGGCATAAAAAAACATCGATACTATCGTTTATCTTGAAAGGTTTTGGGAAAATGCATTGTTCTTAAAAAAAAAAAATAAATAAAAAAATTTGCTATCTGACGGGCCTAAACACACACATTGATAGAGTGCAAGAGCAATGGATAACACAAAACATATTGTACAAACAGTATAAAAGATTAAAGGGTGCCAACTGTAATAAAAATCTGCAATATAGCGGAACTGTGAAACAACAACCGCGATGTAGGGGAGGATTACTGTATCTGTATTCCGTGAAGATAAGTTGCAGGAACTCATTGTTTCCATGACATGTCTCAAATGTAAAATAATCTATGCTACTTAGCTATGGAGGATTTCTGCTCCCCTCTCTTGACCATGTGGCCACATGCACACTAGGTACTCCATGCTGGAGATGTACGACGTAGTGGCAAATGTGGACGACTACAAGCTGTTCGTTCCGTGGTGCAAGAAGTCTCAGACCGTGGCCAAGCGTGCGGGCCACTGCAAAGCCCAGCTGGAGGTGGGCTTCCCGCCCATGGTAGAGCGCTACACCTCCATGATCAGCTGCGTGCGGCCACATCTGGTCAAGGTGAGTGCACAGCAAGAGATTGGATTTGTTTTTATTTTGTTTCCACCTTTTGGCTTTACAATTTACTCAGTTTGAATCAATTTTTAGAGCGGATTTACTATTAAAAAAAATAATAATAATAATTATATATATTTTTTGGAAAGTGCTTTGTTTTGTTTCAGTTTTTAGTAGCTTTAGTGTTAGTTATGGGTTTCAAATATCATTTTCATTATAATTGTAATGTTTTAACAACAAACCCTAGTTCCAAAGCAGTTGGGACATTGTGTAAAACGTAAACAAAATACAATTATTTGCAAATCCTTTTCTCCCTGTATTCAATTTGAATACACTACAAAGACAACATATTTAGTGTTCAAACTGATAAACTTTTTTTTTTTTTTTTTTTGCAATTATTCACTCATTTTTACTTTGATGTCTGAAACACATTTTTAAAAAGCTGCGAAAGGGGCATATTTACTAGTGTATTACATCATCTTTCTTCTTAACGACACTGAATTAGCATTTGCAACTGGGGACACTAATTGTTGAAGCTTTGTAGTTGGAATTCTTTCTCATTCTTGCTTTATTTACAACTTCAGTTGCTCAACAGTTCAGGGTCTCCATTATTTTGCCCTTGGAAATGCGCCACACATTTTCAATGGGAGTCTGGTCTGGACTCCTGCCAGGCCAGTCTAGTACTCGTCTTTTACCATGAAGCCACGCTGTTGTTATACGTGCAGAATGTAGCTTGGCATTGTCTTGAAAAAGACATTGCTTGGTTGGCAGTTATTCCAAAACCTGTATGCACCTTTCAGCATTAATCAGGGTTCCTGCGCAAGTATCGGAAGACTGGAAAAGTACGGAATTTGATTTCATACATTTCCAGATGTGGAAAATGGAAATTATTGTATGGAAAAATATTCATGTTTTCAAGACTGTTACACAACAGCTCTATTTTCTAAAACAAAAATTATGAATATCTAAAAACAAATATAACTTGATCTGTGATTTTATTTTTTAAGGCACATGGGAGGGCAGCTACAATGTTTGTGTGAGAGCACACAGTCTTATACCATCGTCTTTGTGAATATTAAATTCTGATTGCATCAGAAAATTCCAATGTACATCATCACCTGTAATGTACACCCTTCGAACGTCTCAAGTAGTTCCTGTCAAAACATAATTACATTCAGTGTTGACACTGGGTCTCGAAACCACTGAGCCAATGTGGCTAAACAGTATAAAGATCTTGTAGCCACACTTGTGTATAGTTAGCCACAACATCACGTGTTTATGGCTAAATCTTTAGCCACACTTAGCCAGTCCTCATCACTGGGAAATATTGCCAGTGAGATTTAGCATGCAATTTTTCGGGAGTAAGTTTATCTTCAGCATTATTCCGTAATCACAATAAATAAATCATTCTATATGACGACGATGGTTGAGCATCGAGAACCGATTGGAACCGGGACATAACATTCCAGTTCTCCTGGAATCGTTCAAATTAAGTTTTGGTTCCCAGTTTTGATACCTGCAGTCCACCAACCCTGAAGAACAAGTGATGAAAAGTGGCGAAAATCAACAAAGAAAAACACGCACGAAGACATGCCTTGTGCCCAAAGGCGGCGGCAAACAAAAGTGTCTTAACGTTGTTCAAATTAATCACCAGTCGCCTCAGTACAACACTTGGAATAAGATTATATTGTGCAAAGGAGGCTTTCACGATGTGTAGAAGTATGACACGTTCCGAGCCTCAGCCTACGTCACGCGGAGCTTCAGTGAAGTCAACTCTTAGTCAATTGGGTGAGTGAAAAGAAAATACATCAATGCTAACAAGGTCAACAGTTGGTTGCACTTTTGCACTGATGGTTTTTAGCATTTATTTTAGTCTTCAAACCAACATAAGAGCCGATGGGGGGGGGGAAGCTTAACATTAAGCTAAAACTTCACCGTAGCAACTTTACATCACAATGAATTGGGACAAAATACACGTAAACGTTGTCTCAGTATACAAACACTAACCTTCTGCTTCATCTGTGGGTAGGGAAAGGAGTCAACGTTTTATAGCATTTGGTTCCATTCATTAAAATAAAATTTAAAAAATCACAGGTGTTGTTTGAAGTTACTTTGAGTTCCGGTGCGTACCCTTCAAAATAAAAGGCTACAAGCTTAAAACAGGAAGTCAAGTTAAAACTTGCACATATAAATCATTTGATGTGATAAAAGGCCCAAATAACTATTTTAGCAATGCTATATTTAACTTTAAGATGAAACATTAATTAAGGAATATTAAGTCAATTGGGTTAGTTCCACACACATTGCCTTTTAGTTCATAGGTTTGATATTGATACTGGATATAAAAAAACGCTGAGTCAAATGTTCATTGTAGTCTATGCTGCAGGCTGCTAAGGCAATGGATGTTCATAATTTGTACACCCTTTATTTGAACCATGCAAACTTTTTTTTGACCCAGCCCCCTGAAAGAATCTGAATCGAGAATCGTTTGGAACCGGAATCTGGACCGGATCGCTCAAATTCAAACGATGCCCAACCCTAAGTATGACCAACACAACATTGGATATAGCCAACAAATGAACAACTCTTTCCTGTAGGCCAGGCCTAAATGTTATAATGAATTGATATGAACACATCTTTATTTTACTTTTGAATTGTAAAAAGCAATACATTCAATCACAGTAGAATATTGATTTAACTTCATGCCTTGTAAAAATGTAATACTGGATAATGATGCTCTTGCAAGTAGCAGTAGCACTGCTGTTAGTGTCAGCCGAGTATAGAGATAAAGTTGAGTGACACGAGTGTCACTTTTCATCAACAAGATGTATCAAAGCGGTTCAAAGGATAAACTATAATAAATGTTAATGTACTTATCAATTACAGTAAAAGTGTACAATTGATTCACTTATTTGATCATCCTTAAGAAGGGTCTCAAGGACATTATATAGAATTTTCTCAAATTAAAACTTTTGAGATAATCTTAATCTGGTGGAAAATATGAGTAGGCTTAAGTCTAGTACACACAAAGATTATTACAATCTTAAAAGATTTTAAAGAAAGATTAAAAGAAGGGCCAATGACTGCCAGTCTGGGACCTGGCAGTCATAGTAACAGGGGGGGAGGTGGGTCTCACTTACTTGCGTGGCGGTGCTCCTGAGGCCGGGCCCCCCGGGCTGCATGACTGCTTGGTGATGGGGCTGACCTCTCATGGCTCGCGGCTGCTCCTTGGGTTCCCCCCTCCCCCCTTATCGTTCCCTTGTCGGATGCCCCTATCCGTCCTCCTTACCAACAAACAAGGGACACTCTCCCGCCCTCGGGCTGGGCGGGGACTGGCTGCATCGCGGGCCCTGCGGGTTCGGGGCGGCGTCTGGCTGATTTTGCCATATTGTACTCGTCAGTCTTCCAGATTGCTTAATTTATTAAAAAAAAAAAAAGTTTTTAATTCTCTGCGGGGGCCCAGGTATCCCCCACCCCTCCCCCTCCTTTTTTTTTTGGGTCAACTCTTTCATGCCTTTGATGTTTCCATATCTGCCTGTTTATCTAAACCTGCAGCCTCCCCGTGCCTAACTGCTGTATAAGGAACCATTCTGAGGGGTAATTGTGAGCAAAAGAATAGATTAGTCGGTACTGTAATGAACCAGGTTACGCTGTCATTGTGTGTTACTGTTAGACAGGTTGTTGCGAGCCATTCTTGTTCTGTTGAGCGCTGATGTTTCCGAATCTCTTTGAATGCATCGCCGCAACTAGTGTGTGGAGAAGCTTGGGGGGGAAAAAAAAAAAAAAAAAGACTTGCTTGTCTGGGAAGCAGTCTTTTTGTTCTGTAACTTCTGTTTTGTTTTGGCGTCCCAGTATGCCCACAGTAGTCGTGTTTTTTGCTTTGCAATAAAGGTGACATAAACAGACTAACGTCACCCGTGTATCTTTGGAAGACGTTACAGTACACTTGTTGCATTGTGTGACGCACGTGGCCAATGATGGTTACGCAGCGCGAGAAGTACAACAAAGATCCTTGAGCTCGTCGATGCCAAGACTGTTCAGAGGTCGAAAATATTACGTAGAGGTCATTTTTCTACAGAAAGTTTGGCCGCAATGCAAATTGTTTGGATAAAGGGTTGTTCGTAACCTGATGTTAGACCGAATCGGTATTTTGGTGTTTTTTGTTAACTGTAATGACCTTGGTTCCGCCATTCTTCTGGGGCTGACTTCAGGCGGTGTGCACGGACGGAAAGCTGTTCAACCACCTGGAAACCATCTGGCGCTTCAGTCCCGGCATTCCCGGCTACCCCCGCACCTGCACAGTAGACTTTTCCGTAAGTCCCATCCCCTTGTCTCTATGACGTTTTGCTGTTTCCGTAACCACCACCTCTCTCTCCTCACCAGATATCCTTCGAGTTCCGCTCCCTTCTGCACTCGCAGCTGGCCGCCATGTTCTTCGACGAGGTGGTCAAGCAGAATGTGGCCGCCTTCGAGCGGCACGCCTGCAAGCTCTACGGCCCGGAGACCCGTATCCCGCGGGAGCTCATGTTCCACGAGGTCCACCAGACGTGATGTCCGGCCTTAAACGCCCAACCTGGATGAAGTTGCTGCTTAGTCGCCCCCTTACGCCCCTGTCTACCTCCCCTGAGGGACAATGTCCAGTGAGTTCATGTACAAAATTAGAACAACAGATAAATCGCGGAACAACACATGCTTTTATTTTATTTTTAAAGGCAACCAATCCAGAGTTTGATTCTGAAGTGGAGGAAGTCATGTTTCACTGTGACCTCGAAGTTAAACCATTTCCACGTCCTTAGGCCTGTCACGATAATGACTATATTGACTTATCGTTGCATAAATAAAATGGACGTGATGGTTTTTCCGTACTCGATAAATTATTATTGTTGTGGTGAGCCAGCGCGCTGATCACACAGTGAGTTGACAGAGTGGGACGGCTGTGTCATTAGCCGCTAGTGGGCTCATGGAACGCCGGCAGACCAGTACACTCTTACCAGTGTTGACTGCGTCTAATACTCAACTGCCTTGCTCCTTTCACTCAACAGAGACGTTAAGGGAAAGTTAACGGCTAACTATTATGTTCGCAAGCCCACGAGCGAACAAGCTCCCCCCTGAGCTAACAAGTTAAGGAGCTAAACAGCTCGCCCCACCGCAGCGATGTCGTTTAAAATGTTAGCGGTTCGCTTCGAGTTGTTGTGTGTTTAAGTCCCCAATTAACACAGGTGGTGAAAGTTGAGGGCGGGCCTTATTTTTCATGATTTCAGAGGCATAAAAAAAACCATATCATTTATTGTGATAGTTTTTGGGAAAATATATATTTAAAAAAATTATCGTGACAGTCCTACACCCCATTCACTTTGATTTCTTTTGATACCACTACTCACAAAAAGTTAGGGACATTAGGTGAATTTTTAGGATGAACCTAAAATCCACTATAACTTTTAAAGGTGAACTTAATTTAACTTTAGACACTGCTGGGCCTGGGGCCTCCCTGCACTTTATGTTTGAATTTAAAAACAAAGATGTCTATTGTCAAAGATTTACAAACAAACAAACAAAACCTAACATGTTGCAAATCTGGCATTTAAACAAAGTGTTGGATTTTGTATTATTTGAAATGTTGACATTTTCCCTTTTACTGCATATAAATAGCCACTCCAAATATCAGTTATTGGCCAACCTTGACTACTAATAATACCGCTAAACAACCAATTTATTGTTCAAGATTTTTTTTCTGCTGATTTAGGACAATTTTGATGTGCTGAATCTAATTATCTACAGTAAAGTTTTCCAAAATTTCAATATAACTGAAATGTTAATCTTATCTGTTTTAAATTAAAACAAAAAAGTTCCCGAGGGTCAGGAGCATAAATTGAAATAAGTACTTACCTGAAGTTTATGCAATTTTAAATTGATCTCTTATCGACCATCAAATTTATAAAAAAAAAAAAAAAAAAAAGGGGGGGGGCGGGGGGAAGGTTGGTTCTGATATGTGTGAAATTGCCGAATATTGGCGCCGATTTCCAGCCCGGCCGATAGTTGGTCTATCCCTAGTGTTTTAATTATTATTATATCCAGGGACATCCGCTTCTGTGCCTTTCTGTGACTTCCAGTGTCTCTGTATCTATGATGCAACCTGCTGATGACACTTTGTGACACTGTAAGCTCAGTTTAGCTTCTCTAAGGTTTATGGTGAATTCATCCTGAAATTGAGCCCTATATCCCAAACTTTTTTTGAGTAGTGTATATGCTTTGGGCGGCACGGTGGACGACAGGTTAGAGCGTCAGCCTCACAGTTCTGAGGACCCGGGTTCAATCCCCGGCTCCGCCTGTGTGGAGTTTGCATGTTCTCCCCGTGCCTGCGTGGGTTTTCTCCGGGCACTCCGGTTTCCTCCCACATCCCAAAAACATGCATTAATTGGAGACTCTAAAATTACCCGTAGGTGTGAATGTGAGTGCAAATGGTTGTTTGTTTGTATGTGCCCTGCGATTGGCAGGCAAACAGTTCAGGGTGTACCCCGCCTCTTGCCCGAAGATAGCTGGGATAGGCTCCAGCACGCCCGCGACCCTAGTGAGGAGAAGCGGCTCAGAAAATGGATGGATGGATGTATATGCTTTGCTGCATTATATAGTGAGCTTGGTGCTAAGCACTTAATTTATGATTTATGTTGTTTTTTCTTTCTCTCTCTCTCTCTCTGGGGCGTTGGGGGGGGACAGCAGATATAATGTGCCATGTTGGGGACAATAAGAGTGTTCACAGGTTTATTTAAAGGGACAAAGTTGTTTTCTGTCTGCACTTTGAACTTGCCTGCTGTCGTGCTGTGACATTTGCATGCATGTGCACTAATTTTGTAGCCCAGCAGTGTACTGCTGCCACACGTGTTAAATCGGATGACCAGCGCTTCAACTTTTCTTTAGCTTAGGGAGATTTACATGAGGAGCTGCATCAAATCCACTCAATCACACTCTAATCTATTAATTAATTTCCATTGTTTTCATCTGGATAATGTAAATGTTGAAATGCAGGCATCTTAATTCTGGGAGTTAATTCCTTTTTTTCTTGAAAACAAAAGGAAAATTGTTTTCCAGATAACAGGAAAATGAATAATCATTTTTTTAATGAACTTCAGAATCAATTAAAATGTTGCTTTTTTTCTTTCAATACAAAAAATATAGTCCACGCTGGGGATTTTATTTATTTTTTTTCTCAATCTTTTAAATGAAAAATGTTTTTCAGGTAAAAAAACAAAACAAAACAGGGCAAATTCAATTCAACAGTTAGTTATGCAAAAACAATGGCAATTTTGTCATCCTTTGATCCATGAAAACTGTTATATTTTTAACATCACTTGCTCTCTGTTGGACAGTGATAATGTGCACAAATCTAAATTGCATAGGCTCCAAGTACAAATGAACATTTCCAACATTACGCAGCAAATGGCCGCATGAAAACAAGAATGCCCTTCACGCCTGAGACTGCAGTGTTGATACTAACACTGTTGGGCTATAAAATAAACCAGTTAAGCTTTTTGTATTTTATTTCTGCATATTTATGCATAGCTGTAACTAGTCGTATTTGTGTGTTATTCACACACTGATTGTAAGACATAAAAAACATTAAAATCTTGACTTTGTTACCAAAGGTAAGGTATGAATTCTATTTTTAGGATTACCTCACTTTCTTCTTAACCCATGCTAGAAAAATGTTAAATTGATGAACCAATCGGCAGTGTTGGAGGTGAATAAAATTTAGTTCTACATTGGCGTGTCCATGTTGTCGAGCTTTTTTATCTGCAGGGAGAACGCAAGGCAGGAAAATATTTCAAGCACCTATGTTATTGTGAGGTCCTTTTGTTGTACACGAGCTCAAGTGTACCTTTGGAGCTTATATTGTAAACAAATAAAGTTAATTATTTTCAATGAGTGCAGCTTCGGAGTCGTCCATCCATTTTCTCGAGACCTTTTCAGAATGTTTGTAAACAATAAGCACCATGATACTTCCAGCTGGCAGAAAAGTAATTGCCTACCGCTGACCTGAACTGAACAGTTGACAAAAAACAAACTTCCATCATTTGCCTTGAGGAAGGCATTTTCTCAGAGTTATGTTGAACACGTTTGGTTGTCTTTGAGTAATGAAACAAAACTTAATGGCTAGCCTGCTTGCTAACGTCAGCTCTAGAGCAAGCTATCCTATTCATCGCCAAAACAACATCTGTGAGCAACTGAAAAGTCAATCAATTAATTAGCCAGTTCCTTAATGATAAAGTTGTCTGAATTTCCACCAAATCTACTTTTGAACCAATTTACCTGTTGAACATGTAAGTGATGGCCAGTGTTCTTTCTTACATGTAAACAATTTACCTCGCCTAACATCTTTTCGACTGAAAAGACATCACACATTCAAACTATGGCTGTAGAGAAGAAGGTTAAAATCATCATTCAAGCCATTTGGCCTGTTTTCGTAACAGCTATGTCTTGGTCAAATGACAGAAGGGTTTGTTTACTAGTGGTGCCATCAGAGAAAGACCCATCTTTTGCCACCCGCATGTTTGGGCGACGTCCTCTTAGGGTCACAGGTGAGCTGCGGCCTACCCCAGCTGGTTACCAGCCAATCGCAGGGCAGCTTCTACGTCATTTGCAAGGGAAAGCAGGCCGAGGTGGCTGGCGGCATGCAGGCTGGTTATTAATACAACAGCACGTAGGGAGGGCTCATGTGACTGACGAAGACCAAAGTGGATTTTAGTGCCATGACGCACAACTCGCATCGTTACAACTTCTACTCAAGACAATGTTGTAGAGATGTGCATATTCATAATACTTAATTGTATGGATGAGCATATTAATTGATGAATTGCTCGTTAGGAATTCTGTGTGATATTGATTGCTGATTTAAAGGCGTCTTGGAAGATATTGAGGCAGAATGGAGTGCACTGCAAAACCAGGTACATCACTGATTTGGGGTAAAAAACGGAAAATAAGGTGATCATCCGACAACATTAAAAGCAAACTCAATTTCAACAAACTCAACCTTTTACCATTTGGAACAGGAATAATGAATTTTAAACTGAATTCCCCTTTTCAAATTTCAGCCAGCTCCCTGGGATTTTCTGAGAAGTCAGAAATTAATCAAGCACAATAATTCATTCATTCCTTCATCTTCCGTTCCACTTCTCCTCACTAGAGTCGCGGGCCTGCTGGAGCCTATCGCAGCTATCTCCGGGCGAGAGGCGGGGTACACCCTGAACTGGTCGCCAGCCAATTGCAGGGCACATAGAAAGAAACAACTATTCGCACTCGCATTCACACCTGCGGGCAATTTACCACTACCACGCATGTTTTTGGGATGTGGGAGGAAACCGGCGTGCCCGGGCACGGGGAGAACATGCAAACTCCACACAGGCGGAGAACTGTGAGGCAGATATGGTGATATCCTTTACACATCGATGTTGGTTTTTGATGCAGTGCCGCCTGAGGGATCGAAGGTCACGGGCATTCAATGTTGGTTTTCGGCCTTGCCGCTTACATGCAGTGATTTCTCCAGATTCTCTGAAGCTTTTGAGGATATTATGGACCGTAGATGATGAAATCCCTAAATTCCTTACAATTGTACGTTGAGGAACATTGTCCTTAAACTGTTCGACTATTTTCTCACACACTTGTTCACAAAGAGGTGAACCTCGCCCCATCTTTGCTTGTGAATGACTGAGCAATTCAGGGAAGCTTCTTTTATACCCAATCATGGCACCCACCTGTTCCCAATTAGCCTGTTCACCTGTGGGATGTTCCAAACAGGCGTTTGATGAGCATTCCTCAACTTTCTCAGTCTTTTTTGCCACCTGTCCCAGCTTTTTTGGAATGTGTTGCAGCCATAAAATTGTAAGTTAATGATTATTTGCTAAAAACAATAGTTTATCAGTTTGAACATTAAATATCTTGTCTTTGTAGTGTATTCAATTAAATATAGGTTGATCATGATTTGCAAATCATTGTATTCTGTTTTTATTTATGTTTAACACAACGTCCCAACTTCATTGGAATTGGGGTTGTAATTTAATTTCTGGGTTTCCATCAAAAGTTGTTTTTATTCCAAACTTCAGCTTCCTTTAAAAAAAAAAAACATACAAAAAACCAGCATTACAACAATATCTGCACGTTTGAAGAATAAGTCGACATGTCATTTACTTTTTCAAAATTGGTTCCCTCTGCCAGCCCAGCATGATTGCAGTGCTCTCTATGAACCTGGGAAAAGAACATTTGAGTTTTGAAGAGTAGTTGCTTAATTTTAAAATAATATTGTGATAACAGAAAAAAAATCTTTGCACACAAATGTCCTTATTTTATCAAATTCCAGTACACAAACTATGGGGGGGGGGGGGAAATCACTTTACATGTCACCACCCCATTTGAGCACTCGCTAGCATTGTCTCAACTCTCTCTAAACACATCTTGCTGCTCAATACGACACTGGAAACATGAGTTGAGAACATTCAGTGATTTCCCCACATCATTTTAAAAACACTATTTTTCTGATTGATAGTTACTATTACACGACAGTTGATAAAGGAAATTAGTCCCTAATATCCACTACTGTGATTATCATTGCCTGTTGAAAGGCTGAGCCCAAGAATGTAGATCAAAGATAAGTTTTTTGTTTAGCACCCCCCCCCGTGAAATAGGTCATTTAAAAAGAAAGAAAAAGGGATATTCCTTTAATTTAAAATGTTTTGTTTTCCCACAAAAATGGGGGTGAGTCATGTTTTTAAAATCCTAAAACAAAATGATTTTTGTTTCCATTTATATTTGTCATCACAGGAAAAAAAAAGAACATTTTGAGATGGAAATGCAAAAAAATTTTGGGGCAAGAATGCTGTATGTGGCCCCACTTGCCTAAACATAGCATGCCAATTAATATTGCGTTCGTGGAATAAGAAAAACAAATTCATCAATTCTAACCGATCCCAGGGGCCAGCCACGTTGGGCAATATCACCCTTTACTGTCAACTAAAATTAACGCCCTTGTGCTTCCATTGCGAACATTGGGTGACAAAACCCATAAATCAGGATAGCGGGCTCCCACGCATCCTGTGATAACTAGTAGAATTACAGGTACATTATGGTTTAAACAATATTCTAGTAAGTATGGGTTCAAACCATCAATTCACTGATCCCTGAAAATAAGATGAATTTACCCAATTAATTCTTATTCCACAAATGCATAACACGTTTAGAGTAGTGGGGGTACATGTAACATTTCCTTCCCCTTTAATAGAAGCCAAAATCTAGCTTAAAGAATAGTTGTAAAATACCGCTGTGAAGTCTTTAATGGCTCCAAAGGGTGTGATGTCATTTCCTTTGATTATATTAAAAAAAAAAAAAAAAAGACCAAGCAGTGTTAATAAAAACCTTTATTTTTACATTTTTTTGGGTTAGGTTTTCCAGTATTTCTTGCCCTGTCCGACCCATCCGGCCCCCGGAACCATGTCTGATGAACATACCTTACATTTCATTCTCACTTATCATTCACGACCTTTTTGTTCCTCCAAGATCAAAATAAATGCAGCAAGACAATAGACAGGGAGGAAAGAGGAGAGGGGGGGGGGGGGAAATGTTGAAAAGCTAAAATGGAGTGTTGACACAAAGTCACAGGCGGCTGGCCTGTTTGGTGGCAGATCTTAAGAGCAAGCTTGAAAACATATGGAAAAAATGAAGCCCCCCCCCCCCAAAAAAACATATGTACAAGATAGCTGCAGTTTCTATCCGAGAGACTGAACTACGACACAGTTGGTACTCGGTGTGGTTCTTACGAGCAGAACTTATACATATATATAATCTATGTACACAAAGTATAAATAAAACCACAACATGACCAAACCATGATAGTTCAATACATATTCAACCCCACTAAGCTCAGGAAGAAGGAACACAATCAAGCAAGGGAGCAGTGGCAGGTTGAGGTCTACACATTTTGGAGCAGTCGATGTTGAGAACGCGCTTTCGTGTGGGCACAAAACAACAAACATGAACGGATGTAAGGAATTACAAGGACCAAGCCCACTTTGGATTCAAGCTTGTTCTTAGGGATCACTAGAAGCCGCCTACCTGCCCATCGTGTCAGTCAGGCAGTTAAAGTAGTGCAAGGGATAAACCAAGATGGGACAGTTATTTTGATCACAGAGGGAAGAAAAAAAGGCCAGCACTAAAACAAGACGACAGCTTAAGATCAAAAGCGGCAATATCTTTTTTTTTTTTCCTCTCTCTCTTTTTCCATTTTTATTTTATTATTTATTTTATTTTTTAAAGTTTTTTGAACAGCTTGATCATGGTGATAATGGTAAAAACTGGAGTGCTCATAAATGGGAGTGAAACGTTGCCTACGACAGGATAAGGGCAGGGGGGAAATGCATAGAAGAAACCAAAGCAACATGTCAATTGATTGCTGGGGGACGTGGCTTTAGTCGCTGAAACAAATACAAAGGAAGTGCAATTCACTCCCACAATTCCCTTTGAGTTTCACGCTCAATCCATAGCGAGGACTTGCGAGGCTATCTTAACGGAAAAAAAAAAAAAAAAGTGGGTGGGACTCTGTGTGTACGTGTTTGGAACTTTCACGTCCGGAAGAGCTAACAGGACAAGTTACAGTGGTGAGGAGGGTCTTTTTGGGTGTAATGACATTAAAAGCGTATTGTCTTTTTAAATCCTGTGGAACTCCGGGTGTGGACAGGGTCAGGGGGGTGGTCAACTCAGCCCAATCTGCCATACTCCCACCACTAACCCTCCTTTCGTGGTCAAGGATCAACCCGACTTGTCGCCCACCAGAGACATGAGTCCATTTGTGCTCATGGACTTGGGGCGCTCCAGGGGGAATCCCAGGGCTCGACTCCACACCAGCTGGGCCAGCACGCCGAGAGCCCGAGACACGCCGAACAGCACTGTATAGTAGTTCATCTCAGTCATTCCGTAGTACTGCGGACAGGTGAGCACAAAGGCACGGTCAGGTTTGAGGGCCCCACATTTGCCACGACAGCAGTCAAACCACACAACTGCATTTATTAAAATAACACCTAAATTTAAATTCAAATAGTGACCTGTACTCTAGGACAGTGCTTCCCAACCACTGTGCAGAGAGAAATCATCAGCCGTGACATTGGAAATGATCCAATTTCACTTAATGGAACTTCACTTAATGCATTTTTATTTATCTATGACAGCTACACATATTGATCGTAAACACATTCAAAGTTCAGAATTTGCAAAATCTGATTTGTTTTTTTTTTATACCCTATCCATTCGCTGTTTTTGTGTGCAGGGCAAAGCAATTTTAGTACTTTGGTGCCACCTGGTGGAAATTCTGTGTTGCTGTTCAGTTAAATTCTTTGATAGTGTTTTTTTATCTACATTTGAGATGTCCTGTGTCATTGGTGGTCCCTGAATGCAACCTTGTTCACTGTCAAAGGACGTTTTTGCTTCTCTCACAATGCAGCTACTAATAGCCCATGCGCTCGTGCTGTCTAACTTGCTGCTACAAATTGCCTTTACTGTATTTCTTACATTATTGTGTGCAAATGTCAACAGGTGAGTTTAATAACATATAGTTTGTGCTCTTGCGTATTTTTTGTCTGCCCATGCCAGATGTCATGTCAGTTTGTGCTAGTGTATTATTTAGGTTAGTATGCTAGCTCATACTATTGATGAGCCTCATGTGAAGTTGGTTTGTTTGTGCTGAATAATTTAACAACTGAAACAGTCGTTTATGTAACATGCAAGAGAGTTACGATGGTATTTTCGCATCTTTCTCTCTCCAACGAAAAATCTCTGGTTCCTTGGCTTGGCCGTTCCATAGCGCAATATCCCTTCCCATCAATAGCCATTTGTGCCGACGAATCTCCTACCACCGCCGATGAGGCGGCTCAAGCAAAGAGTTTCTCCAAGAAGTACCACGGAAGTTATATCGTGACTGACTGAGGTGTTTTGATTAACACCGAAACTTTTAACAACAACCATCATTAATTTCTTTATGGTTTGTTTAATGATAATGCTTTTCTGAAATGCTTGACAGTTTAATTTGAATCCCATTAAAATTAAACTGTGTTGCACCTGGCCCTTCATGTTTTCTTTCAAGAATTCTACCCATCTTACCAAGTTCTGCCTGGTTAATCAAACATATGAAAAAAATAAAATACAGATAATACTTCATGTTTTTATCATATGGGTAGAAGCAAAATCATGCATTATAAAAATGCATTATACATTGGTAGAATGTTTTGAGAATTTTGGTCAACTTTGGGGGTGCGTATTATACATGGGTGAAATTCCATTAATCCGTTCCGGCCCTAACCACCACCATCATTTTTTGTTGCATGTTTTTAATAAAGAAAAATAGAACTGCATTGTATAAAAACAATTTAACACCGTATCAGAGAATGTAAAAAAATAGATTTTCAAAAGCATGATTGCTGTCTGTCATGGACAAGCCTGAAACAACTACCTGTAAAGTGTTGTATGCGTGCCTTTAAGGAGCATGGCCAGTTAAGTCTTTCTAAGGGTCTAGGCGTGAGTTACAGCAGACTGTAGCTGCTTGCGAATGTTCATTTTGTGTTTGTGCATTGTATAATAAACAGCGCCTTTTTTTCTACTTCACTTGAGGTGGTGTATCTAAAACTTGCACCTAACTCAGATTTTGGCTTGCAACAAAGTAGAAAAATTGTCAGCTCATAAACCGCACAAAATTCTAAGACAACACTGTAAAGCGAACGTTTTTTTTTTGGCTGTAACACATAAATTGAGACTTTCCGGCATTCCCTTTCAAAAAGGCGCCATCCTGCTTTTTTTCCCTCCCTCCGTAAACCCTCAGCTAACATCCACTGTAGACTCACCTGCAGAAGAACGCCGCTGTGGGCGTCCACATTGGGCCAAGGGTTCTTGGCCTTGCCCTGCTCCAGCAACACATCAGGGACAATCTTGTAGAGCTGAGCCACCATCTTGAACATGGGGTCGTTGGGCAGGTGCTTGAGGGCAAACTCACGCTGGCAGGAGTAACGCGGGTCCGTCTTTCTCAGGACGGCGTGACCGTAGCCTGGCACCACCTGACGCGAAGAGGGCATGTTTCATCAAATGTTATCAATTACTACATTGACAAAGCTTTGGGACATGGGTGTCCAAACATTTCTCTCTCTGAGGTTCCACATACACAAAAAATGGGGGATGCAAGGGCCACTTTGAAATCCAACTTCTAATTATTAAACACACTAAAACCAAGCGTTATTCACCTTACCACTATACAGCACTACCGATGACGTAGAACATGGCGTGTCCTAGTTTTAATCACACCTTTGCAATTTCTCTATAGAGCAAGTACACAGGTTACAATTCATGGACAACACCCCTCAAAAACTTCAAGGCGAGTAAGATTGTTTTAAAAATCCATATGGTAATCTGTGGCGGCACGGTAACCGACTGGTTAGAGCGTCTGCCTCACAGTTCTGAGGACCAGGTTCAATCCCCGGCCCTGCCTGTGTAGAGTTTGCATGTTCTCCCCATGCCTGCGTGGGTTTCCTCCCACATCCCAAAAAACATGCATGGTAGGTTAATTGAAGACTCTAAATTGCCCGTAGGTGTGAATGTGAGTGCGAATGGTTGTTTGTTTGTGTGTGCCCTGCGATTGCCTGGCAACCAGTTCAGGGTGTACCCCGCCTCCTGCCCGATGATAGCCGGGATAGGCTCCAGCACTCCCGCGACCCTTGTGAGGATAAGCGGCTCAGAAAATGGATGGATGGTAATCTGTATTTTATATTATTCCATACTTCTTCAACTGTGATGTAAATAGGGCAATCTGCAGACAAATATTTTGTACCCACTGCTGGCTAGGTCCCTTGTGATGTTATTCTGACCCGGCATGATGGCTCAAATTTTATCAACTACAAATACCTATCAACTGTGCTATATTGATTCCTTCCTGTGTATTTTAATTTATAGTGTTTCTTCATTATCGAGTCTCATCGACTTAATCTTTTTTTTATGTTTGAGTGCCAAATTAAACCACACATCACCTGCCCACCATCTGCAAACTGTTTGAGGCTTGACATTTTTTAAACTTTATATAATTACTTAAACGTTCAACAATTCATGGTGATATGTTATCTGTTTCTGTGTTTAGCAAGCTTTCCAATAATTGCCTTTTTAAAATAGGATAAAAAATTAAGAAAGTTATGAAAGTTTGAAACTGAACAAAAAAAGGTCACACTTAAACTCTCAACCCATATTGTTTTTGGATTAAGACATTGGCCAGAAACTGGTGCATTTTCACTGGTGTTAAATATTCATAGCTTTATTAAAATTTGTCACAGGAAAAGGATACTTATACAGGGATGACACACACACACACACACACACACACAAATGACCAGGGAAGCATAAAGTGAATCAGCGTCCAAATACGCACAATATTGCTTCCCTACATATGTGCGCAAGGCTCAAATTAAGCAGTCTTGCATCGTAGTTTGCTGGTCAAAATTTGCATTTTGTGCATAAAAAAAAAAAACACATTGAAAAGCAAAACTGCAAATCAAGTTTACCGTGGAGATAGTCGCGAAGACGGAAGCAGGCAGTGGCTTATGTGACAACGCGCTTACGTCACCGATGCGTGGACCTGGAAGTGAAGCGATTCGACTGAGGAGCAGGAAGACAGCGGTTGAAAATGCGACGCCGAATTGAGGAGAGAGAGAGAAAAGAAAAATTGCGAAAGTGTGGTTGCATTTTATAGTTGAAATGCAAGGAGAGCATGCATTTGTTTCTCTCCAAGTATTATGCCGCATCGCGGGACCCGAGAGACAGAGGTGAAGTTAACATAGCGCAAATCAGTGAGCTTAACATTAGTCTTCTTTACTGACATAACTGATTTTTTTTCTTTTTACCGTGACAAGGACAGTATAAGAAAATTATAGTGGTGCATATAGTGTGCTCTTTGCTCAGTGAGTACACTTGTGGCCAATCTGACGATCTGTAAGTGGCAAAACTTTGAGCCAAGTTGGTGAAAAGCGTGGCAAATGCGGCCAGAGAGGAAGAACTGTAAAATAGATCATCATGTACCCAAACAGAGGAGGGTTCTGGTCTAAGGAGATAAAGGAATTATTTTTCTCATGCGAGGTTTCCTCATAGTTTGAACAAATTGAACACTTCCAAAATTGTTGTACAAAGAGTATTTGTTCTATTCCTGGTCTAAGGTCATAAATGCACACCCATGAACATAATGTATTAATAAGTCACAAAAATGCTAAAACACTAGCTGGTTAAGTGACGCACAAAGGCTGTTTATGCTTAAAAAAATACCTTATCTTTTATGCACAATGTGAATTCAAGAAATACAAATTGTTGGTTATATAAAAAAGTAAACCAACTCGTCGTACGTTATTAAGTCAAAGGTCTTATTTTCTCTTTTGTATTCAAAACTGTTCTTCAACCAAGAAAAATAGTTTATCCAAATAATCGATCGTTTGATAGAATTTTCAACAGGATACTTGAGTACTAAAATATTCTCCCTTCACAGTATTCTAATTTTTGGAATTCCTAATTTTGTGGGTTTTATGAGCTGGAAGCCCAAATTATGTAAAAATGAACAAATAAATACTTGAACTCTTTTAAATTGTGGGCCCTGATACTATAATCTATGAAAGTTTCACTTTTTGAATGGAATTATGGTAATAAACATTTATTTTTTTGCAAAGGGTCTGTAGTGTATGTCTGACAATGTTGGTCTCATGTATATCAGTTGAAATATTAAAAACATACTATGCATGTCTCAAAATGTTGGCCTTTCAACTGTATTGAAAGGCAATATTTCTTTTGCGACGTTCACTTAATGTGGGCGCAATGTTCCGTTTGTATTTACTTTGCTGAACAAAACGCCTCAAGAGGCAGTGAACATTTCATGTCGGGAGAAAAACAAATGCAGCATACTGTGGGCTCATCTTGCTATTTGTTTTGAAGCTGAAATATTCACCCACAGGTCTTCTGCTTTTCACTTTGCAAAATGCATTCACCTTTCTTTCCGTGCATTTCTCCACAAGTGTGTGTGCGTAAACGAGCGAGGCTACTAGCTTACACAGAGACAAACAGTCCTGAGAGAAATCCCCCCGTTCATTCCGGTTTAAGCAAATGGGCCCAAGCTGAGATCCATGCACAGAGTGAATTCCAGTCTCTTTGGAGGCGAGATATGAGGGGGAAAAAAAAAAAAAAAAAAAAATAAATAAATCACAGAGCAATACATTGTGATTTTTAGTACATGCCGAGGCCCCCCCCCCCCAAAAAAATGGACGACGGGCTGGACATGGCCCGGACCGTAGTTTGGACACCCCTGTTTTAGAGTGAACCTGAACAGATCTATTCAGGCGTATTGTTACAGTACAGTCCAAAAGTGTTAGTCAACCACTACGCTATTTCAAGCTTTTACACAGCAGTCACGTTGAAATAGGAAAACAGTAAATAAGAGAATACATACAGTTAGGTTTTTTTTCTTTTCTTTCTGTGCAATTCTGCTTTCGCTTTGTACCTTTACAGTGGTACATGAAGCAAGGAATAATCCTTTGTTGGTGAAGATCTGGATAAAGGTGCAAAAAACGCTTGGCCTTAGCAAAGGGTGGCATGCTTTTTCAGTCAGTCCTCCTCGCAGGCCATTTGTGACCCATTGATAATTTTTCTATTAGTGAAAACTAATAATAAATAAAAATAAAAAATTAAATACAGTCCGGATTAGAACAGTAAACTTGTACCATAAAGTTTGGTCTATTAGTAGTATATATGCCACATCCACAAAAAACAATATACTTCTGACCAAAGTTCAGTAAGAGTTTGCTGCCCCCTGTTGGGTGCACACCTTACGGGTCGAGACACGTGGCTCTTTTGAGGACTGCATCCGGCTCGTAGATAAATCTTAGTTCATTCATTCATCTTCCATTCAGCTTATCATCACAAGGGACGCGGGCGTGCTGGAGCCCAGCTATCTTCAGGTGAGAGGCGGGTTGCACCCCGAACTGGTCACCAGCCAATCGCAGGGCACATAAACAACCATTCGCACTCACATGCACACCTACGGACAATTTTAGATTCTTGACAATTCTTAACACGATAAATAATGAATAATTCTGGACATTTTAAAGTAAAACATTACAATGTTAAAAATACTATTCAAAATATATTCCCAAGCATTTTAATCCAGCCATCCATTTTCTTTTTTAGTTATATTCAGTGTTAAAAACTATGATATGGCTCTCACAGAAATACATTTTAAAATCTGGCTTTCATTCTCTCTTAGCCAAAAAGGTTCCTGACCCCTGGCTTAGCCTGACAGTGGCAGTAGTGTAACACAGGTAGAGTTGATCAATGACATCAGGAAGTAGATGGCAAACTCAACTGTAGCTGAAGCTACACTTCCACAGTTCTAATTTCCACAGAGCAGAGAGAATATATTCCCACGAGTACTGTTGTATGTTCTATTTTGTATGTTACTGCCTTGTTTATGACAAAGTAACAGTTGTTTAAAATTATTGCTTTAACGGCGCAAACTTCTATTAGCTTTTCCGTCCCTGGCATTTCCCATTGTATGTTAGCATTAAGATAGCAGACTAATGTTAGGCCAATGATAATGGCAGTTATTCTGTGTTGAAAGTACTTTGAATAAACATTTTGGTCACAAAACACTTTGCCTCTTATTTGGAGAACTATTAGCTGTCTGCCAAACTAAACACTGCATGTTCTGGGAGGGCAGAAGAGGGGGAAAAAAACTGCCAACTATTGGAAATAAACCGAAGTGGAAACAGCATATCAAAATATGCGCTACAAAAATAAAGACTCATCTTTAAACTCCTGGTTAATGCTTGGGAGAAAAAAATGTCAAGCTTAAACAAACTTTCGACAGTTGTGGTGCTGCCCTGCCATGCGCAGGAGTGATCAGTTGAAGAGTGAGTGTTGTGTGTAAAACAGCTAGCAAGTAAAACAGCTCTCACAGTTAGGCTTGGTATTTTTTTTTTAAATTTATTTATTTTTTATCTCCTACACACCCCATACCTGAAGATAACAAAATCAGGCATTTAGCTGTTTTGGTCATGTTACATGTGGTGTACACACCCCACAAAGATTCTGCTTCACCACCAATTTCAGAATAAGTCATCCGAGGCAGATATCTTCCGTGATCACACGTGATTTAATAAAACTGAAGAAAAACACTTCTGGATATACACCGTTGTTTGCAGAGTGTTTCCGAAGGTTGCCGGAGGCAAGAGCTTTGTAAAAATGGCGAGCTCATAAAAAAAGGACTCGCTTTGGAAAATAATTCTTGGCGTCTGGGGATCACACATTTATACAAAATAAATAAATATATCGGATAGGACCTTTGTTTTTATTTATGGACATTTCCGTGTTCCCCAGTAAGGGGGCTTATTTGATTGTCTATATTCTGTTACACACGACAATTCACGGCGTCGTGACTTAGGAGATGTCATTCTCAACACAGACCTTTGGTCATAAATATTGAACGCGTTCAATATTTAAGTTTGTCAGCCCCGACCCATTTCGGACCCTATAAACGAGACAAATTCAAATTCACTCTTAACACACCTCAGACCTAAAAATAATTTTACAGAATAATCTTATCAAACATAAGATGGTCTGGCGTTTGACGTCCTTGGTCGGAAAGGGGCAAAATTGGGACAAAAACAGCCCGGATGTCTATCTGTGTACCAGGCTTTACACACAAACTCAACAACAAGTTTTCACTAGCTGATGTGTGTCAGAAGGCTTCTAATATTTATTTTTCAAAAAGCATCACCAAGAGCGGGGCACACACAAAGCGATACTGTGGGGGAATATGAGCATTCCCACCTGTCTCCAATTAGTAAGCAAAGGCCCGAATGTCAGATGTCTCTAAAAGATTATCCTGAGCGATTATCCTGTGGTGTCAAGTGTGTGAAAAGTGATTTTTCCTCTGGGTTGTTTGCAGAAACCAACAATTGTAAATCGTGAAGTTATGCTAAATATTTCCTCTCGCAAATCCTTAGTTATGTGTGGAGTTCTGGATTTCATTAAATAAGGAAAAACACCACATGGTTTTAAATTTAAACTTAGGGCAGCTAGCAATGCTCATTGCAAAATGGTTGAAAACTGCAAACAAAGGATAAGTAGTTCTTCTGTGGATTTGTTTTCACAATGATCAAGACTACTGAATTTGCATAAAAAATAGGTTTTGTTCTAAAAATAACATGTACAAAGTTGGCCTTAAGAGTTGGGACTGCATGTTTAACGAAAAAATTTAATTTACATGATTATTTAAGAAATCCGTCATCTGTTTATTTTACTTATGATGTCAGGCTTGAAAAACAACATTTGTCCTTTAACAACACAGTAATGTGACTGTTGTTAAAGGGCAAACCTTGTGCAGATCACATTCTCATTTTTACTCTACATATACTACTTGATTCAGATGTGAGGATATCTCATTTCCTTTACGTAAACATTTAGTTTATGTAATTCTAGCCCTAGAAGCTGCATGTCATTTACTTTCTAATCAATGGAAAGAACTGGCAGTCGTTACCCTTCCGGACTTGAGCGTGTTCCAGATGTAATCCCTCATCTTCTCATCTGACACCTCCCCTCCCAGCTCCTTCTGCAGTGCCGTCAGCCATACCAGCACCTCCTGGGAGACAAACAGAAGCAGATGACAAGACTGTCAGGACAAACAAAACCTTAACCTAAAAAAGGTGGCCTGGCTGTGTATACGTCCGTCGATGACTGACCTGGTTTGCCAGGCCATGAAGAGGACCAGCTAAGCCGTTCATAGCTGCACTGAAGGACAAGTAAGGGTCAGACAGGGCACTGCCAACCAAGTGGCTGGTGTGGGCACTGACGTTGCCTCCTTCATGGTCACTGTCACAACACAAATGTTAGCTTGTGTTAGGCATGCAATTTTGAACACGGTAACATATGAGGATATTATATATATTACATTAACCCCCCCCCCCCCACACACACACACACACACAAAACAACAACCTGATTTTAATTGATCCCCCCCAAACTTTGATAGAAAAAAAATTACTGACATTCAAAACAAATTTTGCCCCCCCCCCCCCTTCTCTGAATTGCTTTGTTTCTCGCAGGCTTTGAAAGATTTCTTTCCATAAAATCCCCCCTGCCACAGTTAACTTGCATCAACTTTCACAACAATTTATATTTATATATACCTCCCCCCCCACACACCCACACATTTTTTTCCTTTACAAATAATTTGGAAAATAAGTGCTTCCTCCTGGGAAAAATAAAAGTGTCAAAACATGTAAGCAGTAAATATGGTCCTTAATAAATTAACATTTTAACATCATAAATTGGGTCTCCAGTGATGTGTTGGTCATGAACAAACGGCTCTTAATGATTCTTCAAAGTAAATGACAGGCGTGCTTTCCTCCCTTCTCCCTCACACTTAAGGAGCAGAAAGCTGCGTCACAAACAGTGCTGCAGGTGCACAGTACATGCTGTCCACTGTCCACATACTGTCCACCCATCAGTGTAAATGGGAAGAAAAAAAAACCCCAACCCACATATATTAATAAATGTGCCAGTATTTCTGCTCGAGCTGTTGCTGGAGACTGCCATAAATGTATAAATAATTAAAAATTTAAAAACTGCATGTGTTTTTTTACATTAGTAATTCATTTCGCTTATGGTTATTTCTACATTTCAATGCCAATGTTCAATATTCTTGAGAATTAGGGTAACTGCTCTTAGGGATATACTTGAATTATGATGCTTTATCATTATGTCAGTAGCATTACAAAAACAACAACAATACTATCATTTATGAAAGTTTGAGAAAATATATCATTGTAAAAAAAATTGCTATAATCAGCCTAGGTGAGTGGCCTAGCTCCATCAGATTTAGAGTGGAAATAGCTGCAGATGATCAGATGAAAAGAACGATTGGCAACTTGTTTGAGAAAAATGTTAAATTAATGACTTAAGTTTTTTTTCAAAGCAAATAAAGATCCATTGCTCAGACAGAAATGGTCAACTTTATAAATAGATAACTGGAAATTATATTGTTACGCAATAAATAAGCATAGTTCATAAACCTTTGTTTGACTAGAATTTTTTGAATGCGCTTATCAAACATTACGACGCCACCCTGCCGACCACCACAAGTCAATTCTCAGCAAAGGGGAAACACTTTGTTGACAGCATTCAGCTTATTTATTTTTTTGAGTCAACTATAACCCTGTGAGAAGGAATCACATCAGCGTGTGCCACCTGTGGATAGTGAGGTAGAGTCTCATGAGCTCAGTAAACTGGGTGTCGCTGTAGCCCAGCATGTTGGTAAAATTGTGAGACCAGTCCAAGTTAGAGTCGATGGCTCCGATGCTGCTGCCTTCACGGTACAAGTTGCGGTAGATCTTGGCTGCGATGCACGGCAGCTTGGCGATCAGGTCCATGGAGTCTTCATAGGCATACTAAGATAGCCAACGAGAGGTGGGGGGGTTTCAAAGAGTCATGACATTCATGACGTGTGTCACGTCAGTTTGTACTAGTGTGTTATTTAGGCTAGTATCCTAGCCACTACTATTGATGAGCCTCGTGTCAAGGTGGTTTGTTTGTGTTAAAGAATTTACCTACAAGGGATGTAACGATATCTATATCTCACAGTATTAATGTCATGGTATGATAATTATTGCGATATCGTGGGAAAGCTCACAGTATTGCAGAAAGGTTACCTGTACAGCTGGGCAAAGAGTTGAAAGCAGGACAAACAAAAAGCCTCCCTTTTTCTTACTGGGCGAAGCTACTTTTTTGTTTCTCTGACTCTTATTTTAATTTTGGCCGCTTAGTGATATTGTAAAATTATTTATTTTTCTGAGCAGCCTCTGTAATATGTTTTCTTTTGAAATGTGGACATTTCATTCGAAGACGGGAAACTATGTAAGATGATTATTGCATTTATGTCTATTTGTACGGAGTGGACCTAGGCCACTGGCTTTGGGAAGCGGTGGTCCGCTAGCACCCTTATCCCAGCCCATGGGTCTGCGTCTGGTGGGACAGAATCCGGTGCGAACAACAAGTCACATCTCCCCGAACTGATTGCGAAGCAACGCTATGACAGGCATAGTACGCCGTAGCAAGTTGCAATCCTTCCACATCGCTTCGAATGCAGCCTGTCACATGGGCCAGTCAGCCAATCAGTGTATTAGTTATGATGTACCACAGCTCATTATTTCATACTGATAAAAGATCACGACGATAGAAGCAGGTCTTCCACAGGTAAACTGCGTTTAAGGTAACTTGTTTCAGGATGAGGGTGAACACATGCAGTATTCGTGCGTAGAAAGAAAAACAGTGTTAATGTTGGCTGTTTATTCGTACAATGCCATCAATTCATTATGCATGACCATTTTATTTACACTTTTGTTGCTCACTTTATAATAGTGCATGATATTTTGGATTAACTCTGCATTACTATTTTTTGTTAAACTACTAATAACTGAAGGGGAAATTGTGTTTACCTTTTGCGGTATATTTTTGTTGCACACCACATGGAACTAGACCATAGCCATTCAGGCATGCAGTGAGAGATGTCCGTGATCGGGCGTGAAAACAGTGACTGCGACCCTGAACCAAGACCGTTTGGGAACTTAAGTTAAAATTAAAACTAATGTAGTTTGTGCATCCAGTAGCCTAATGGAAAATAAACATTTAATTGAATTTTGTTGTTTATAGTCACATATGATTAATTGAATTGTAAAACATTGTTGCAGTCATTTTTATTTGATTAAAAGGAGAGTCCAATCACTTAAATATATCTCTGTGGTCTTAGTAATTTAAAGCACGTCTTGTGGGGTCCTGCTTGCGTGAAAGTTCACTTGGTGTGGTTTCCAATGTCAAAAACTACATGAGGTTGCTGATTTTATATTTTTTGTACTCCTAATCATTTTGCAATGTTTTCCTCATGTATTTGTGATTTATTTATTTATTTTTATTTTTTGGAATAGCATGGTAATGCCGATAATTGTGATAATTTTGGTCATGATAATGGTGAAATTGTCATAGCGTTTCATTTGGAAGCGTGACCCTCCAAAGCCTCCTTATGGATCAGCTACTGCCGCCCAATAACTGCAGAATTCTCCACTTCTTTCATTCACCATTCTTGCTACGGTATTTCAGAATGTACGTCAGGCTTTTTAATGGTGAAACTAGCCTCACATATTTGGTTATAGTGCCTCTTTTGGCATGCACTTTACAGCATGTGAATGTGTTTTGACTGTGGACAAGGACATTTCTGTGTACAGAGATGCGTTAAATTGAGTTTTAAACAGAATACCTAACGTACAAGTGAACATGTTGAAGGCCAATGTAAGTGTGACAACTCACCTCCCAGTACTTGGACTTGTGCACACCCTCAGAGTAGGCGCGTGCGAAGCTGCTCTCGCTGTTAAGGGCCGTAATAGCGGCACTAAACTGAGACATGGGGTGCAGATTTGTGGGGAAGTTGTCCAACATGGTAACGACGTGTGAGGGGAGCGCCGCTCTCTTTGCCCACTCTTTCGACACCCAGCTCACCTGGAAAACAGGAGCATGCAGGGTTACATACTCATTTTCGGCACATTTGTCACATAGAACTTGACTGACCTTACTGTCAAGGTGGTTATCATCTCTAAAGACGGGTTCAGAAAAAAGACAACGGCTTATCAGACTGCCTTGTCCTTATCTTCAGAGATAACGGCAATAAAACAAACTTTTTCCTTGATAATAAGTCAAAGTTTTACATTAGTTATATTGATTCATTCATAAATGATCAACAGATATTTCACAGTGGCTTGATGTTAACTAAACTTATGTTGATTTACAACAGTTTGTAGTCACAAACTGCACACCGTGTTCCTGTGTGTGTATTATACCTTGGATTTTAGTTCTGAGTCTAATTTGTCTTTTGTGTAGTCCAGTGATTCCCAAACAGGGTGCCGTGGCACACTAGTGAGAAATCATCAGGGGTGCCACAGAAAAGTATCCATATTAACTGAGTTTGGACGAAAATTACTCATTGACAACATATATCTTTATCTTTCTCTCTCAGTAAAATGCAGGCCAACATATGTAGGCGTTTCTTTAAGCGCGGTGACTTGTCACTTTCACAATCATGACGTCTAAAGGCTATCGCACACCGAGCGACGCAGCTGAACCCGAATGAACTGTCGCCTGTCAGTTTTCATGAGTGACCCATCAGTCTGCCACTGGTTTTGCCACTATTCATTATTTGAATCGGCGTCTTAACGTCGCTGCACATATGCTTTCCCTCACGGGAAAACACATTTCCTGGTTTATAAAGCTGTTCCGCCGTGCCACACTAAAACATACAGCCATCCATTTTCTGAGCCGCTTCTCCTCACTAGGGTCGCGGGCGCGCCGTAGCCTATCCCAGCTATCATCGGGCAGGAGGCGGGGTACACCCAGAACTGGTTTCCAGCCAATCGCAGGGCACATACAAACAAACAACCATTCGCACTCACATTCACACCTACGGGCAATTTAGAGTCTTCAATTAACCCACCATGCATGTTTTTGGAATGTGGGAAGAAACCGGAGTGCCCAGAGAAATCCCACGCAGGCACGGGGAGAACATGCAAACTCCACACAGGCGGGGCCGGGGATTGAACCCCGCTCCTCAGAACTGTGAGGCAGACGCTCTAACCAGTCAGTCACCGTGCTGCCACACTAAACCATATGAACAGTATATATAAAGCATTAAATATTGTGTTTTACATCAATACTTATAATAATGTGTAATGTACAAGTGAATAAAAAAGCAAAGCTTGTGAGCAGAATGTACGCAAACGGACGTACATGCTGGGTGGAGGCAGAGAGCCTCCTTTCAAATAGACACTCAATTTTATTCTCAGAAATACCCTCTCCCTTTAGCAACCTGCTTCTTCCTCAACTATTAATGTACTGTGGGGCAAAAAATTATTTAGTCAGCCGCCGATTGTGCAAGTTCTCCCACTTAAAAGATGAGAGGCCTGTAATTTTCATCATGGGTATGCCTCACCTATGAGAGACAAAATGAGGAAATCAAATAAAAAAATTAATACAGAAAATCACTGTCTGATTTTTAAAGAATTTATTAGCACTTTATGGTAGAAAATAAGTAGTTGGTCAATATCAAAAGTTCATCTCAATACTTTGCTATTTACCCTTTGTTGGCAATGACAGAGGTCAAATGTTTTCTGTTAGTCTTCACAAGGTTTTCACACCCTGTTGCTGGTATTTTGGCCCATTAATCCATGCAAATCTCCTCTAGAGCAGTGATGTTTTGGGGCTTTCGCTGGTCAACACAGCCTTTCAACTCCCTCCAAAGATTTTGTATGGGGTTGAGATCTGGATACTGGCTAGGCCACTCCAGGTCCATGAAATGCTTCTTACAAAGCCACTCCTTCGGTGCCCGGGCGATGTGTTTGGGATCATTGTTATGCTGATGGAAGGAGGTTTTCACTCAAAATCTCACGATACATGGTCCCATTTATTCTTTCCTTTACACGGATCAGTTGTCCTGGTCCCTTTGCAGAAAAACAGCCCCAAAGCATGATGTTTTCACCCCCCATGCTTCACAGTAGGTATGGTGTTCTTTGGATGCAACTGAGCATTCTTTCTCCTCCAAACACGACAAGTTGAGTTTTTACCAAAAAGTTCTATTTTGGTTTAATCTGACCCTATGACATTCTCCCAATCCTCTTCTGGATCATCCAATTGCTCTCTTCCAAACTTCAGACGGGCCTGAATATGTACTGGCTTAAGCAGGGGTACACGTCTGGCACTGCAGGATTTGAATCCCTGGCGGCGTAGTGTATTACTGACGGTAGCCTTTGTTACTTTCGTCCCAGCTCTCTGCAGGTCGTTCACTAGGTCCCCCCGTGAGGTTCTGGGATTTTTGCTCACCATTCTTGATCATTTTGACCCCACAGGGTGAGATCTTTGATGGAGCCTCAGATTGAGGGAGATTGTTAGTGGTCTTGTATGTCTTCCATTTTTGAATAATTGCAGCCACAGTTGATTTCTTCACACCAAGCTGCTTAACTATTGCAGATTCAGTCTTCCCAGCGTGGTGTAGGTCTACAATTTTGTTTCTGGTGTCCTTTGACAGGTTTTTGGTCTTGGCCATTGTAGAGTTTGGTGTGTGACTGTTTGAGGTTGTGGACAGGTGTCTTTTAGACTGATAACGAGTTCAAACAGGTGCCATTAATACAGGTGAGTGGCGGCTGCAGGTCTGTGAGAGCCAGAAATCTGGCTTGTTTGTAGGTGACCAAATACTTATTTTCCACCATAATTTGCTAATAAAAAAAAGACAGTAATTTGACAAGTAAGTACCTTGTAGTGGAAGCAGGTTGTGTGTGGAATACAGGTGCCTCGAAGGTGATGAATTACTGTATTTCCACGACCATAAGGCGCACTTAAAAGTCTTAAATGTTCTCCCATAATGGACAGGGGCGCCTTGTGTGTGCACCGAGTTCCAAAATCTATAAATGTTGTTGTGTGATGAGCGCTCCGCTTGACTGACTGGGAGAGGAAAAGCGGACGTGGCTGAGGACAACATACAGACCTAAAGGGGGAAGGATGCGCGTGAAGGAGGACACTAAAGGCACCCCTCCAGTAGGTATACATCTGTTTAGCTAAGGACCCCCGAAAAGGACTGCGGTCAAGCCAGCCTCCACTCATAAAGTAGCAATCAAGCCAGCCGCCCCTAATTTTGTTCATACTAGGCATTACGGTAATAAGTCGCCAACTCTCGGCGAAACCCACCTTCAAAATAAAAGCTTCCCAATAATACGGACGTCAATGCTCTTCGGTTAAGGAATGCAACCAGCAAAGTTAATTTGAATCTTGAGATATATATTTCCGGGTACTACTACCGATGAAAGCTTGCTGCACGTTATTTTATGACACCCCATGGCTACTGAGCCTCACAGGCGAAAACTCTTTGCGTCCAGTGCCAATGCATTATAAGTCAGTAATGTTCTCCCCGTGCCTGCATGTGTTTTCTCCGGCTACTCCGGTTTCCTCCCACATCCCAAAAACATGCGCTGTAGGTTCACTGAAAACTCTGCCCTGCGATTGGCTGGCGACCAGTTCAGGGTGTAGCCCCGCTCTCACCCAGAGTCAGCTGGGACTTTTAGGCTCCCACGACCCTAGTGAGGATACGTGGTTTTAGAACGGATGGATAAATAAAAAGGCACTCTATTATACAACGAGTTTGATATAGAAAATAATTATATACAATATACATAAGTAGAGGGTCCCCACTCCAGCTTTCCAGTAGTCTGAGGGTCATTGGTCTTAGCATGGCCCAAAACAGTACCTGTCAATAAAGTATCTGTATTTGATTTGTGCATGGTCATTTACTTTTGTTTATTACACAATACTTATGACCTTTTTTTAATCTCGCATCCAATAAATATGAATTTGTAAATCCATTTCAATTTATTTATTTATTATTTCCCTGTATTGCACTAAAACCTCAAATTAATACTGAAATTAATAAAACTAGACATTTTCAAAAAAATAAAAACTAATAAAAATTAAATCCTCTCCACAAACTAACTGAATTTACAAAACAAAAGTTTAAATTAAATAGAAACTAGCTATCATGAAAATCTGAAAACTATTAAAACTGTTACCCACCCGCTGCCATTCATACAAAAGAATCATGGCATGCCATGGTATACAGGCTCAGAATTCAAACAGAGTAAGTCGATTTGTGAGTAAATTGAGACGAGATCATCATTATTTCAGTACTCCTAATTTTTGTGGCATTTTTGTTTTGTCGTGTACCATGAGATTTATCCAATGTAAAGTGGGTGACTTGGCTCGATAAGGCTGGGAAACTTGTCTCGTCATCTGCAAGTCCCATCAAAACCAAATTTCCACTGCTAATGTTTAGATTCTGATCATCACCAGTCTCTTCCTGGGTACATAAAATTAATGACATAAATACATGGAAGGGGTTTCTGTGGCTCCATGCACCAACCAGACTCTCACCTGCTCCTCAGTGGGCACCTGTCCTGTGACCAGCAGCCAGTAGAGGCTCTCAGGCAGCGGCTCCTCACCTCCTTCAGCTTTAGGCAGTAACTTCTGACACTCAGGGATGCTGTAGCCTCGGAAGCGGATGCCCTGAGAGTAAATAGAAAGAATCAAGCAACAAAATCCAGTGTACTTTTTTTTTTTTTTTAAACCCAGGCAGAAACATAAATGTATCTGAACAGTTGGACTATCACATGCACTCCAACACTGAACATACACTACATGGTTGCCCAATTCCAATTTGAGTGGCTATATGAGTTTAGTTTGACTAATCCATAAGGGACGCTTTCTCACGGTGTGTTAATTTACGTTAACACCTGAAACGACTCACCAAAATGCTAGTAAACAACTACTACTACTTCATATGTTAACATTGGGCCACAACATGGAAGTAAACAAAAATGTGAAATGTAACACCGTTTTAGGCATGTACAGACTCATCCCCAACCATTGTTTTATATGAAGAAACGTTGACATTACTCCACCTGCTGTAAGTAGAAATTATTTAATGGTCTATGCTCCTCTAATGTACCATATTTTGATTATTAAATATTATAGCTAATTGTAGTTTTGATTTACCAAGGGTGTTTCAAAAATATATACAAATAAAATAATATTTCCAAGTTGCCGCTGTCAAATAAATACATGCACACTTCTCCAACACTGATGATAGAAATGCTTTATTACCAGTTTTTATGTTTTGTGTTAGCGTTAGGAAATTATGGAAAGAAAAAAAAATATTTTCATTGATATTGAAATCATGATTAATAAACAAAATTATTCATTGATTTCCAAACGTACGTATTTAACTACCAAAACAACTAAATATAACTGATAATAACAATCAGAAAATACATTTGTAACAAATAAAATTTAAAAAATAAAAAGCAATAAAAATTAACAGGAACATTTTAGCCTGACTTGATGTACAAAGACATGACTATCTGCTGTTCCTGCTGTGCGCGCCTTTGCCTCTTAGGGGCAGTGTGGTGAGATGCATGCATGGAGCTGCACATTTTCAGTAAGCTAAAAAGGAGTAGAAGAAAGTTGCAATAAAACTTATTTATTATAAGTGATAAATCACCAAGCCCTGTTTTGGGTCTGTGTTGTGATGGAGTTGTAGTATGGTTAAAATCACATCTCCAAATTAAAGTCATAAAAAAAAAAAATTAACAGGAACATTTTAGCCTGACTTGATGTACAAAGACATGACTATCTGCTGTTCCTGCTGTGCGCGCCTTTGCCTCTTAGGGGCAGTGTGGTGAGATGCATGCATGGAGCTGCACATTTTCAGTAAGCTAAAAAGGAGTAGAAGAAAGTTGCAATAAAACTTATTTATTATAAGTGATAAATCACCAAGCCCTGTTTTGGGTCTGTGTTGTGATGGAGTTGTAGTATGGTTAAAATCACATCTCCAAATTAAAGTCATAGCTGGAAAAACAGCTACAAACCAATTCCAGAGGGATAAATAACCCATTTTCTTCAAACATTGGTGCAAGGTGCTGTACTGAGGCAAAGTATGGTAAAATGGTAGCATTCAGCACTGACCTCATCAGGATCCAGCACGGAGGTCTCATAAACTAGACCCTTCATCCCCCTCATACCTCCATACACCTGGGCAAGAGAACATGAGTACTTATTAAAGCAAGAAAAAATTTTTACTCGCACATCTCCACGGGGGGGGGGGGGGGGGGGGAATAATTACCATTCAATGAAATAGTCGATTTAGCAGGTAACTTCATAGATAAGAAAAGTACAATGCAAACAAATATGACATCACTGCTTTGTGCATGGTGTACAGTAGGAGAAAAAATATTTGAACCCTTTGGAATTTTTTTAATTTCTGCATAAATTGGTCCTACTTTTTCCTCCCACTGTAAATGTGCGTGCATAAAAGTAGTGTGGCAGCTGAACAGTACATAATCAAAGTTTCAAGTTTGAATTAGGTTGCCAACACTGAATGATTCTTAGATTCTCGTCTATTCCGTGCCCTGGAGCAAGGCACTGAAACCCAAACAACTGCTCAAAGACCCCCTGCCCCCCATATACAATTGTGAGTTAGATCTTAAATCAGAATGAAAATAACAGTCAAATGGGAATTTCTATTTGGGGATTACTTATACATTCATTCATTCATTCATCTTCCCTTCCACTTATCCTCACTAGGGTCGCGGGGGGTGCTGGAGCCTATCCCAACTATCTTCGGGCGAGAGGCGGGGTACACCCTGAACTGGTCGCCAGCCAATCACAGGGCACATATATTTAAATAAATTATTATTTTTGTTGAGTTGAATTATGAGTAAATGAGAGGGAACAAAAGTGGACCAATCCTTTGTTGCTCTTGAAAAACCCTGCTTGTGCAATGGCCAACATATTGAAAACAACTTCCTGTCACACCAGCAAAAGACTTTCTCAACATCTCTTGCCAGTACTTGCCTGGATGTTTGACATGCACTGGGCAAGTACCTTTCCAATAGCAAAGTCCATGTTTTGGGTGTGGTTTACTGGTGAATTGTGTCAAGATAACTCGTGTTTTATAAGAGCCAAAAAAGGTCATCGTGCACCTTAGTGTTGCAGTTCGTAGCTGGTAGAGTGAGCAACTCACTTAATTTGTGATCTCAGCAAGATGACCTGATTGATACCTGACACGGTAAAAGACAGCCCAGACAGCTTAAGGGGCTAATTATTTTGCGTTACATTTCTTGGTTTCCCTGGTGCTGCTAAAATTAAAGACTAAGCTTACTGGACATTTTGCATTATGCCTACCCAATAACGCTGTGGAAGAACTAATAACTTATAGGGGTGAAACGAGTCAGAGTTTTTAGAGTAGCTTGAGTACAAAAAAAAATAAGGAAATTTCTCCGCGTCGGAACAGTTTATTTAATTGTAGACATTAAGGGATACAGCACGGGCTCAACGTGGTTACGTTACCTACACAAGGGAAGGAGGCCGAAGCGAAGCACACCTATTTGTTTCAAGGAGTGGAAAGATGGCTAGGATGCCAAAGAACACATGCGAAACAAAGAAAAAATGCCAAAAGTGTGGGAGCATTTCAGACTGATATGTTCTCCTAAAAACTATCACGATAAATGATAGTAACAATGTTTTTTTAGGCCACTGATATAATATTACGGCATAATTCAAGTCCATCCTTTTTAAGAGCAATTAAATTTTAATTCTAAATGTAAAACACATTAAAATGTAGATTGCAACTGCATGCTCCCCAAGTAAAATAAAACAGTTCAAGTATCAGCGAACAAAAAGCAATACTATCAATCATTGATGTGCTTTTGTCTTTTTTTTCCCTCCTCCTCCTTTTAAATTTGGCTTCTATAGTATTAACCTGGCCCCCAATGACTCCAAAAAGGGTGGGTACTCTGAACTGCTGTTTGGTGCATAGGCACAAACAACAGTCAGGACCAGTCTCCCCACCCGAAGGCTACCCTCTCGTCCACCGTACAAACGTACAGGCGAGGGGCAATAAGTATACACACACCTGCTCGGCACCTCTCACCACAGGCAACTCCAGAGTGGAAAAGAGTCCAACCCGTCTAAAGAGGACTGGTACCAGAGCCCAAGCCGTGTGTGGAGGCGAACCCGACAAAATCTAGTCGAAACTTCTCAACCTCACACACCAGTTCGGGCTCCTTCCCTGCCAGAGAGGAGACATTTCACATCCCTAGAGCCAGTTTCTGTAGCCGGGGATCAGATTGCAAAGGTCCCCGCCCAGCTCACACTGCCCCCGACCCCTATGGCCCCTCCCACAGGTGGTGAGCCCATGGGAAGGGGTACCCACGTTACCGTTTCGGGCTGTGCCCAGCCGGGCCCCATGGGTGCAGGCCCGGCCACCAGGCGCTCGCCTTCGAGCCCCACCTCCAGGCCTGGCTTCCGAGGGGGCCCCGGTGACCCGCGTCCGGGCAAGGGAAACCTAAATCCATTAATTTTGTTCATCATAGGGGGTTTTGGAGCCATGCTTTGTCTGGTCCTTCACCTCGGACATGTTTGCCATGGGTGACCCTATCAGGGTGTGAAGCCCCAGACAACTTAGCTCCTCGGATTATTGGGACACACAATCCCCTGCACCACGATAAGGTGACGGTTCAAGGAGGGGTTGCTAAAATCATTTAAGTTCATTTTTTTCCCTCATTAATGTACACACAGCACCCCAGGCTGACAGAAAAAAAACGTAATTGTTGAAATATTTTCAGATTTATTAAAAGAAAAACTGAAATATCACACAGCCATAAGTATTCAGACCCTTTGCTGTGACACTCATTTAACTCAGGTGCTGTCCATTTCTTCTGATAATCCTTGAGATGGTTCTACACCTTCATTGGAGTCCAGCTGTGTTTGATTAAACTGATTGGACTGATTAGGAAAGCCACAAACCTGTCTATATAAGACCTTACAGCTCACAGTGCATGCCAGAGCAAATGAGAATCATGAGGTCAAAGGAACTGCCTGAAGAGCTCAGGGACAGAATTGTGGCAAGGCAGAGATCTGGCCAAGGTTACAAAAAAAAAATTTAAAAAAAAAAATTAAACAAAAATAATAATAGTTCTGCTCCACTTGAGGTCCCTAAGAGCACAGTGGCCTCCATAGTCCTTAAATGGAAGACATTTGGGACGACCAGAACCCTTACTAGAGCTGGCCGTCCGTCCAAATTGAACAATCGGGGGAGAAGAGCCTTGGTGAAAGAGGTAAAGAAGAACCCAAAGATCACTGTGGCTGAGCTCCAGAGATGCAGTCGGGAGAAAGTTCTAGAAAGTCAACATCACTGCAGCCCTCCACCAGTTGGGGCTTTATTGCAGAGTGGCCCGACGAAAGCCTCTCCTCAGTGTAAGACACATGAATGCCTGCATGGAGTTTGCTTAAAAAAAACAAAAACAAAAAAAAAAAACCCTGAAGGACTCCAAGATGGTGAGATATAAGATTCTCTGGTCTGATGAGATCAAAATAGAACTTTTTAGCCTTAATTCTAAGCGGTATGTGTGGGAAAAAACAGGCACTGCTCATCACCTGTCCAATACAGTCCCAACAGTGAAGCATGGTGGTAGCAGCATCATGCTGTGGGGTGTTTTTCAGTTGCAGGGACAGGATGACTGGTTACAATCAAAGGAAAGATGAATGCGGCCAGGTACAGGGATATCCTGGACGAAAAACATCTCCAGAGTGCTCCGGACCTCAGACTGGGCCGAGGGTTCACCTTCCAACAATACAATGACCCTAAACACACAGCTAAAATAACACAGGAGTGGCTTCAGAACAACTCTGTGACTGTTCTTGAATGGCCCAGCCAAAGCCCTGACTTAAACCCAATTGACCATCTCTGGAGAGACCTGAAAATGGCTGTCCACCAATGTTCACCATCCAACAGAGAGAAGATCAGCAAGGAGGAATGGCAGAGGATCCCCAAATCCAGGTGTGAAAAACTTGTATCATTCCCAAAAAGACTCATGGCTGTATTAGCTCAAAAGGGTGCTTCTACTAAATACAGAGCAAAGGGTCTGAATACTTATGGCTGTGATATTTCAGTTTTTCTTTTTTAATAAAATCTGCAAAAAATTCAACAATTCATTTTTTTCCTGTCTATATGGGGTGCTGTGTGTACATTGAGGGGAAACATTATTTTCGAAAATGGCTGCAATATAGCGAGTGAAAAATTTAAGGGGATCTGAATAATTTCTGTATCCACTGTACACACACACACTATATAGAATGCTTGGCAGATTTTTTTAAAATTCTTAAATAGTTCAATTTGAGAAATAAGATTTTATTTGATGTGTGGTGTGTGTGTGTTGAGAAAGGGTTACAGATATAGATTTTTATGCACGGGAGAGGGGGGTACATGGCTATAGGTTAAATGGCTGAAAGGGCATGGCACTCTGAAAAGTTTGTGAACCACTGCTTTAATACATTGCCATAGGAAGGATTGAAGTCAACATGCAAAACAATTGTATCATAGAGAATGCTGTAGATTTCCTGGCATGTAGAGAAGATTTTTCCACACACAAAAACAACACTGGATATACTTTATGAAACCTGCGATGGAAATTAAGGTAAAGCGTTAGGGGTCTACTCACCATGTCCACAGTAATCTGCCCTATGTTGGTTTTTCCATACTGCTGCTTAAAGTTTTTGATCCTGCTCTGTTCTTTAGGAATGAGGTCTGACAAAACATCCTTCAGATTCTGTATTTGAAGGGGGAAAAAAACACACTTGAAGAGGAACAAATCAACACATTGGCTAAAAATAGCAAACTCCTAAAATATGACCAGAGGTTCATTAAACGGACTTCTTGCAAACATTTGACTAAAGTATTGATCACTTGCTCTACAAAGGTCAGCACATAATGTTTCACTGAGTAGAAGAACGCTAGTTGGGAAGGTTTAGAGGTCTGCACAGAACTACCCGAATTTCTCATAGTTGACCCAACGTTGGCATTTCTGAAGACTGCAAACTAGTTGAGACTTAACCATAAGTGCCACTGCTGGTTGTTCATTTGCTCAAAGATCAAATTAATAAAATCAATGATTAATCAAATCGATATTCATACACATCCCTAACACCTACGCACCCTGCCAT
Organism: Phyllopteryx taeniolatus; assembly: GCF_024500385.1. Classification (NCBI taxonomy): domain Eukaryota; kingdom Metazoa; phylum Chordata; class Actinopteri; order Syngnathiformes; family Syngnathidae; genus Phyllopteryx; species Phyllopteryx taeniolatus. Next base: position 33,021,278 of record NC_084502.1, on the reverse strand, counting down.
GTAAACAAGTCTTATCAGGATTTATTGATCTTTAGTGTACCACAGTGAACCAAAATGAATGTTATCACATGGTAAATGACAGTTGCCATGCTTATCCTACACCAGTGACCTAATTGCGACAACCCGGGTGGGTGGGGGGACTTACTGTTGTAGAGGCGCTGGCGTTTCTGGCAGCTGTAATTAAGTAGGTGGCATTCTGTGGCACAAAGAAATAATGCATGTTACAATTGTGACACATTGTCCCTTAAGAAAAACGTAAAAACAAACTAAACCGATTTAAACTGCCAATTATTCTTCAAACAGCAATATTTTGTTATCAGACATATTAAAGCATTTTCTGCAAAATCAATAACTTTATTTGTAGTGCACTTGACTGCAACTGAAACAAAGTGCTGTACATAAATACAATCAAACATAAATCAAACAAAAATGCAAATAGTTTAAAGTACTCATCATCATCTCGTGCAACAAAGGAAGTCAAGCTTTTACTGGATCCCACATGGTCAATAAAACAATCAATACGGCATGTAAATTAACAATGATTCTTATCAACCTAATTCTCATTAATATATAATCTTTATTTCATTGAGCAGTCATTTCATAGACGCATCGACAAAGTGTCCCTGTGGGATGCCTATTTTTATTTCAAATTAGTTGTGCTCAGATGTTTGCGTACACTCTTTATAGGAAATACTTTTATTAATTTGGGCCTTTTCTTGCTTTATTTGAACTGTTATCTTTCCAGGGTGGAATGATTATTAAGTTTTTAATTTTTGAAAAAGAAACATTTCAATTTGAGATTTTCGCTAATTTGCAAAAGGTAAAAAAGTAGTCCGCTAAATTCAAGCATTATTTGAGAAGGCCAAGCCCCACTAACATCTCATTTGTGATCATGATTGACTGCAGCTGCTAGTTTTTCTTTGCCCACATAAATGGCCAATGTTCAGAGAATATGAATGAAAATCTACAAAATCTTCTTTCAATCGGTGTTAGAGACTGGATGTTTTATTACCAAACAAGGCTGTTGGGTCTTTGTAAATCACAATGGCAACAGAAAATCCCCTGGTGAGCCTGATCAAAGGTTTTGGCTTGATAACATACAAGTTCATGCACATGGCATTTACTGAAAAAAATAAAATAAATAAAAAAATTAATTGATGTGGCTGTTTCAACTAGATCATTAGGAGACAGTTGTAAAAAAAAAGAAAAAAAGAAAAAAAAAAAAGACAAGCCGCAACACTTTTGGAACAAAGGTATTTGGAGTGATGATACTAACATTAAACTTTATGGCCAGTAGTGCTTGGAAAAACTCATTTGCCGATCAAATTAATTCACAAATTTCAAGGACAAAACAGATCCCGAATCAGAATTTTTGCATTTAAATGTAAACGGTTGAAATTACATATTTGAAACAAATTAAATTTCGTATTTTATTCTAACAGGCGCTGCAATGAAGTAAAGTCATCCGGTCACATCCTTTGTTTACTTCCGCTGCCATTTGGACTTACTGCACATGTGCAGTTGTACAGTAGCCACTGTACCGTATCATACGTATCATGGTACCGGCTCCTCTGAGACAAGAATCTCAATGGAACGACGTGTCCGATGAGGAGCAGCTGCACGAATTTTCTTTAATCTCCTGAGACAACACTCTCCTTCGCTTCCTCTGGTCCATGTTTAGTGTGGGCAAGTGCACTAAATGCATGCTCTATTGGGTTAAGGTCCAGTGATGGCCTTAGCCGGTCGAAGACCTTCCAATTTTTCCCCCTGATGAAGTCCTTTGTCGTGTTGGCAGTGTGTTTTGGGTCATTGTCTTGTTGCATGATGAAGCTTCTCCCGATTAGTTTGGATGCATGTTTCTGTAAATTGCCAGACAAAATGGTTTTGGCAACTTCAGAATTCATTCTGCTGCTACAATCATTAGTTACATCATCAATAAAGACTAGTGACCCCGTTCCAGAAGCAGCCATGCAAGCCCAAGTCATGACATTACCTCCACCATGCTTCAGAGATGAGCTTGTGTGTTTTGAATCATAAGCAGATCCTTTCTTTCTCCATACTTTCCATCACTTTGGTAGAGGTTAATCTTGGTCTCATCAGTCCAGAAAACTTTATTCCAAAACTTTTGTGGCTCATCTCTCTACTCTTTGCAAAATCTGATGAGTGGTTTGCATCTTGTGGTATGGCCTGTAGATTTCTTCTCTCGAAGTCTTCTCCGAACAGTGGATTGTGACACCTTCACCCCTGCCCTGTGGAGCTTGGCAGTGATGTCACTGACCGTTGTCTTTGGGTGTTTCTTCACAGGTCTCACAATGTTTCTGTCAACTACTGTTGATGCCCTTGGCCGACCTGTTTGATGTCTGTTGCTCAGTACACCAGTGGTTTCTATTTTTCAGGACATTCCAAATTTTTGTATTGGCTATGCCCAATGTTTGTGCAACAGCTCTGATCGATTTTCCCTAGTCTCTCAGCTTCAAACTGGTTTGCTTTTCTCCCATAGACAGCTCTATCGTCTTCATGTTTGCTTAACAGCAAATGCAATTTTCACATTTGAACTCAAAAGCAAAAAAACAAGCACTGATGTTGAAGCAATCAACCTAAAGGCAACACCTGAGCAACTAGAAACACTCGTCAGTTATATGTTCCAATACCTTTGCTCATTTGAAAAGTGGGTGGGTTCAAACAAAAAGGTGCTCTGTCCTGAGTTGTTTAAGACATCTAGATGTAAATACCATGAAATAAAAGCTGTAATTCTGAACTTTTGTCTCATATTCAGCTTTTGATCTGACACCCAAATGTCTTCAGTATACAACAAAAACAAAGGAATTGACCTTGTCTTTGCAATACTTTTGGAGGGGACTTTATATTAAGAGAGCAAGAGATTACAAAAATACTGTACAAATAAAAATCCGCAATATAGCGGGACCGCAAAGCAACAACCGTCATATAGCAGATGATTACAGTATCTGTACTCCAAGTTGCAGGGACTCATTGCTCCAGGATTTGGACTCATTGTTTCCAGACGTGCATCCAGGAACTCTCATAGACTCAGGTGTAAAATGATCTAGGAGCTATATAATGTTCCATGTCATGTTCAACGTTTGAAAAAAATTTTAAATCAAAAGGTAAAGAGTAACATGGAACATTTAAGATTGAAAAAATTCTGTTTGGTTTTATTTCGTGATATACATCAATAGACTGATATGAAAAAAAATGATCACGATAGGTTTTTTTCCCCATTGCGTCCAGCCCTACCGTGAAAGCAAAATCATGTTTGTCAACTTCCATGATTCTTGCTCAATTCTCAAGATTTAAAATTGTCGTATTCAATGAATAAGTGTTGAAACGGTGAAAGCATTTTTTTTTTTATAGTTGAACTATTATACTTGACTTGCGATTTCAAAATTAGTTATCCATCGATTTGTTGAATATATGTAATACTATGATGAAGGGATGAAACATTTCTATGGTATGTTTTAAGATAGCATATGTTTTACCATGCCTGCGCCCAATAATACGGTGCGCCTTATGCATGTTAAAGACAGAAATAGACCGTAACTGAGACTGCGCCTTTTAATGCGGTGTGCCTTATGGTCGCGAAAATACGGTAAGTGGTTCCAGTATGTAGTTGTGCACTTTTGTGACGCGCCCCCTTCATGAATGTATTCCAAATAATTTTGCAGAACCCTAAGAACAAACAGCAGCTATTAAGTTGCCAGATAACGCACATACAGTATCTCTGTATCATGTCAGAAAATAAAACGGTATTATTGTGGTCAGCATAATATGGTAGAGTCCTATATCAGTTACTGACACTATACAGCACTCTTGTGTGCCACATTGACTGTCCAACTGAGGTTGCATTTCTGATTTTTTTTCCTAATCGGCAGCACATTATTTAATAATATAGATTATTAAAATTTATTAATTGATTCACAATCATTTGCGTCTGTATCTCAAAGCATCCAAGACTTTCTCCAAACCCTTGTAGTAAAAAAGCAACGCCTCCTGCATGCTACCTCTCAAGGTCAAGTTACAACGACTGAAGGCGTAGTGACAGTTGGCTTTGGACTCCCACTGGCATGATGAGTAGACTTTACACCAATCTGATCGGTTTGAGCGGTATCGGCCGATATTTAGCATTTTATGCTGATCGGCTTTAATGTCATGATTCGCCGATCCGATCAATGCTCCGCAAAAGACATTTACTCCGCGTCGTCATCGTGTACAGTATATCTGAACCCAAAAGCTAGTTTATTTTTTGCCTTGTCGTGCGTCTTTTAACGTAGTACTGTAAATATCTGAGCACCAATAAAGTTATTAAAAAAATAATAACTGCAGTGTGTGACAGACAACACGTCTGAGACGGACAACATGTAATGCGTGGATCAGATGACAAGACAAATTTGCGCTTTCACGATTGCACTATGTCAGACTACTGCAATAAAATCTTGTATTCCGATACCACCGCATCCCATTTTTTACGATCATTGTGTTTTATCTTGTCAACTCAAACGCAATCGGATACACGTTACCATGGCGACGACAACAAGAGTGGATCGCGATGACAGTATTATAAAAACAAAATGGGGGGAAAACGTGTTGGTGGTCACCGGTGCTCGGGAGAGGACATTCTTTTAAGGATTGCTTGAGGTATGTTCACTTACTTTAATACGATACAGCTCGCAAGCAGGCAACAAAACGTTATGTTGCCTAGCAAGCTACTGCTAGCACTAACGGTTGTACCGGCATTCTGTCGAATCATGCTCCAAGGTTATGGTGTGGGTGAAGTAATTTAATTACAATAAAGTAATTTAATTACAGTAAGTTAGCACCCATTATTTCTGTCATGTTGTAATGTTGGTTTGACCTCACTAATTACAATACATGACCTGACTAGAGCAGTGATTTCCAACCTTAATGGAGCCAAGGAACATATTTTACAATTAAAAAAATCTCACGGCACACCAACAAACAAAAATGTCACAAAAAGTGGAGACATTAATTACTGTATGTACTTCATGCCATCTAACAGAAGACCATTCATTTGTTCTGTCTGTCACTATGCCTCACTGGCATAACTAGATGAACAAAGATACATCATTTATTGTAAATATATTTTTTGAGCAATTAAGTACACAAGTATATATAGTAAATGAACAGGTCATTTTAATAGACACATTGTTCCATCTTGTGATAGGATCGGTGATCGGTTATCAGTTTTTTAAACTCGGTGATCGGCCCCAAAAATCCTGATCGTGTAAAGCCTAATGATGAGTAACTACAAACTGGTTGAAGATGATGACTCTCGAGGGTCAGCCAAAACAAAAGGTAGAAGTGACGTCACCACACACAGCAGATGTGAGATTACATAGCAGCCCAGGAGTGGCATAAATATCGAGCATTAGTCATCGCCCACTTCCTGGGAGGAGGAACACATCACAAAAGGACATGAACAACTTGTTTGTGCAACATAAGTTGTGTTTAAACAAACTACCATTTCCTGACAAGGACATTTATTTAAATCAACTGGAGAGAGTCCCAGGCATCCACAATGGGGAAGACCTTTATTACAACCTCTTTTTTTTTTTTTTTTACATTTGAATCTTTTTTTTAAACATAGTTTTACCTCAGCACACGATTAAATAAAACACACTGAAACTTATTTACATTTTTTTTTTAAAGTGTTCCCAATTAAATGTTCTCACTCTATCGCCGTCAATAAGTGGGAGACTGAGATTGTATAACATCACTTTGAGGAAACGACAAACTCTTGCTCGCAGTTCTCCAAATGAGAGAAAGTGTGCTTGCTTCAAGCTTCCAGTTAGGCCTCTCACGATGATTTTTAAGACAATATATTTTCCCAAAACCATCACGAATTATTCATTCATTCATCCATCTTCCGTTCCGCTTCTTATAGTTTTTTTAATACCTCTGAAACCTTTAAATAAGGCCTGTCATTTTTTTTTTATTTATAATTATTTTTTTAAATCAGTATTGTTATTACTATAACTTCCTGTCTTTTTTCTCAATTACATTGTTTTTCCTTAGTGTGATATGGATCCCCTGGGTCTGAAATAAAGAATAAAGAGCTAAAAGACTGTGCGTGTCGCTGTAGTCAACTATTGGCTGAATAACATGTGCCACTGAGGTTACGCTTAATGAACAGTAAACGTTTTTGTGTTTGTGTTAATTGGGAACAAACACACACAACAACTTGGCACTGATGTTACGAATATTCCACAGTGGAGCGAGCTGTTTATCTCCTTAACTCTCTAGCTCGCAGGCTGACTTGTTAGCACACGAGTTAGCTCACAGCGGGGCAAGAGGACAACAAACGTAACTTTCCCTTAAGTGCCTCTGTTGTGTGCATCTACGTGCTGCACATGGAGCAAGACTGGAGTATTGGACGCAGCCAACACCGGCAAGCGTGTACCAGTCCGCTGGCATTCCATGAGCCCACTACCAGCCAAAGACACAGCCGTCCAACTGTCGGCTCACTGTGTGATCCGCAAGCCGGCTCACCACAACAACGACAATTTATCGAGTCCGGAAAAACTACTGTGTCCATTTTATTTATCAACCAATAAGTCGATATAGTAATTATCGGGACAGGCTTACTTCCTGTTACATTTCACTTTAAAGCTGACACAAAAAAAATACATAAATAAAGCTGACACATAAAACAAAAGAAATGAAACATTGCATGGCTCAGGTGGTAGAGTGGTCGTTTCCCAACCCAAAGGTTGTGAGTTCCCTCAGCCCTTGTGACCATGTCGAAGTTTCCTTGAGCAAGATACTGAACGCCAAGTGGCTCCTGATGCTGAGTAAACAGTAGGTGAATGAGGAGACAGTGTTAAAGCGCTTTGACGACCTTGACGGTAGATGAGTGACAGTGATATCCCATTTGTCTAACAAAAGTCCACTAGCTTACTGCTAACAAAATCCGAAACGCCATGGACAGGCTAACAGTTATTAGCATAGATGCTACTGTAATTATAAAGCTTTAAACAACTTATACTTTAACACACGGAGCAGCAATACATACAAAAATTATAAATACAGGCATATATTTGCTCAGCTCTGTGGGAACTATGATAATACTATTGCGGCCTACAGTATTAGTTAGGGACTTTCTCTGCCTCTCCTAGCCCTTAATTATATGGGGAGAGAGATGTCTCAAAATTATTTGCATTTGTTTTTCAAATCCACAAATATATCCGCGATTCACAGGTGTGTTTTTCAACTCCACAAATTATTTGCACGTGTTTTTCAAATCCACAAATATAGCCGCGATTTACACACGTTTTTCATATCCACAAATTTGCAAGTTTTTTAATGTGTGTGCATTTATCATGAGGTATCATTTGTAAATATTAAATTTTGCTTGTGAATTGCTGTTGGTATGTTTTTGGAAGGTGCATTTATTTTTGAGACAAACATAACGCAGTTTCAAGTAGGGGGGAAATTATTGTTTTTTTTTTAAATTAAAAAAAGTGTGGGAAGGTCCTCCATCCATCCGCTAGGCGGCAGTGTTGCAGTCTCCTTTGAGATCATAGACTATATGATGTACAGTGGCTGAAATAAGTATTTAACAGGTCACCATTTTTGTCACTACATATATTTCCAAACTTGCTATTGACATGAAATTTTCACCAGATGTTGGGAACAACCCAAGTAACCCATACACACAAAGAAAGTAGAACAAATAAGCTCAGAAATTAAATTGTGTGTAATCATGTGAAATGACACAGGGGAAAAGTATTGAACACGGCAACTGGTATTTAATACTTTGTACAAAAGCCTCTGTTTGCAATGACAGGTTCAAGACGGCCAATGCGACAGAATGCATTAGTGTTCCCTCGTTTATCGCGGGGGTTACGTTCCAAAAATAACCTGCGACAGGTGAAATCCACGAAGTAGGCAACTTTATTTTTTACAATTATTATACAACCCCAACTCCAACGAAGTTGGGACATTGTGTTAAAAAAAACAGAATACAATGATTTACAAATCATGTTCAACCTATATTTAATTGAATACACTGCAAAGACAAGATATTTAATGTTCAAACTGACAAACCTTATTGTTTTTAGCAAATAATCATTAACTTAGAATTGTATGGCTGCAACATGTTCCAAAAAAGCTGGCACAGGTGGCAAGAAAGACTGAGAAAGTTGAGGAATGCGCAAACACCTGTTTGGAACATCCCACAGGTGAACAGGTGGGTGCCATGATTGGGTATAAAAGGAGCTTCCTTTTATACTTCCAAGCAAAAGATGGGGCGAGGTTCACCTCTTTGTGAACAAGTGCGTGAGAAAATAGTCGAACAGTTTAAGGGCAATGTTCCTCAACGTACAATTGCAAGAAATTTAGGGATTGCATCATCATCAAAAGGTTCAGAGAATCTGGAGAAATCACTGCATGTAAGTGTCAAGGCCGAAAACAAACATCGAATGCCCGTGACCTTCGATCCCTCACGCGGCACTGCATCAAAAACCGACATCAATGTGTAAATGATATCACCACATGGGCTCAGGAACACTTCAGAAAACCAATGTCAGTAAATACAGTTTGCCGCTACATCCATAAGTGCAACTTGAAACTCTACTATGCAAAGCAAAAGCCATTTATCAACAACACCCAGAAACGCCGCCGGCTTCTCCGGGCCCGAGCTCATCTAAGATGGACTGATGCAAAGTAGAAAAGTGTTCTGTGTTCCGCATTTCAAATTGTGTTTGGAAATTGTGGACGTTGTGTCCTCCGGGCCAAAAAGGAAAAAAAACATCCGGACTGTTATGGACGCAAAGTTCAAAAGCCAGCATCTGTGATCGTATGGGGCTATGTTAGTGCCAATGGCCTGGGTAACTTACACACCTGTGAAGGCACCATTAATGCTGAAGGGTACATACAGGTTTTGTAGAAATATATGCTGCCATCCAAGCAACGTCTTTTTCACGGACGCCCCTGTTTATTTCAGCAAGACAATGCCAAACCACATTCTGCATGTGTTACTACAGCGTGGCTTCGTAGTAAAAGAGTGCGGGTACTAGACTGGCCTGCCTGCAGTCCAGACCTGTCTCCCATTGAAAATGTGTGGCGCATTATGAAGCGTAAAATACTACAACGGAGACCCCGGACTGTTGAACAGCTGAACCTGTACATCAAGCAAGAATGGGAAAGAATTCCACCTACAAAGCTTCAACAATTAGTGTCCTCAGTTCCCAAACGTTTATTGAATGTTGTTAAAAGAAAAGGTGATGTAACACAGTGGTAAACATGACCCTGTCCCAACTTTTTTGGAACGTGTTGCAGCCATAAAATTCTAAGTTAATGATTATTTGCTAAAAACAAAGTTTATCAGTTAGAACATTAAATATCTTGCCTTTGTAGTGTATTCAATTAAATATAAGTCAAACTTGATTTGCAAATCATTTTATTCTGTTTTTATTTATGTTTAACAACGTCCCAACTTCATTGGAATTGGGGTTGTACTAGAGTACTCACTGTTTTCCTTGTGACAACAGTACCTGCTAATTCCAGGTCATTTTTGAAGCTCTCCAACTGGTGGTCCTTGGCTCTTGGACAACTCTTCTGATTATTCTTTGCACTTCACTGTCAGAAATCTTGTGAGGAGCGCCTGATTGAGGCAAAATTATGGTGGTATGACTGGCTTTCCACGTACGAATTATGGCCCCAACCGTGCAACGTTTCAGAAGCTTAGATATGCTCCTGTAACCAATGCCTTCATTATGTTTTGCAACAATTAGTTTGCGATGGTCTTGAGACAGCTCTCGGCACTTACCCATCATGAGATATGTCTTGACTCACCTTGGCAATGAGACCTGTTTGTAGGCCATCAATTAGGACTGAACCATCTGATATTCATTTGCACTGACAAGGGGCTGGATTGCTGTTTGAATATTGATATATTTTAGGTGTTCTCTTGGCTTTCCGTGCCTTTTTGCACCGCCCCGTCTTGTGTTCAATATTTTTTCCCGTGTCATTTCACATTATTACACAACTTAATTTCTGATCTTATTTGTTCTACTTTCTTTGTATGTATGGATTACTTGGGTTGTTCCCAACATCTGGTGAAAATTTCATGTCAATAGCACCTTTGGAAATATATTTACTGAGAAAAATAGTGGCATGTTAAATACTTATTTCAGCTGCTGTATATATCGGACTTTTTTTTAGACAAAGGTCATCTGGGAATTTTTTCTATTGTGGACCACTGCAGTTTTTTACAACATAATAAGAGACCAGTGGATTTTACTAGTTTTGTCTGATATGAGGTAATTCATTAAATGTTGAGGTCAGTGGAGTAAAACAGTAGGTTGAAAGGTGGAAGAAGGTTGCGGTCAACGCAGATAGTCAAGGCGCTCCGTAATTTTTAGAGCAGACGCATTAGACGCCCTCTGGCGATTCAATTTTTAAATATACCGGTAACCCACTACTACAAATGTACGACTCGTCAAATGTAGTAAAACACTCCCTGCTGGTTTTACAGTAGAAATAGGCACTGTAACACTTCTAAACATGCTTTAATAATTTAAAGTTTCAAATAGACCATTTAGAGGATCTTACCACAGGATTAGAGTAAGTAAATGGAAATTTTACAGTGAAGGTCAACATGGTGGTGGAGAATTCTTAAGGGTGTCACAGCACTGCGAGTCTCAAATTACAACACTAGTTAAAATCGTTCACTATGGTTCACACAAAGAGAGGAGACTTGCCAATCTATTTCACAAAGTCTGCCCTTTACATAGCTTAACTTGAACCAACATGTGCCGCCTGTGATTGTTCATTAAGGAACAAACACGACCTGGTAATATTAAGACAACTCAAAACAATTAAAACTGCGTCAATAAATTACATCGAACATTCATGGTTATTACGAGTCTCTCTATAGCATTTAATCCATGACGGTGACCACCGTTGTCTCACAATGTGGTCGGCGGAGCTAACATTAGCTACCTTGTCGTTAGCCTGCTAACTTCGGCTTGACGGCTTAAGCGAAGGTGATAAAGTAACATGGCCGCGCACGTTGCCCTTACCTTTGAATTAAGGAGTTTAGGCGCTAGCCTGCTGACAGTCAGGAACGACATTATGCCTGTATGAAATGTTCTTCTGGTGTGTTCTCAGTAGATCAGGAAGCCGCTACCGGTGCACCGCGGAGCCACTTGAAGGTGCCCCTCCACAGAACAGAAGGTTGAAGTGGGATTCAGGCCCACAAGTAGCATCGATGTTGATTGGACGATCAACCGGAAAAATGTAGGTGGGTAGAGGGCTGTGATTGGCTAGGGTACCGATGGGCCAATGCTCATTGACGGTGTTTATGACGATATCCGAATTTGACTGTAGTTCAAGATCTGCCTGTCAAAAGTTATTTTCCTTTTCCTCAACAATTCACAATGCTGATATTTGACAATGCGAAATGGATCACATAACACAAAAAGTGCCTTTACTAATTTCTTAGTTCCTGACATGACTAATAGATATGACACAGATTCAAGCTTCTGTTAATTAAAAAAAAAATGTAATTTTTGATTTTCATTTTTCTTTCTTTCTTCCTTCATATATATATATATATCTATCCATTTTCTGAGCCGCTTCTCCTCACTAGGGTCGCGGGCGTGCTGGAGCCTATCCCAGCTGTCATGGGGCAGGAGGCGGGGTACACCCTGAACTGGTTGCCAGCCAATCGCAGGGCACATACAAACAAACAACATTCGCACCTATGGGCAATTTAGAGTCCCCAATTAATGCATGTTTATGGGATGTGGGAGGAAACCAGAGTGCCCGGAGAAAACCCACGAAGGCACGGGGAGAACATGCAAACTCCAGACAGGCGGGACTGGGGATTGAACCCCGCTCCTCATAACTGTGAAGCTGATGCTCTCACCACTCGCCCACCGTGTGTGTGTGTGTGTGTGTGTGTGTGTGTGTGTGTGTGTGTGTGTGTGTGTGTGTGTGTGTGTGTGTGTGTGTGTGTGTGTGTGTGTGTGTGTGTGTGTGTGTCCCCTCCAAAAGTATTGGAACGGCAAGGTAAATTCCTTTGTTTTTGTTGTACGCTGAAGACATTTGGGTTTCAGATCAAAAGATGAATGTGAGACAGAAATTCAGAATTCCAGCTTTCATTTCATGGTATTTACATCGAGATAAGCTGTGTGGAAAATGTATTTATTTATTTACTTAAAAGTACAGTGGCGGCATGGTGGACGACTGCTTAGCACATCAGACTCACAGTTCTGAGGACACGGGTTCAAATCCGGCCCCGCCTGTGTGGAGTTTGCATGTTCTCCCCGTGCCTGTGTGAGTTTTCTCCGGGTACTCCGGTTTCCTCCCACATCTCAAAAACATGCACGGTGGGTTAATTGAAGACTCTAAATTTTCTGTAGGTATGAATGTGAGTGCAAATGGTTGTTTGTTTATATGTGCCCTACAATTGGCTGGCAACCAGTTCAGGGTGTACCCCGCCTCCTGCCCGCAGTCAGCTGGGATAGGCTCCAGCATACCCGCAACCCTAGCGAGGATAAGCGGTGTAGAAAACTGATGGATGGAAAGTACAGTACCAACTGGGGCATGTTGTTCAAGTAATCTGAGGGCCCCGCTACTGAGCCTACTCTGTTTTTGAAAACATCCATTTCTAGAGCGCTTGGCCTCATTACTCAGAATCAGAATCCTCTTTATTTGCCAAGTATGTCAAAAACACACAAGGAATTTGTCTCCGGAAGTTGGAGCCACTCTAGTATGACAACAGGTCTTGAGAGACTGTAATTCATTGGAACTTGAAGGTCTCGATGGTTGACACAGAGCAGCTGGACAGCGTGAGGGGCAGCTGCGGCGAAGGATGCCTCCTGAAGTCCATGATCGTCTCTATAGTCTTGAGTGTGTTCAGCTCCAGGTTGTGTTGGCATCGAAGCTCCAGCCGCTCCACTTCCTGTCGATATGCAGACTCGTCACCGTCTTTGATGAGGCTGATGACTGTGGTGTCGTCTGCAAACTTCAGGAGTTTGACAGCCGTTGCGTTGAGGTGCAGTCGTTCATGTAGAGAGAGAAGAGCAGCGGAGAAAGGACACATCCTTGGGGCACCCCAGTACTGGTGGTGCGTGTGGATGAGGTGGTGTCCCCTACCCTCACCTGCTGTGTCCTGTCCGTCAGGAAGCTGTAAATCCATTGGCAGATGGCAGGCGAGACGCTGTGCTGTAGAAGCTTGGCGGAGAGAAGTTTGGGGATGATGGTGTTGAACGCAGAGCTGAAGTCCACGAACATGATCCTCACTAGTGTTGGGCATCGAGATTCGAGGCTTTCACGATGTGGAGAAGTCTGACGTACTCCCTCCTGCTCCGAGCCACAACCTACACCACGCGGAACTTCAGTTAAGACAATTGGGTGAGTGAAACAATAAAACATGCCAACATTGAGGCAGCTAACAAGTTAAACGGTGGGTTGCACTCTTACCAACGTAAGAGCTGATGACAGATGCAAAAATAAAATATAAATTACTTTACCCTACAGGAAAGAAAGTAGAAACAGTCACATTACAAGTTAAAAATTGAGCTAAAACTTCACCAAAGGTCAAAGTAGCAACTTTACATCAAATCCCCCTATCTCTAAGGGAGAGCCCGGACACCCTGCGGAGGAAACTCATTTCGGCCGCTTGTATCCGGGATCCTGTTCTTTCGGTCACGACCCACAGCTCATACAGGTTATAGAGAACCCCGAGTCAAATGTGCATTTTAGTTTATGCTGCGGGCTGCTAAGAAAATGGATGTTCAAATTTGGACAACCTTTATTTAAAGCATGCAAACTTTTTTGACCCAGCCCCCTAAAAGAATCCGAATCGAGAATAGTTTGGAACCAGAATCGAAATGAGGAACCGGAATCTGGACCGGAATCGCTCAAATTCAAACGATGCCCAACCTATTCCTTGCGTAGGTCCCTGCGCCGTCAAGGTGTTCTCGGATAAAGTGCAGTCCCATGTTGACTGCGTCATCCACAGACTTGTTTGCTCGGTAGGCAAACTGCAGGGGGTCCAGCAGGGGGCCTGTGATGCTCTTGAGGTGGTCCCGCACGAGGCGTTCAAAGGAATTCATGACCACAGATGTCAGGGCGATAGGCCTGCAGTCAACGTGCTGGTTGTATTAAGGGAGTTTGTGGTTGAGTTTATCTTTGTTCAAGCCCCCAAGAATAATGAGGGATGAATCAGGGTGCTTTTTCTTCCCAAGTTTGTTTACTTGTTCAGCGACCGTTAGCAGTGTGACGTTTGAATCAGCAGGGGGAGGAATGTAGACCGCAGCGAGGATGAAAGAGGCGAACTGGCGTGGCGAGTAGAATGGCTTACAGTTGAAAGACAGTGACTCCAAGTCCGGGCTACGGTGTGTGTTGAGCGCTGTGATGTCGGTACACCATTTTTTGATGATATAGAAGCATATCACATTTTGTTTTCCCCAATAACGCCGTGACGCAGTCCGCCCGGTGTAATTGGAACCCCGGAGGTATTACGGTGCCATCGGGTATGCGTTCACATAGCCATGTCTCCGTGAAGCACAGGGCGGCGGAATGTCCGAAGTCTTTACTGGTCTTAGTGAGAAGATGAAGCTCATCCATTGACAGTGAGTGAGATGCAGTGTATACTCTGGACTGGTCGTCAGTCAGTCACAGGGCACGTATAAATAAACAACTGTTCATGTGCATATTCACACATATGGACGATTTAGATTCGTCACTTAACATATAGGCTACTGTATGTAGCCAAGATTCGAACTTAGAGCCCCTCAAATGCGAGGCACATGCACTAATCACTTGGCTACTGTATATGGAGGACTGGACTTCCTTTTTGTAGCATTGTAATTTTACTCAGTGCGTTAACACTGCATTTTGATGCTTCATTTCCATGTTTACAGCACAGTTAAAATCACACTGGATGTGACAAAATTGAAGTGTTTCCTTAATTTCCCTGATGGAATTATAACATCTATGTATAAGTCTAATTACACCCCAAAAGGGACTGCACAACCAAACTGCTCTGCTGTTGAAAATTATATTACTTCAGTTGCTTAAACTGCTCATATGTTGGCCTAGATTACAAATTGGTAGTGTATTGCTTATAAAAGTAAAGACATGTTACATATATGCTGTGAAAAATATGTCGATTTAAACTCAGACTAAGTTACAACTGTCCTACCCTACCCTGATGTTTACATCTATCTAGAGCAAAAATAAATAATATTGCTGCAGTTCCACCAATGCACTTTTGTATAGGGGCACATCAATCATCTCAAATGGCCCTTTTGAAACACAATGACCAATAATGACTGCAAGTAAAGACCATTTTGCTGTAAAACAACATTTTAATTGTCAAGGTTTTGTTGAAAAACAAAATGCTTCATGTGGAAAATCGGGGGCATGCAATGGTTTAGATCGATGGACTGAACCACTGTCTTTGGCCAGTGAATTCAGTTATGTCCCATGCATTAAGAGAGACAGATTTAAATGTTGTTCATAACGTGAATTTGAGCTGCTTCCACTGCAAGTCTTTGAGTCAGTGTTTGTTGTTTAATTCATCCAAATTACAGCTGCCTCATTAAATACATTAATTCACAGTCAAAGCAGTCCATCAGATGTATTTTGGCACATACTGTATGTTCTGCGCTATTTAAGTGGTGTAAAAAGAAATAGCTTTCACAATAACTCTTAACCTTAAAAGGAATGTGAAACTTTCCAACCAGCCTGTAAGTAAATTGTCTCAACTTAACAGTAAGTGTGAGCTTCATTTTAGAGTTTAACCCTGCAGCATTCTGAATATGGAACCTATAAAGTGTGTGTCTCAACATGTAAGGCTATGTTCACACTGCAGAGAATGATGCTCAAATTAATTTTTTTGTTAATTCCAATCTTTTATATTACTTTATATTATTATTATATTATTTTGAACCATGATGACAAAACACAGAAAATGCAATCTACTTCACATCATGCAGCCTTTAGGTAGACTTTAAAACCTGTAAACATTTGGCACAATCATCAGCCTACATCATCTCACATATACAGTGGATATAGAACGTCTGCTAGGGAGAGAATATAAAACATGTACAGCACGATAAGACTATTTGGATAGAAGACGATCAGCACGGCACGTCTTGACTTGACTATTTGCACACTCTTTCAGGCAAAATCACTCCAACTGTGACAGATGGCGAGGGCACAGCCCCCTTTAGGTCACCCACAGAATTTGAATTGTTTGCTTCAGCATTCTGGCAGACATCTGGAGGTTTTGGCCCGAAATTGAAAGGTATTTGGAATTGTTCATAAGTCCCTCCACCTTGACTGACGCTCAAGTTCCAGCTTTAAAATAAATAAATAAAAAAACACCACCATGGAAATAGGGTTCTTCTTATGATGCAGTTTTGTTTTTTTCCCAAATATGTGCCAGAAAGTTCAGACTGTAACACAATTTCCCACGTTTTTAAATGCTGCTGATTTTTTTTCGTGAAATTTGGTTAAAAGGTTAAAAAAAGAATACAAGGGTGTGTTCACTTTCTTTACCCACTGTATTTTGTAAACAAACAGGGTCTCAGGCAGACAGAACAGCAGAAACAAGTGTGTGCAATAAGGTGTTAAATTCGTCCTTTTTCCAGAAGTTGTAGGACATGATTTGCTTGGCTGATAGGGTTTGGTCCACATTCCTGAACTCTACATCACACTCACTACCAAGGCATATAGACCTACGATAGTCCTTCCAGAGGCGAGGACAGAGAGCTCCGGGCTCAGTCATCATCATCCTCTTCATCCTCAACTGTATCCACGAGGATGCTGTGCTTGAAGCAGTTATGAAGGTAGTTGACTACCGTGCGCTGGAAGTGCTGGATGCTGCGCGGTTCCCGCAACGTGTGGCCCTCATCCGGATAGAGCTGCAATGTGTAGTTGGCCTCCACCCTCACCAGTCGGCTCAGTAGCTCCGCGCTGTGCTGGAAGTGTACCCTTGCTGTGGCCAAACGCACAGCACCCGTACGGGCTTATGAGGATTAAGGTAAGATGATAAATTTTTAAACTGGTTATGATTTAAATAAGGATAGGAATGTGTACCATCCGCAGTTCCGTGTAGAATAAGAAAGTTCTCATCCTTCAGTTTGCTGACCTCCTCCAGCAGGGAGGTAGTCTGCAAAAATGAAACACTGTAACCCATATTGGAATTAACTCAACAATAGTAGAACCCCTCCCCTTCAGTAAGCATTTAATAGTGATTTTAACATGCAGACTCTTTGTGGTCTTTGTGGTTGGTTTGTGGTTATCTCTATGAGAGAACAATACACCCTTGTTAACTGTCAGATTACATTACCTTTTGGTTTCGGAGCATAAATGATTAATACGAAGCGAAAAGTTTGTTACAGTAGTAAGCAAGAATACTGGGAACCGTGTATCCCACAAAGCGACAAATAATGGAATGCTTTCCATCATATCAAGTGGTAAAAATTGCTGGGCACTATTGTTTATAGGCAATATTAGAGTCTAATACACAGATAGAGCCAAGGAATAAACTTGGGCAGCCTTGTTAAGAACAATTTGGCTTCATAACCTTACCAAGTAAACATGCTCCTCCTTTGTTGGAAGGCCAAGATACCGCTCGGAGAATGCAGCGCCTGAAACGGTAGAATAAAATCTAGCTGGTTACAGTATAGGGCATAGATATGAAGACTACATACGCCAGCACGATGTAGCAGCCCGGCTAACCAATGTGCCTATGTGGCGGAGGTTAATGTTCCCATCAAATGCAATGCATGGACATTGAAATTAATTAATAACTTCCTCATTTCTCAATTGATTTTGTTGATGTTTACCCTCCTAGCTTAGCCTCACCGTAGTTACGCAGCTCAAAAGGGGCGTGTCGTATTTACCTCTTCATATCTATGGTATAGGGAGTCTGGTAGGTAGCTGTTTGATGAATTGGTAGATTGGTAGAGAGGTTGGTCAATAGGCTGAGTGATAGGTAGGCAGGTTGTAAGAGAATAGTTAGGGGAGGTAGATAGGTACGTTGACAGTAATGACTGATAGGCAGGTCATTGTAGTTAGGTAAGCAGGTTGGTAAGTAAATACACTAGGTTGGTTATGTACAATAGGTAGATTAATAGATTTGGTTGATAAGTAGGTCAATACAGTGGAACGTTGATTTAACAAACTAATAGGGGGGAGGGGTCGTCCGTTACAACCAATTGTCCATTAAATTGAAGCCCATCTTTTTCGTGGCCTATAAACAACCAGTACCAAAATTTCCCAAATTATCGTAAATAAATATTTAAAAAAGCTTGAAAATTATTGTAAAGTTTAAAAGTTTATCCAAAATTACCTCGCTGGTGCTTGGGAGGGGTGATAAAGGTGTGCAGTTGGTAGGAGAAATTTATGGGAGCGAGTCAAGGGTCACTTTTATGAGCCGCGAGGTTAGTGCAGTCTTTTTTCACCTCTGTTATGACTGGATTTCATAGAGAAAGGCTTGACAAAAACAACAACTGTATACTGTATCGAAATCAGAATAGAATGTTCGACAGATGAGACATGACAAGAGCTCGAACAACAGCCATAGATATGAATAGGTAGATACGACACGCCCCTTTTGAGCTGCGGGCCAACGGCAATGCTAAGCTAATATTCATGCATTGCCTTTGATGGGAACGCCGACCCTGCCAACGTGGCCACCATGTATGTCCATGCATGCGTTTGATGGGAGTGTTGCCCCTGCCGACATGGCCACCACGTATGTCCATGCGTTGGCTTTGATTGGAACATTGCCCCTGCTAACATGGCCGCCACGTAGGCACGTCTGTTAGCCGGATCTAGTCCTCATATCTGTGACAACAGTGGCACAACCCGCAAATACGGGTACCAGTCTCTTCCTGTTGATTGCGACAATAAAAAACATAGGCCAATTCTGGAACTAACATTGTTGATTACAAAGGGGCATTTTGAGTTCCAACTGGACGCACTATTTTCTGTCCATTAAATCCAAAGTCCGTTAAATTGGGGCCCATTAAATCAAGGTTCCACTGTAGTAAAACAGGTCAATAGGTACTGTATGTTCATAGCTAGGAAGGTAGGTTAATCAGTAAACAGACAGTAAAATCGATAGGCAGATTGGTAGGTTAATAAGTAAGTGGGTACATAGATCAGTGATTAGGTCAATAGCCTGGTAATTGTGGTGTTGTTCAGGAGTGGGCATATCAATAATAAGGCTGATGTTTGGTCAATAGGTAAGTAGGTAGGTTAATCGATAATTACTGTATATGGGTACATACGAAAGTTGATAACTTGGTTGATAGGTAGGTCGGTCGGTCAACAGTAATATCGATATACAGTATAGGTGGGTCCATGGGTCCTTCAATAGGTATATCAATAGTGAGGTAGGCAGCTTGACTGATGGGTGGGTTGCGAGGAACGTTGGATAGCAAGACAGGTAAGTCTAGATTATAATAATAAAAATGAGAGTAATAAATGATAATAACTCACTGTAAAGCCTAAAGTCCGTTATTGGGGCCACCGCAGCTGAGCATTGAAAGAACTTCTCTGTTGCAGTTAACATTTTGAGAGTTAAGTGTCCACCAAATGCCTGTTGGGAAAACAAATAAGATTGAATACAGAGACAACATGAAAATGTTACAACAACAAAAAGGAACTTTTACCTTGCCATAGAGAGCCATGCGGCGATCGTCAATATACGGCAGCTTCATCAACAACCTGCTGATGCCATGAAAGGCATTTATTAGTTTTACAGCCGTCATTGCCATGTGTGCTGTAATTATTGTGTGGCACCCACTCCACGACTTCCAAATGATCTTTGACTTGAAGTGAACCAAGCTTGCGTGTGTCTGTGGCGGCAGTCTTCTGTCCACGGCCGACCCCGCTCTGACCGTCCACCCAAACCAACGCTACATTGTGTGAGCTGGAGAGGACCTGAGGCCAGTCAAGTGCAAACTCCTCCGTTACCGACTGACTACCGGGAAGGCTGTCTCTGAATGACAAGACAAAAAAGAAGACATTTGACAGCTGAAAACCTTGGAGGGGGTGAGTGGGTGCACAACAGGGGATGAGGATCAGCAAAAGTGTCTACTTACACAATGATAAGCAGAGGGTGTAGGTTAGCCTCGTAACCTTGAGGTAAAGATAATTTCAGGTGCACATCTGAGGAAAGCAAACACAAACTTATTTTCGAATCAGCTCATAAATGAGCAAAATAAGGTGGATAGAAAAGTCTGATCCCACACAGTGGACCAGAAGTTAGCAAGAGATGATTCTGGATTTCAATGACAACTAAGGCCTATCGGTGTGGAGTTCGTATGCTGTACTTGTTTGTGATGTTTTCAAAAACATGTTTAGATTCACTGATGCCTACATTGATTCACTGAGGTCTAGATTCCCTTCTAGCTCCACAATCAAGTTCATTATTTCAGTTGAAGACTAAATTGTCTTG
Organism: Phyllopteryx taeniolatus; assembly: GCF_024500385.1. Classification (NCBI taxonomy): domain Eukaryota; kingdom Metazoa; phylum Chordata; class Actinopteri; order Syngnathiformes; family Syngnathidae; genus Phyllopteryx; species Phyllopteryx taeniolatus. Next base: position 33,000,811 of record NC_084502.1, on the reverse strand, counting down.
TTTACAAAAACAAGTACTTTAGGTTAATTGAGGACTACATTGCCTCCAATGTTTACACATCACGTACGTTAGCTCCATTTAAGATGTGAGAAGTGTACACCGCCTATCCTCCAATGTCAGATGGGCTAGGCTCCAGCCCCCTATGTGACCCTGATCAGGATAAGCAGTACAGAAAATGGATGGAGGCTCTTTTAACAGGGCTTACATTTTGAATGAAACAAAAGCAGGACTGAACAAGCTCTCAAATGGAATTACACTCATTCCCTCACAATAAAACAACAAATATGGTATAATTGCTGAATCACTTGAGAAATAGGCCAAGAGACCCACAATCAGCAGTTTTAATGAATGCTGTCGTACCATGGTTGCCAGCTGAAATGGTCATGAACAGAGTGTTGGGGAGATGCTTGACTTCCAGGGCTTTGGAGAGGGGAATGTTGTCCTCCAAGACAACATATCCTACAAGAAATAAAACATTTATTTTTATATGAACATCAAGACGAATCCTCAACACTCAGAACAATGTTTTTATATGATGGAAATTCAATCCAGGAAATTATATATATATTTTTTCACCACTCACCACTGACCCAGCAGTATATGATGTGCGGTATACAGTCACTCGCTTGCATGAGGCAGGGTCAGCCCCTTCAAATAGGCTAATGTTGGCGAGACAAGTAATAAGATATGTGAATCATGCTATAATGCTTGATTCTTGGGGTATTTTTACATGTTGACGTTATTAAAACATCTGGGTATAGTTTTAAACAGAGGTGGGTAGAGTATACCCAAATATTGTACTCAAGTAAGAGTACTGTTACTTTAGAGTAATATGACTCAAGTAAAAGTAAAAAGTAGTCCTCCAAATAATTACTTGAGTAAGAAAGCATTCAGTCAAAAAACTACTCCAGTATTGAGTAACTAGTGAGTAACTTCTGATAAAATTTTAAATCCGAGTTTGAATGTCAAGTAAAATAAAAATAACTAAATAAAATGTGCATGTGCAAATTCAGATATTGCTGAACAATATCAATTAATCCAAAACATCCATCCATTCATTTTCTTTACCGCTTATCCTCACTAGGGTCGCGGGATACTGGAGCCTATCCCAGCTATCCCCGGCGGGGTACACCCTGAACCGGTCGCCAGCTAATCGCAGGGCACATAGAAACAAACAACCGTTCGCACTCACATTCACACCTACGGGCAATTTAGAGTCTTCAATCAACCTACCATGCATGTTTTTGGGATGTGGGAGGAAACCGGAGTGGCCGGAGAAAACCCACCCTGCCACAGGGAGAACATGCAAACTCCACACAGGCGGGCCGGGATTTGAACCCCGGTCCCCAGAACTGTGAGGCAGATGTGCTAACCAGTCGGCCACCGTGCCGGCTTAATCCAAAACATAATAAATAAAATCTTTCTAAAATAACAAATTAAGGCAAATATAGCTCCAAGAAATGGTCTTATACAACATTGTTTCGACTTGTTAAACAGCACAATACTGTAGGCTCACCAGGCAGATTACAAAAACAGGAACAAGGCTGCAGTGGATATAAAAAGTATACACACCCCTGTTCAAATGCCAGGGTTTTGTGTTGAGAGAGAGAAAGAGAGAGAGAGCGAGAGAGAACAGAATGTACCCTAGAAGATGCATGTTTTACACTTACTTGTGACCATAAAATAGTGCTAATGTTGCAAAATGCACGGCCAAAACAACAGAAAAAAAACGACAACTTACCACAAAGTGTTTTCTCAAGTTAGAAGTGGGCTGAAATATCCAAGTTTGGGCAGTGACAAAATTACGCTGCATGTTAAAGCTGTTGTTTTTCGTCGTCTGTAATGTAAACACAGGTCGCGAGCGGCTGTCACGACTCACTTTGATTGGCCCGCGAAGCCCAGTAGAAAACCTTGTGTGCAGACGTGTCTTTCTTGTGTCATTTGATTGGTGAACTTGAGTCAAACATCACTGTGGTAATCATGGTGGATTGGAGCAACGGCGCCCGATGCGGAAGTCGAAAACGAAAGTGTAAAAATAGATCGCGCACGCAATTATTGATAAATGAAAGTAGCGAGCAGCATGTAGATTATTGTAACGGAGTAAAAGTACAGTTTCTTCTTAACATAAATACTTGAGTAAAAGTAAAAAGTAAGCTTTATTAAAACTACTCTGACAAGTACAATTTATCCAAAATGTTACTTGAGTAAATGTAACAGAGTAAATGTAGTGTGTTACTTCCCACCTCTGGTTTTAATTTGTGGTAAAACACACAAAAAGTCTCTTCGGCTTGGCTGGATCTAACGCATTACTGCCCCACGTCACTGTAATACAAAATGGACACTTGTGTGTTTTCGTGTTCATGCAAAAGTGCAACTCACTGGAGGGGTCCTTTAAGTTGTGGACTGTCACTTTTGGAACTCCTGGACCTGGAGAATTATTCAGATGACAAACATTTTAACACCGTGATGAAATCAGAGCATAAAAAAACTTACTCTAAAAATGTGAGAAGCGAAGAATATCCACAGGAAGTTATGGACTTTGTAAGTCTTTAGCCTCACGATGTACATTACATCCTCTGTTTTTAATTAATTTTAAGTTTTGCTGTATTAGCAATGCTCAACTTACACTTGTGACAATAGAAAGTTTGATTCGAAATAGATTATTTCTATTTCCATTATTTCCAGTGGGAATTTAAAATATAAAATCCACTTCCAATGAAGTTTGGACCTTGTGTAAAATGTAAATAAAAACAAAATACAATGATTCACAAATCATTTTCAACCTATATTCAATTGAACAATTGAAAAAGATAATAATTTAATAAGATGGTTAATGTTCAAACTGATGAACGTTGTTGTTTTTTGGAAAAATATTCTCTCATTTTGAATTTGATGCCCAACACATTCTAAAAAATGCTGGGACTGGGCAACAAAAAAACTGGCAAACTTGAGGAATGTAAAAAAAACAAACAAAACAAACAAACCTGTTTTGAACATTACACAGGTGGACAGGTTAATTGGAAACAGGTCAATGTCATGATTGGGTATAAAAGGAGCATCCGTGAAAGGCTCAGTTGTTCACAAGCAAGGAGGGTGTGAGGTTCACTGCTTTTTCAACAAATGTGTGAGCAAATAGTCCAACAGTTTAAGAAAAACATTTCTCAACGTACACCCCAATTCCAATGAAGTTGTGACGTTGTGTTAAACATAAATAAAAACAGAATACAATGATTTGCAAATCATGTTCAACCTATATTTAATTGAATACACTACAAAGACAATATATTTAATGTTAAAACTGATCAACTTTATTGTTTTTAGCAAATAATCATTAAATTAGAATTTTATGGCTGCAACACGTTCCAAAAAAAGCTGGGACAGGGTCATGTTTACCACTCTGTTACATCACCTTTTCTTTTAACAACATTCAATAAATATTTTGCAACTGAGGACACTAATTGTTGAAGCTTTGTAGGTGGAATTCTTTCCCATTCTTGCTTGATGCACAGCTTCAGTTGTTCAACAGTCCAGGGTCTCTTCGCAATGCGCCACACATTTTCAATGGAAGACAGGTCTGGACTCCAGGCAGGCCAGTCTAGTACCCACACTCTTTTACTACGAAGCCACGTGCAGAATGTAGTTTGGCATTGTCTTGCTGAAATAAGCAGGGGCGTCTATGAAAAAGACGTTGCTTGGATGGCAGCATATGTTTCTCCAAAACCTGTATGTACCTTTCAGCATTAATGGTGCCTTCACAGATGTGTAAGTTACCCATGCTATTGGCACGAACACAGCCCCATACCATCACAGACGCTGGATTTTGAACTTTTCCTCTTTGGCCTGGAGGACGCGACGTCCACAATTTCCAAAAACAATTTCAAATGTGGACTTGTCGGACCACAGAATACTTTTCCACTTTGCATCAGTCCATCATAGGTGAGCTCGGGTCCAGAGAAGCCGGCGGCGTTTCTGGGTGTTGTTGATAAGTGGCTTTTGCTTTGCATAGTAGAGTTTCAAGTTACACTTACGGATGTAGCGCCAAACTGTATTTACTGAGATTGGTTTTCTGAAGTGTTCCTGACCCCATGTGGTGATATCCTTTACACATTGAGGTCGGTTTTTGATGCAGTGCCGCCTGAGGGATCGAAGGTCACGAGCATTCAATGTTGGTTTTCGGCCTTGCCGCTTACATGCAGTGATTTCTCTTCTTTGAACCTTTTGATGATATTATGGACTGTAGATCATGAAATCCCTAAATTCCTTGCAATTGTACATTGAGGAACATTGTCCTTAAACTGTTCAACTATTTTCTCACGCACTTGTTCACAAAGAGGTGCACCTCGCCCCATCTTTGCTTGGGAATGACTGAGCAATCCAGGGAAGCTCCTTTTATACCCAATCATGGCACCCACCTGTTCCCAATTAGCCTGTTCACCTGTGGGATGTTCCAAACAGGTGTTTGATGAGCATTCCTCAACTTTCTCAGTCTTTTTGGCCCCTTGTCCCAGCTTTTTTGGAACATGTTGCAGCCATAAAATTCTAAGTTAATGATTATTTGCTAAAAACAATCAAGTTTATCAGTTTGAACATTAAATATCTTGTCTTTGTAGTGTATTCAATTAAATATAGGTTGAACATGATTTTAAAACAGAATTATTGTATTCTGTTTTTATTTATGTTTAACACAACGTCCCAACTTCATTGGAACTGGGGTTTTACAATTGCAAGGAATTTAGGGGTTTCATCATTTACGGTCCATAATATCATCAAAAGATTCAGAGAATCTGGAGAAATCTCTCCACATAAGCGGCAAGGCCGAAAACCACCAATGAATGACCATGACCTTTGATCTCTCAGGCGGCACTGCCTTAAAAACATGCATCATTTTTTAAAGGATATTGCCGCATGGGTTCAGGAACACTTCAGAAGACCATTGTCAGTTTACACAGCTCGTTAAAACACTACCATGCAAAGCGAAAGCCATAGATTAACAACATCCAGAAACGCCACCAGCTTCTCTGAGCCCGAGCTCATCTGAGTTGGACTGACCCAAAGTGGAAAAGTGTGTTGTGGTCTGACGAGCCCACATTTCAAATAGTTTTTTTGTAATCATGGACGCTGTGTCCTCCAGGCCAAAGAGGAAAAGGACCATGTGGATTGTTATCAGCGCAATGTTCAAAAGCCAGCATCTGTGATGGTATTGTGGTGTGTTAGTACCCATGGCATGGGTAACTTGCACATACATCTGTGAAGGCACCATTCATGCTGAAATGTACATACTGGTTTTTGAGCAACATATGCTGCCATCCAAGCAATGTGTTTTTCAGGGACATCCCTGCATATTCCTGCAAGACAATGACAAGCCACATTCTGCATGTGTTACAACAGCGTGGCTTCATAGTAAAAGAGTGTGAATACTAGACTGGCCTGGCAGAAGTCCAAAGCTTGTCTCCCATTGAAAATCTGTGGTGCATTAAGAAGCACAAAATACGACAACGGAGACCCCGGACTGTTGAGGAACTGAAGTCATCAAGCAAGAATGGGAAAGAATTCCACTTACAAAGCTTCAACAATTAGTGTGCTCAGTTTCCAAATGCTTATTGGGTGTTGTTAAAAGGAAAGGCGATGTAACACAGTGGGGAACATGCCCCTGTCCCAGCTTTTTTGGAACATATTGCAGGCACGTGAATATTTGCAAAAAAAACAATAACATTTATCAGTTTGAACATTAAATATCATTGTAGAGAATTCAATTGAATATAGTTTGAAAAGGATTTGCCGAATGACGAAGTCTGAGGGCGGCCAACATTCTAGAACATGCTGTATTTGACTTTGCAGGTTCAACTGTATGATCATGTGTCTAAGCACTTACCCAGGCAACGGAGAGTGAAGTAGGTGCAATTGGGACTGAAATCTGCTTGAAAGAAGTGGCATTCATCAAAGAGGTTACAGGTGACACACTGGCGCTGAAATGCTCCATCCACATCCACACTTTGAAACAAGAGGAGATGCGTTCAGGGACAAACTACACACATTAAGATTGCTCTGCTGATGGCTGAGTGTTCTATACAGCCCTGCATTGACATTTAAACATGCTACCCCAATACAGTGATTCCCAGCCACTGTGCCACAGCAAATTAGTGTGCAGTCAGAGATCATCAAGTGTATTCATCCTGTTTCATTTAATCAATCCCAAAATTATGAATCTTAAATCATGTGTCTTTAATTCCTATTAAAGTTTATCAGCTTTGTGTTCAACTAAAATGGCCCAGATTTGACACCAAGTAAATCTGTAAGTAAATTTAGATCATCATTATTTCAATCTACAGAATATATTTTTGTGACATTTTTGTTTGGTGTTGTGCCGTGACATTTTTCTTATGTAAAATACGTGACTTGGTTCAATAAAGGTTGAGAAACGCTACTCTAAGCTACTGTGTCTTCTGAACCCTAAAGCAAAGTGAAACTTGTTTCTCAGCACAAAGTGTTCTTGTCATTCTGACCATGTGCCAGTAAGCCACTGGCTACAACATATCACGGGAACTTGGAATTCCAAATTGCGTGCAAACGCTGAGATATAAAGTTGGCAACAAGCAGTTTGTCAAAAGTCCTGGTATTCAGTACTTAAAAGTACTGATACACTACATGTGCAAAAACAACTCTGTGAAAACCACCCCTTTACTTAAGTAAAAGTACAAAAGTACACACTTATAAATGTAAAAAAAAAAAAAAAATATTTTCCGGCCCAATAATAAAATACATACGGGGATATATATTTTTTTAATCTCTCCAGATGATTAGCATCCTTTCTCTGGGGTCAACAATGGACAAAACAAAAAATAAAAACAGATAGGCTTAAATGAAAAGATTTATTTGTACAATTTAAATAAAGTTATATACATTCATCCATGGCGGCACGGTGGACGACTGGTTAGAGCGTCAGCGTCACAGTTCTGAGGACCGGGGTTCACTCCCCGGCCCCGCCTGTGTGGAGTTTGCATGTTCTCCCTGTGCCTGCGTGGGTTTTCTCCGGGCACTCCGGTTTCCTCCCACATCGCAAAAAACATGCATGAATTGGAGACTCTAAATTGCCCGTAGGTGTGAAAGCGAGTGCAAATGCTTGTTTGTTTGTATGTGCCCTGCGATTGGCTGATGAATGTCCATCCATCCATTTTCTGAGCCGCTTCTCCTCACTAGGGTCGCGGGCGTGCTGGAGCCTATCCTAGCTGTCATCGGGCAGGAGGCGTGGTACACCCTGAACTGGCTGCCAGCCAATCGCAGGGCACATAGAAACAAACAACCATTCACACTCACATTCACACCTACGGGCAATTTAGAGTCTTCCATTAATGTCTACCATGAATGTTTTTGGGATGTGGGAGGAAAGCAGAGTACCTAGAGAAAACCCAAGCAGGCACGGGGAGAACATGCAAACTCCACACAGGTGGGGCCGCGATTTGAACCCCGGCCCTCCGAACTGTGAGGTAGATGTGCTAACCAGTCGCCCACTGTGCCGCCAAGTTATATACAACATATTTAAATATTAAAAAAGCTAGATTTATTTCAAACATTGATTTGCCCTCTGAACTAAATGTGTTTGAAATATTATGTTAAAGTTCAAACGTGAAATAATTTACAGCAAGCGAGCCACACTTCAACAAGCTAGCTTTCTAAAAAAAACTGACTTTAGACAGTCTGTGGCAGCGGCCTATGTGACAATGCCTGCCAATTAAGAGTACCAGTTATACAGGCATTAAGGTCTATTTGAAAACAAAAACAAACAAAAAACTCGATTGGCACTGTTTCATGAAACCTTTTGTCCAATCTGCCGAATCAGTATAAAAATCCCAGAGCCACACTTGTGCGTAGTTAGCCACAACATCACGTATGTTCATGTGGCTAAACCTCTAGCCACACTTAGCCAGTCCTTGTCACTGGAAGCCAATAAGCTTTTAACAGTATGGGCCGAATTAAAACTCCCAAGCCATCAATCAGGACTAGGGCTGAACGATTTAGGGAAACACTCTAATTTAGATGTAGTTATTCATTTTTACAAATATTTCAATTTAGCATGCTATTTTGAGGGGTAAGTTTATCTTCAGCGTTATTCACTAAATGCAAGCAAAAAAAAAAATATCATTCTATATTATGTATGACCAACACAGCATTGGATACAGCCACTACAGACAATAAACAACTCTTTAATCGAGGCCCGGCCTAAATGTTGTGATGCATTCCAGAAGAATTCCATTCCAGAAGCTAATTTTTCCCTTCCAAAATTATTTTTGATGTGTGTTTGGGATCATTATGCTGTTGGAACACACAATTCTGACCAAATTCTAGCAGTCTAGCTGTTTATTTGAGGTGTATTTGAAGCAACCAAATGTATTGTTGTATATCCATCCATCCATCCATTTTCTGAGCCGCTTCTCCTCACAAGGGTCGCGGGCGTGCTGGAGCCTATCCCAGCTGTCATCGGGCAGGAGGCGGGGTACACCCTGAACTGGTTGCCAGCCAATCACAGGGCACATACAAACAAGCAACCATTTGCACTCACAGTCACACCTACGGGCAATTTTAGAGTCTCCAATTAATGCATGTTTTTGGGATGTGGGAGGAAACCGGAGTTCCCGGAGAAAACCCATGCAGGCACGGGGAGAACATGCAAACTCCACACAGGCAGGGCCGGGGATTGAACCCGCTCCTCAGAACTGTGAGGCTGACGCTCTAACCAGTCGTCCACCGTGCCGCCTTGTTGTATATCCTACCTGGAAATGTAATGGTTCAAATCAATAATTAAAAGCCCAATTTAATACAACATTCATTCCCATGATGTCTATAAGGTTCCCACTTATAATTATGCATCTCTGTGACATCACATTGTTTCATCTTGGTGAAGGCAATTTGCCCCAAGTTTGCAAATAGGACTTGCAGCGGCATTGCAAAGCACTTTTCCTAGTGACAGTTTCGAAATGTTGACTTGCCAGGTTTCTGGAATGCAGCATTAGTAATTCTATCAGCCGATGATCCCATTAATGCAACTTACCTGTAGAGGTGTCTTCCTTGTCTGGACTCTTCTGTACTGAGGAAATAGCTGGTGAGGAAAAACAAGCCAAGCCAGTTACTAAATAATAATAATAATAATAATAATAATAATAAAAGCCTCCCAAAAATGTGACAAATTTTAGCACCATAAATAAAACAGCAATTAAAACAAAACAACAATTTAAATTAATCCATCCATTTTCTATAACCCTTGTCCTAGGGTTGCAGGTGAGCTGGAGCCAATTCCAGCTGACTTTGGGCGACAGGCGGGGTACACTCTGGCAGTGTAGGCATAATGGGGGGGGGCGATATAATTTCATCAAAGTTGATTTATTTCAACCACAAACTGTGAGATAAAGATAAAAGAAAATCAAAACAAAAATAATAATAATAATTCATGTAAAATAAAATGAAAGGGTGAAAATTGGTGTTGATCATTTGCATATAGTCAAGTCACTTCCTGTCAAAGCACCGAATCACGCGTCTGATTATCACTGAGCTACTGCTTTCAAACTTAGCCTAGCATTTGCAGCCTCCACAGCAGTATCCTATACGAGAATTCATTCTGCAATCTGCACCTTGACATATGCAATTTCAGAATACAGACGCACAATACTCCATAAAATAAAAGGCCACACCATGTTGGTTCAGCTGGCATTTGAGGGTTGTGACGTGACCCAAGCGACTGGAAGGATACATATAGAAAAATGCCTAGTACGCCTACTTAACTCTTCTAAAGCAAAGCCATGACTTTAATTTACCCAATGCCTGCTGTTGACTACGGAAGCGTATTGCATTCACTTGGATAAAAAAAAAAAAAACTCTTGTTTTTCTGAGTCATTTGCATGCACGCGTGTTTGTGGCCGTTGTGGCATATACTTGTTTTAATGTCGGGTGTTACTGTGCGGCATACCTGTTTCCTAAGGTTTGTGTGTGTGCGTGTGTGTGTGCTCCCCTGCGCTGACTGAATGCCCACCAAATCGGATGCGCTCTGGTGCCAACACTAAACCTTGGACTGGTTGCCAAGTCAAGCAGTCTTCAATAACTCTGACGTGCACGTTTTTGTTATGTGAGAGGAAGCAGGAGTACCTGCAGAAAAACCACGAAAGCACAGAGAGAACATGCAAACTCCAGACAGGAGGGCTTGTGCCAAAATTCGAACCCTGAAACCTCTCGACTGGGAGGCAGACATGGTAATCGCTACCCTGCTGAAAAATAAAGAATATAGCAATTGGGAGGAACACGGAGAAAACTCACACAAGCACAGGAGCGCATGCAAACGCTACATAGAAAGGTCAGAGCTGAGATTAGAGCTCATGTGCAACAGTCCTTGGTTATGTATGATTAATGGAAATTGTCATAATGATTAAAGATGCTTTAAAAAAGAAATCTGACTCAAATATAGTATGATTTCTCTGACTTAGTGATGACAAATAATTATTCAGCACATTATTTATTTAGGCCACCATTAGAGTTGAACAAAAATGGGGAAAAGGTAGTGTAGTGTTGTATTTGTTTTCATTTTTCCATCTGTTTATGAGCATACTACTGTACTCCCCAGTTCACAGAGGATGATGAACAAAAAGGCACTACTATTATGATTTTAGGGTGGGGGGTTGATGCTGAAGTGACTCAAACACAGTAAAAAAATATATCCACACCTTTATCTAGAGCCTGATTGAAATGCAATGGCTTCCACAGGTCATACACCACCTTTTTTTGTATTTTTATGTAATCCTGCTAACTGCATGTGCCCTACTATTTCCTCCTGTTTTGCTACGTCAACATAGACTCGCATGGTGGTGCACTAACACTTCTGCACAATCAGATTAAGTCCTTGGTGGGATTTCAATCTCTTTTTCTTTCTTGGTTGCTCAGTGATGCTTGGACTGTCATCAATCTCTGCTTGAGGTCTTCCTTCACTTCAATTGTGTATAATGACAGAATCAAGCCATAATCTTTTCTCAAGCATGACCAAGTAATCACAAGCTAATCAAACATGCTACTTTGTGGCCTCTTGCTTGCTGCTTTACATGGTAAAAGGCAAATAAAACCCAATGTCTTATTTCAGTGATCAAAGTCCAGGTTACCTACATCTTTCCAGCCTTCTCGTCCAGGGTGCAAAGCGAGATGACATCCCAGCTTCCAGATGTCAAAAAGCGAGGAGAGATGGAGGGAATGGTGGGCTGCATCGACATAAGAGAATAATAAAAATAATAGGTGCCTGCCGCAGGAACATTATTTCTGAGTAAGGAAGGACATTCGATTAACACTCAGTGAGTGTCTCCCAATCACTAATGGGCCCAAATAGGAAGGGCTCACCTTTTAATGGCAAATGCACTTAAGTGTTAATGGGAAATGACAAATAAATCCTGCTGTGTCATTTCTGAAAGCACCATTGCTCTTTTCTTCATTTGCGTTGCGTGGGTGAAGATTAAATGAAGTGGCCTAACAAGCATTACATGGTGACTTGGTCATGATTTATCTGTGCTGTGGGAGAAAGTGTTTGTTTTAGTCGCCCCCTCCATTCCCCGCCCCCACTACTCCTAAGTGTTAATACACAATTTAATGAGCCTCAGACCTGGGCTGAGAGAGCAGCGATATGTCTGAACTCTCCGCGGGCGCCCTGCTTTGCTGGCAGGATGGCGTAGAACATGTCGCCATCATCTGAGAATAGTGGCACATCCTGCTGAGAGAAAAAAAGCACCAGCCCCCCCCAAAAGAAGACTCAAGTCAAGCGAAAGCCAGTCATGATTGTCATGTGGACCAAATTATTGGTACACTTCCATTAAACGAAGAAAAACCCTAAAGGGTCACTGAAATAATTTGAAAATGCATTTTGACAAGATGGAACGTTTCTGGAAGGGAAAAGTGGAGCTTTTTGGCACACCACATTAGCTCCATGTTTACTCATGCAAAAATGAAGCATACAAAGAAAAGAACACTTCACGTACAACCCTGTTAAAACATGGAGGAGGCTTTCTGATGTTCTAGGGCTGCTTTTCAAGTTATATCAGTGACCATTGTGGGTTTTCTTTCTTCGAAGGAAAAATGCCACCAATTTTGTCCATGTGTTTAAAGGGCCCATATTGTACCAAACCATTTTTTTCCTAGTATTTAGGACGTAATATTGGCTCTATAGAGCCTCAGTAAACATGTGAAATATGAATTAAACTCATCCAGCCATTCTTGAGTACCAGATGTTTTTCTGCCGAGAGGCCTGAAATCAGGTCAATTGAATTTCTCGAGCTTATCTACATCATGGCGAATATCTCCGCCTACTTCGCCGCTCCCGAGCCAGCGCAGCCAACATAACAAAGACGTGTGCTCTCACAAGTGGGTCTTCTACACGGAGGCAATCAATCAAAGGAAAGGGGGTGGTCTTAGCCAAAGATGGAGAAAACGGATACAAAACTGGGTCAAACAGAAGTAGCTGTCCGAGGGGTCTTTTCTGGACACTTTTATAGCAAAAACAAGGTTGTTTTTTTTTTTAAATAAAATGACACTTTTATACTAGGTCCATGTTAGAGAGTCACTCTATGGAGGTCTAAATAGCCAAAATATGGGACCTTTAATAGAGGAGAAAAAATAGCATTGCTGCATACCTGCAATTGGCTGTGCATAACATCCATTGTCGTCTTGTGTTTCTTTGGAGAGAAATACATCAGAAATGTTAGTGCGTTCAAAGTACACCACATACTGTATGTATGCATGATTTTATCGTGCAGTTTGTCAGGTCTGTGCTCTACAGAGTCACATTCTAGTTATACATATGGTAATTATAGCATTGCTAAAATCAACAAATGCACAATACTGTAAGGTACTAGAAATGTTTTTTTCCTTGTGACTAATTTTACCTGCAAAGCATGTAATATATGACAGAATGTTCTGTTTGGATAAATGAGTTTGTAAATCTTAATTTTATAGCTCTGTATATTACCCCTGTAGGCTAATGAATTTACAGAGAGTCGAGTGAGATCATGTGGGCTTGGTGCCTTGGCTGTGCAACACTGTGATAAACTTCCCTTCTCGTTAAGGATTTATGTAAATATTTCGCCACATTGCAGAAAATGTGTCTTCATGCTCCCAACGATATTGAATATCAATTAGGCTGGTAGACATTTAACAGTGTAAGGAAATCAATTCTGAATTTAAAAAAGGGATCGTAATAAAGGTGTGTGTAGAAGCAGGAAGCCCCATGGATGATTAAAGAGGGGCGACTGACTGGTGATGATCTCACACCTCTGAGCATGCGCCAGTGGTGGCCTCGCACACACAAAGTACTGATTGGTTCTGGGCGCGGTTCAGCCAACGAACCGCCAGGCGCGTGCGGCTGGTCCAGGTCACCATGGAAATGTATCCTTCTCTGTAGGGGACCACACAGGCGTATGTCATGGAATGAGACAGTTACATAATTACTTCCTCGAAGGACAAATTGCTAGAGGTGAGAGGTTTACACAAGAGGGCAAATGTACTGTATAGGCCATTGGAAAACATGCAGATCAGCATACAGGTGAGAATAGAGGATTTTAGGCTGGATTTCCACGACAGTTTTGAGTGCCCAATTTGATTATAGTGCCTACTATATAATTGTCTTCTTCCTATTCTTTTCCTGAGGGCATCTTCTTTTTTCCATGTTAGCCTATCTTCTGGATCCTCCTCTCAAACACCAACTGCCCTCATGTCTTCACTCACTACATCTATCACTGTGTTTACATTTACTGAACCCCTGAAACAACCCGCACACAAACACCCAAAATGCAGGTAACCAAATGTCAATGTTAGGCTTCAACAAAATGGAAGTCGGCACTAATGCCTAAATACTATAACAGAAATATTACATGTTACATACCATTTAGATGAGCCTAACTGAGTCTTCCCCCTATTGGTTTAACTGGAGGGACCCTCCACATTTCTCCACTGGCCACATTTTCCTTATTTAATTTATTGGTCTGTGAGGCGTGAACCTCAAATGTAACCTACGTATTTACCATCTATGCTCTCCCAAGATGTTTTTAAAAACAAACAAACAAACAAACAAAAACATGTCAACTACATTATTTTGTGTTGTTTCGGTAGAAGTGCGTGTCTATCACCGTTGACAGGGCTGGGCGAATAATTGACTTTATCGAGGATGATTTTTTTTTGTATCTTTTTTTCAGTGGCTTCTGTAGTTTGCTTCCATGCAAACCTGCACTGCTTAGACTAACAACATGTCTGCGATCAGAGAAGAGCTATTTTACTAAAGCGCAGTCAGTATTTGGCCACTATATTTAGTGACTTTTTAACCTGCTCGAGTGACTATTTTTCCAAAAAGTGCAAGTAATTTAATCACTGTAAGAAACGGTCAACATAAGTGGGATCATTTTCACATTGTTTTGAGTTTGAGAAAAAGGAGCCTGGTGCAGGGCAATCATGGCGTTGTGCCCATGAATATGTTGCAAGAGCAGTGATTGATCAACATGTTGGAAACTAAGTTCTGACCCATGGTACGTGCTTCCAAGCCACACTCCTGTACAACTCTACTTGAGAAAAAGCCATGAGAGAGCTAAATTGTTGAATATTTCAAATATTTATTTGTTAAAGATTGCGTTGTAACAAAGGGGACATTTTTCAAGGAGGAAGTGCTTATTTTCACACTGTAAAGACAGAAAAAAATATTTATTTATATTCTATTATTTCTGTGGAGCAACGTTGATGCAAGTCAATGCTGGGAAAAATCATGTTATCATTACCATTATCATTTGCTTTTTCTAAAAGTGAAGGCGGAAAAAATTGCTTAAAATCCGAAATCGTATTTTTGTGGGGAAAAACAATCTGGGATCTTACAGTATTTTAAGGCTATATCGCCCAGCCAAACTATACAGTATTTTAATACCGTCAAGCTCACATTGATGAAGTAGATCCAATCTGTCTGTTTACGCTGCCGTTGCATCAGCAGATTTAGGATTTATATCAGATTTTTATCCACGTTTAAAAGTGGCCTGATTACCAATCTGAGGATATCCGATTTCATGTGGGGTCGTGGTCAAGGCAACGGGTCATTGCCTTGACCCATTTCCGAATCGAGCCACTTGGGAGTTACAAATCTGAATTGTATCATTTGACCCATGCAGTGCAAACCTAGCCTAATGTTAACTTTATGACGGTATTATGAAAGGTCCACCACGTAAAAACGGCACCATTGTAATGTCTTGTGTCAACCTCCATGAACCAGGAAGGGGTCTTCTAACAAAAAAAAAAACATCAGTACAAATGTTTTCAATAGTTTTATGCTAATTTAGCTATTGGTGACAGTCTGTTGAGTGGCCTTTAGATTTAGTTTTTGGTGACAGAGGTATTGTTTTTAATCTAAGGTAAATTAGTTAGACAACTAGACAGCTGATTTTCATGAGAAAATTGTAGAGGGGAGGCACATGTGCCAATCAAGAAGTTAACAGATTTTGGTGAGGATTCAAATAAAGTTGCGGACACAAAATGTATTGTTATAATACTTTTCATTATTATGTTTTTACAGTCCACTTGCCCTGGGGCTAAGTGGCCGAGTGACGAACCAGATCCAGCAGCTGGAGCTACGCCCAAAGGAACTGAATGGAACAGAAGGCCTTGGATATCATGACAAAAATGTTTAAGATTGTGCAGCCTTGGCGGCGGTTCTACGCTTGGGATTTTATTTGATTTATTTTTTAAAAGGTGTTCTCCTACCTGGCTCTGACTGAGTCGGGGGGCGTCATCTCCAACGTGTGGGTTGGGCCATACAGGTTCACAACAAACAGGCTGACTGATGGGATTTTGGAGCCGGCCTGTGAGCGCAATCATTGACACATTTACTAACAACGTCATGTTATATTATAAAATGACATTGTAATGGACTATGCCCAGTGTTGTGAAGTAGATAATTACATTTATGTAATCCATTACATTACTGGGAGAAAATGTGTCATTAAATTACAGTTGCTTTTGAAAAAGCAAAAGCTCTTGATTTTTGCTTTTTCAAAAGCAACTGTAATTTAGTGACAGTTGCTTTTGAAAAAGCAACTGTCACTAAATTACAGTTGCTTTTAAATAAAAAGACTCATAGTTTACACTGTTGAACACATAAACGAACATTGTCTTTTGAACTTGTTCATCTTTATAATTTTGGACTTTTTATGGAACATTCACTTCTCTGGGTTGTCATATGAAGCGATATTGTTTACATTGTGCACATTTGTCATTAGGTCAACATGGTATGGTGGGTTTCCTTATGCTGTACACATCATTTTTTTATTATGTATTTGCATTTCATGTTTTGTCATCAGTTTATTATTTATGTAAAGAAAAAATATATAGTTGATTATGAAATAGTGATCTGTGGTTTTAATCCACTTTTTTAGTAGAAACATCCAAGTGTCCTGTTGATTAATTCATTCAAAATTAAGAGAAGTAATCAAATGTAATCAAATGTAATTAGTTATATTAATTTGAGAAAGTAAATGTAATAGTTACACCACTATTATATTTTCCACAGGGTAATTTGTAATTGTAGCCATTTGAAAAGTAATCTTACCAACACTGGTTATACAAATTACATTTGAATTACTTTCACCCAAAACAACTGTGTGTTGTGGGAGTGACTATGCAGTGGTAATGTGAGAAATTATCAAATTTCACTTAATTGGACCACTTCATTTTTTATTTATTCACTACAAATAATATATCTTTGTTCATCTATGTCAGTGATGTATAGTGGCAGGTGGAACAATTACATGACCTATGGCAGACAATACAATCAAACTGCACACACCTGTTTCCATTCATACAACATAAGAATAACTTTGTCTTGTGTTCAGATTTCACACTAAGTATATTTGTGAGAGACAATATCATATTTCAGTTTACAGTAGACACCTTTTTTCTCACACCTACAGATATAT
Organism: Phyllopteryx taeniolatus; assembly: GCF_024500385.1. Classification (NCBI taxonomy): domain Eukaryota; kingdom Metazoa; phylum Chordata; class Actinopteri; order Syngnathiformes; family Syngnathidae; genus Phyllopteryx; species Phyllopteryx taeniolatus. Next base: position 32,983,850 of record NC_084502.1, on the reverse strand, counting down.
ATGTATACAGTACTATATAAAATGTGAGTGTGAAAAGACAATTTGCATGAGTCGTGTGTATTTTGTGTAAGCTGTTTGTGATGCTAAATATGAGTGTGAATGCCACTTAAGGTTTTACATTTCTTGCACTGCAGTGTGATTCTATTCTAGTGTATTTTGTAAACCGGCACGGTGAAGGACTGGTTAGCACATCTGCCTCACAGTTGTGGGGACCGGGGTTCAAATCCCTGTGTGGAGTTTGCGTGTTCTCCTCGTGCCTGGGTTGGTTTTCTCTGGGCACTCCGGTTCTCTCCCACATCCCAAAAACATGCACGTTAATTTAAAACTCGAAATTGCACGTAGGTGTGAATGTGAGTGCGACTGGTTGTTTGTTTCTATGTGCCCTGCGATTGGCTGTCGACCAGTTCAGGGTGTACCCCGCCTCCTGCCCGAAGATAGCTGCGATAGGCTCCAGCACGCCCGCAACCTTAGTGAGGATAAGCGGTAAAGAAAATGGATGGATGGATGGATGTATCTTGTAAACACAAACTTGGTATTGCACCCCAATATAGGTTTTCTATTGTATTTTATTCTATACAGTGTGTGCCTTGGCTCAATGAAGGTTGGGAAGCACTGTTCTAGGGAGACCTGCTAGTGAATCATCAATGTATTTGTGTCTCAAAGGGAGTGGCTTGCAATATACAGTTTAAAAACCACCTTGGGATAGGGGAAGATCACATTGGAGGGGTATAGGCCTCCCAAAAATTTTGGTATTTCCACAAGGGGTGTGGCAGAGTTGTTGATGCTGAGGTAGGCCATCCGGGCGCCATCCATGGACCACCAATGGGCAGAGTAACACAAAAGCACCTCCTCTGTTTTGTTCAAAAAGATGTATACAAATAATACAAATAAAAATCTTTTTTAAGATTGGCATCTTGATTTTATGATGGCTGAAATGTGTAAATCTTACCCTCGTAAGTCCAATCTGAGAGCCCGTTCACCACCCTGTGCTCGTTGCCAGTGGATGTGAGACGCAGGGCTTGGCTGGTCACACTGGACTTGTAGTAGATGTCTCCGTCAAACACAAAGGCCTGGCAATGATACACACAAACCAAATCCTTTATATAAGACGGTATAGTTACAGGTTTTGCAGCTGGCTGCAGGAACAAAGGATAGAGTGCAACACCATCCAACAGGGAATTACTCACTTGCCAGCACACATTTGGTCGGCACAATAAAAACTGTTTTACTTGCCACGGTGAATCCGATGAGTTTACCTTGCACTACTCCATTCTAATAAAGCGGGCACTTTAATAACCTCAAGTTCATTGAATTATGACAAAAGTATGGTGCCCACAGTACATAATTATGTAACATTCATTGATGCATTGCAACACACGTAATAGATTCAGAACGTGCATAAGTGATCACGCATGTTTTATTTGGCTTTACTTTTACGGTGCAATTTATGATGTTAATGTATGTATATGATCGCTCTTTGCATCCATTGGTAAATATTCATTAGTAGATTGTTTCATTAGACCAGGTGTGGGTGAACCTTCGTGTTCAAGCGTCATGTTTTAAATTTAAAAATGGACAGATAGGTAGTGTCATTCGTAGATGATTGAATTAAGGAATTATTTAGTAAAAAGCATTAGCAAATGTTAAATGCATATAATTATTTTTTTAATTATCTAATAAATGATATAATAATCAAACACATTGTTTAATGAGATAAATGAATTTAAAAAATACATCAAAATGAATAAATACAATGAAATTTATTATAATCAAAATTTATTGCCATACCATATGTGTTGTTAAACTTCAGTTTACCTACATTTTATTAAAGTTATTTTAGTTCAGATATAACAATGGTTAACGTTTTACATGTTAAGAATGATAAAATGTTGAAAGAATGTTCATCACAGTCATTTAGACCGTATAAGTTCAGTATTACAACAGCTAACAATTTTTTTTCACTTACAGTACTTTTTTGGATTGTTAATATGTTACTTAAAGGGGCGACATTATGGAAAACTGAATGAATTGCTTGTGTAAAAAAGCAGGTTCTCTGTGCAACCATCAAGTGCAAAATTAAACAACCAAGTAAATCTTAACTTATCTTCCTATTTCAGAAAATATGGCAGAACCAATTTGAATTTCTGCCCTACTGTTACACAACAGTGGGAATAATTTACATATTAACCACCCTCACACCAAGTTTCTCTGGTAATGAACTGGCAGCTAGGCTAAATGGTTAAATTAGCCGGTGGCAGCTTCGTAAAAATTAAAGTAATTGCAGTCTATATAAACATCTCTTGCTCTGGAGGTAGTCTCAGAGTATTCAGAAGTCTCAATAATGCTATAAAAAGTCAGAACATTTGTTGCTCATCACTTTAAAATAATAATAATAATAATAATAAAAGTCATTAGCGGGGTCAGAAAGGTTTTGTGTCAGTCACTTGGCAAAACTGAGTAACCACTCACTTTCCTGCATCCCCTAGCTCCGCCCAAGTTGTTATGGTAACGAAAGACATACTCTGCCTTTACATGAGACAGGGCTGCCCCCCATTTTATTAGGAAACCTAGGAACTGTTTTAAAATTTTGGAAAAATGTGCACTGTCGCCTTTAAAAATTGTCTGTCTTGCTAGTGTCTTTGGCTGCATTTTACACAGCAGTCACATTGCCAGATATTCCATTCATATCAGACACGACTGAGGCCTGATTAGTTTGTTTTCTCATTTTTACTGCACGCAGCAATGACGCTTAGCCTAACTGGGTTACATGGAAGAAGAAAAAAACTCCGCCCATGCACTTTAGTTTAAGGGCAGGCTGAAGTGATGCATATGACAAATTCAGTGCCTGCCTCACCAGCTGGTTCCCCTGAGGCCCCCAAGAAGCGTACTGCAACCCAGCCTTCTCCTTCAATGGTGGCCTAAGCTCCAGCAGATCCCTGTAACACACAAAGCACCACACATAATACATCCATTGGGGACCAGTTTTCCTTTTTAAAAGACCTCCATCGTTCATCTGCACCCAGGCCTGGAAGATGCAGTTATGTCTGAGCAAGATGCAGAGAGGGGGAAACAAAGAGAGAGAATGTGATTGGTTCATGCAGGGGTGCAACATCTCCAATCCCTCTTTTGGCTTCACTGCCGTGGGACAAGCCTCCCCAATACCAGCAGGCGATGATCAGCTTCGCAGGTCCTCCTCAAGTCCTTTTCCGAACCAGATGATTGCCTGCCCCTTTTCACTCATATAATGCTGAAAATGATTCTCAGGCAGTGGAATCTGAGGAGAGAACACTAATGAATGAATGTATGTCTGACGCAAGCACGAGGCTCTGATCGGATGAGAGGAGTTGGTCAGTCTGCACGTCTGCCGGCATGCAGCCCATGCATTAGCATTCAGGGTTCCACCTACCCAGTGGCCACACTGTAGATAGCATAGGTGGCTGTGAAGGACTGAGAGAACACCTGAAAGAGGTAGAGCATATCATGCTTATGTAGGTCGGCTGCACATGCTCATTAACGTAGAAAAAATAGAAATCTGCCAACACCAGCTGTTAGTTCAGGGAAATGTAATTCATATTCTTCACAAAACCACAAGTGGAAAATATGTAATTCAAGTGTTAATTGTTTTTTCCCCATGTCATACTGATAACAGAGATATGACATAGCATGAAATTAGATTATTTAAAATATATATAAAAAGAAATTACATTATTTTTGTATTTTAAATTATAGGATTCAAAATGAGGCAGCACGGTGGCCGACTGGTTAGAGCGTCAGCCACACAGTTCTGAGGACCGGGGTTCAATCCCCGTCCCCGCATGTGTGGACTTTACATGTTTTCCCCTTCCTGCGTGGGTTTTCTCCGGGCACTCCGGTTTCCTCCCACATCCCAAAAAACATGCATGAATTGGAGACACTAAATTGCTCGTAGGTGTGAATGTGAGTGTGAATGGTTGTTTGTTTGTATGTGCCCTGCAATTGGCTGGCAACCAGTTCAGGGTGTACCCCGCCTCCTGCCCGATGACAGCTGGGATAGGCTCCAGTACGCCCGTGACCCTAGTGAGGAGAAGCGGCTCAGAAAATGAATGGATGGATGGATTAAAAATGATTGAATTAAAACATTCTATATAATTCTATTACATTTTTTGAAACTAAATAAAAATAAATGTATTGTTTTTAATGTTGTTTAATAATTGTTTTTTAAGGAAACCAAAACAAATAATTACAGTTTGCAAATGCGCAGAGGGACAAAGACTTTAATTTTTGGAGATATGCCCCGTGTCAGGAAAAAAAATATTTCACTGTTTGGCCATAATAAGCATCATAATGTCGTTACAGAAGCTTGCAAGCCTGAGAACACCATCCCAACTTTGAAATACGGGGGTGGCAGCATCATGTTGTGTGGTTGTTTTGCTAGAAGAACATGATGTGGAAATACTGAAGCAACATCTCAAGATGTAAACCAGGAAGTTAGAGCTTGGGTGCAAATGGGTCTTCCAAATGAACAATGACAATGACAATGCTGGATAGGCTCCAGCACGTCCGCGACCCAAGTGAGGAGAAGCGGCTCATAAAATGGATGGATGGATATACAGTATGTTAACTTCTGACTTTGAACAAAGTTACAAACAATGCAAAACTGTATTTAAAAAAATGGTCTCATTATTTTTTAGCAAATAGAAATAATTTTGGCAATCCTAATTGACTTAAAACAGGAAAGGTTTAGTCTGATTTCATGTCAGACAGACATAAACGTATTTTTATATATTGTCTATGTAAACATCTAGTTTCAAATGTTTATATTGGGGGAGGGGCAACTAATGCCTGGCTGACTAGCCACTGTTTTAGCCGTGCCTAAAAAAATCAGGAAAAGTGAAATGGTGAAAAACACTTCAACACTATGGGCCCTATTTTCGTGACTGGTGTGAATCCGGCGCAGCGTGCGGGACATCTGTCCACCACGGGCATGTTAGACCGGTTACGGTAATTTCGTAGACCTGCGCTGCCCAGCAGATCAGAGAGTGGGCGGGCTGCGCCAATATGGGTGTTTACAGCAGTTCATTCGCCGCCAATCAAACTGGGTCCTCTCATTCAAATGTGGCACAATGAGAGACAACGCCGGCATCTCTTTTACGGAAGAGGACGATACGTATATTCGTAGCAATCCGCACGTGCGTGGAGCCTTGTCATCGCTCTTGGCAACAGATGATGTGAGGGGGTACCCTTATTAAATACAGAATGAGCTGGTGATAACCGCTGGCGACCTAATGTCCATGGATATGTCAGTATCTGTCTGCCTGTGCACCAATAAAATTCACCAAAATCGCATAAGACCAGCTGCGCCGGCAGTTTGAGGTGGTCTGAGCAGGTCTAAGTTTAGACTGACTTTCTGCCACCAAACTGTCAGACCGCCAGCCGCATCTCCAAGGAGACAGTCTTGCTGCGTCGGAGTGCCCAGCTTGGCGCAGACCAGTCTGCCAAAATGGCAAAAATGCACACCGAGCCTTGCGCTTGCATGAAAATCTGATACTGCCAGAATTAACGCCCTGTCACAAATGCGCTGTTTACAAAAACACAGCCTTATATCGCCACAACTGAGTTCTAGATAGTTCTCAGACTTTGACATTTTCAGCAATTACCTTAAAACATGTATACTGTATGTCTACTGTATTTCGAAACAAAGCTCTAATTTCACTTAACAGGGTCATTAAATTAAAATTCCAAGAACAAAAGATTAAAATAATAATCATACCTATACTTTTGTTTAATTGTCACTTGTTGTTTTGTAATGAGGTTGTTTGGTTTGAAAACAAGAAAGAATAAAAGACGATTGAGGCTTATTAGGTGAAGTTTCATCCCTATTACATCATGACAGAACTCAGGTTTGAACATTGCATCACAGGAGAACTCTGAGGTACAATTGAGGAAATAAAGAGGTATACATTAAAGGAAGAAAAGTTCTTCATCGTTCACGTTGCAGTTAACAACCTTCACAGTGAGCTCTATGGTGGCTGGCTATTGTAACACAAGCATCAGCAGTTCCTAGAATAATTGAATTAACACACTGAAGAAGACTAATTACCAATGTTAATGGTGTGTGTGTGTGTGTTGACTGCAATTGATCGCAGCATCACCTAATGAATTCAAGGTGATACATTGATTCTTACCATTCTGTTGTTGTTTTTTTCACAAGAGGCTAAAAGGAGGCAATTTGGCCACTGGCCTTTGAAAGCCTTCTGGAAAACAAGTTAAATGTCACATCCTCTACAAAGTACACAAGGGATATTGGATTCGTCCCTTTGTTGTTAGTTGGCAAGTGTTAATTGATGCAGGGTTAAGGCTGCAGGGATAAAGGTAGGTAAATTCTGCAGCTTGTGAAAGGTTAAAATAATTGAGCTGACATGTCCAATTCCAAGCATGAGGTGGTATGGCCATACATTAAGATCAAACGCTTCAGAAACCCGATGCTGACAAGACAGTGCACTGAGAAACAGCCACGTCTACTGCATTCTCAAGTCCAAATCTTTCAGGAAACAGTTCAAATATGGATGTGCTCTTGCATTGGGTGGGGACCTGTGTGAACTTGCCAGATACCATGAAATATTAGATCCATTGCATTTATTCCTTGTTCCAACCTTGAGGTTAACATGGTTACTGTAAATAGACATGTAACTGTCCTGTGTTCCAGTTTCTAGACCCAAAAGGCCATTATTATTATTATTATTATTCTTATTATTATTTTTAACTGCGTGTGTTTGTGTGCCCATGTATGTATCTGTGTGGGTGAGTGCGAGGGAGGGAATTGATTTTAACCATGTCAAGCACTTTGAGAGGCAGATCATTATATGAAAAGTGCTCTGTAAATAAAGTTTGATTGAGTGAGTGATTGATTGATATACCCAGCGGTCTGGTCGTCATGCCAACATATAGCTTTAAGAGAGATTGTTTTGACTTACATAAACTTAATATGCATCACACTGCCTTAATATAGTACATGAAGCTTTAATACTTCACCCAGGCATATAAAACTGTATAAATGGTTGCCTGTATATTAGAGCGGGGTCTCACGCTGGCAAAGAGCCACTGTTTGGCACACTGTTACAAAAGCATTTGATATGTTTGCTTTGTTCCTAAAATAAAGAGAACAAAAGACAAACTTTCTGTTCCGAATAACTATTTCTCCATATTGGAAATTCCACTACAGTAAGAAAATATTTAGGACTAAATTATAATACATGGAAATGTGGATTTTATTAAGGCCTAAGCACTAGGATGTACAAAGGCCCTCTTCGAATCACTGTTTGTGATCATTTATTATTAATTACATTATTATTAATTCAAAATGGTTGAAATCTCACCAATTTATTTAGTCAAATTCAGCTTGGTGTAAATGTATGAATTTTAGGGGTCCCAAGCACAAGCTGCCAAAAACTCCGCCTTGACAATTAAGGAAAAAAAATAGCCCCTGACACGATTTTTACAGATCGACAAGAAATTCATTGGACAGGTCTATCAATACAAGAAGCACAAGAAAGTCACAAGGACCTATTCCATAAGATTAACAGGAAGTCTGCCATTTTGGCTTGAAGCAGTTATTTTGGGTGAACTCCAAGGCTCATACTTCGACAAACTCCTACGAGGGAGTTTTGCTAAATAAGCCCTAATTGCAAACAAGTATGTTAGACTGTTGGACAGCACTCAATTGCAAAGGTTTTTTTTTTTTTGTCAGTGTTTGTTGATCACTTCGAATATTAGCCATGAAGATTGGGTGTGGAGGCTCGTTCATTGCTGCTTGCTGTTTTAATTGTTTTTACATTTACCACTTGTAAGGCAACCAGAAATGTTAAAATGATTTCTATTTCCGTTATTTGCTACAGGCTGCGATTGAGTGGAAACCAGTCCAGGGTGTACTCCACCTCTCGCCCAAAGTCAGCTGGTATAGGCTCCAGCTCATGTGACCCGAACAAGGATGAGCGCTATGAAAAAAGGATGGAGGATGAATTCATCCAGGTAAAGTTGACAATTACCCACTCACCTCTCCCCCCCCCCCAAAAAAAAACCCACAGACCATCCTAGAATAAATTGTGTTATAAATCAGATGTTCCACTTTACAGTCATATGATAAAAAGCTTGACTGTGGCTGTTCTGTGTATTTTTATAAGCTTTGTATTCTTCAAAAAATCCACACATAAAATCGTATGCTTCTTATGACTGGCCAGGTGGTGTTCAACCCAGTGATAAATCAGTCCAGTGGTCCGAGACCTCTTCATGATTACTGTTAAATCCAGTCCAGTGCAGCGCTGTTCCTGACCTCACACAGAAGCTGAGTGACTGCAAGGGAATAAACACTCCACGGTTCAGTTGAACTAGATTGGAAAATAAAAAAAGCCAGGGGGCGGGGTCAGGCATGTATTATGACCCACGACCAGGGGAGGCAGCGTTGTCGAGCTGAAAGTTGTTAGTGGCTGCATATTAAGGGTGGATGTTTCTGTGTGATGAGCGGTCAATATGAAGAATTGTCAATTGTAGCCATTAATTGTCCACATTTCGATGCTTGCCAACACCCAGCTATAGTATATCCATGCTGCAAAAGCTGGAGATGGTGGCACTCTTACAGTTGGAGATTCAGCCATTTTGTACCGCTTATCGTGTTCATCGCCATGGGTGAGCTGGAGATTCTCAGCAGACTTTCGGTGAGAGGCTGGGTACACATTGGACTGGTCGCCAGACAATCACAGCGCACATATTCACAAACAACCATTCACACTCACATTCACACCACTGGGCTTTACTTGAGAGCCTTCAGTTTTTCTCTCGACTGTGAGGAAGAAATGCCTGCCATATGTTGTTAACCGAGATGTTGTTAGATAATAGGACGTAGGTTTTGATGAGCTTCGCTTGAGAATAGCGGGTATTAATGTGTGTGCCTAACACAGGGCGATCGTATCCTTAATGCTCTTCATCATTCCTAAACCCCCTCCTCCCCTGTCGGCATCTGCAGCAGAGTGCAAGCACGACTCATTTGGAATCTTTTCTTCACACAGGGCTTTGTGTTTGTGTGCACGTATCATTCGCAAAAAAAATCTACTCCACTCAGCAGGCATCCCGGAAAGCCTAATAGAAAACCAACTTTCCACACATCTTCTTCAATCGTTTCTGTCTGCTGCAGTGCAACTCAGTAAGCACCTCTGCCATTCCAAAACAGTAATCTATCTGATGGATTTGAACTGGTTGTTATATCGAGTCACGGAATCCCATTTCCTCCTAGCCAATCATCACCACCACCCCGACCTCCCCAATTCCTCCACTGCTACTTCCTCTCTCGTCTTGCTCCTCGGAAGGGCTGCTGCAAACTGCACCAGTCAGCAAAAATTGCCCCGAGATAAACGGAAAAAAAAGTGAGTGAAGGAGATGAAGCAGCGGAGGGAACAGGGCAGGTGTGGGGAGGTTTGTTTCATAAAAAGACAGAGGCTGGGCTCACGCTGTAATACATGAATGCGTGATTCAAGGTGGCAGGTCACCCCCAACCCTCTCTTTTCATGTCTTACAGTGTAGCCGCAACCAAATGAGCGTGGCCACAGCCTAATGATATCAAAGGAGGTCTGCATCTGTATCCATTTTCTATGCCACTTGTCCTCATAAGGGTCGCGGGTGAGGAGACTTTGGGCGAGAGACAGGGTGCACCCTGGACTGGTCAGTCAATCACAGAACAGGTCTGCAAATGACAGTAACATAAATCCTATGCATCTACCTGCTTGCGAAAAGAGAACAGCCCTTTGCATCCTGAAACCAGAATTTTACATAGAGTACAGGATATAAAAAGACGCATAAACCTTTTTTCCTCACTGTCTGACGTAAAATCAGCCTGAATCTTTCCTGTTTTAGGTCAATTAGGATTACCAAAATTGCCAGAATAATGAGAGATAGATTTTTTAAGCAATTTTTCATTACTTTCTTCAAATTCAAAGTTTACTACATTTGATTAGTACAATATTTGGTACTATTGGTACTAAAAGTGGCTTCCCCAGACAGCAAGAAGTATTCAGACCCCCTTAAAATTTTCACACTTTGTTATATTGCAGCCATTTGCTAAAATCACAAGGTCATTTTTTTCCTCATTAGAGCACCGCATATTGACAGGAAAAAAAACGGAATTGTTGACATTTTTGCTGATTTATTAAAAAAGGAAAACTGAAATATCACACAGCCATAAGTATTCAGACCCTTGGGTGTGACACTCATATTTAACTCGGGTGCTGTCCATTTCTTCTGATCATCCTTAAGATGGTTCTACACCTTCATTGGAGTCCAACTGTGTTTGATTATACTGATTGGACTTGATTAGGAAAGCCACACCCCTGTCTATATAAGACCTTACAGCTCACAGTGCATGTCAGAGCAAATCCTCTCGGACCCTCCACATCCCGTTCACCAGCTCTTCCAGCTCCTTCCCTCAGGTAGGCGCTACCGATCAATCCAAACTAGAACTAGCAGACATTCCAACAGCTTCTTCCCTCTTGCGATCAACTTCTTAAACACCTAACCTACAATTCCATTACAACATGCTGGCAATTTTTTGACTTGAGTTCGTTGTCACATTTCTGTGGGGCCAATTATATATTACTTGTGCACTCACTGTAGTAGTCTCGCCACGCTGCACTATTTGCATATCTGTTCTTGACCAATACTGGCCACTCATGCCAGGGTAGCATCCGCTCCATTTGCACACTGATTGAGGAGTATCTGCAACATTTGCACAATCAACATTGTCCCAGATTATTGCACTACTCGTCACTTTAAACTGCATACACTCCTTGAGGTCTCTGCGCCCTTTGCACAATGGTCATTGCACCAGACTATTGCAATATTAGTCATTCGAACTGCTCTATGTGCTAGAGGACCCTGCATCTTTTGCACAATTGACCAAAAAAAAATGTACCGGCATTACCAGACAACGAGCAACCCTTTATTGCTCAGTGACTTTTTTTTTTTTTTTTTTGTCAATGTCATTATGTCTCAAAAGTGTTGAGACACTCTGTCAATTGACTGTCTGTTGTCGTACTAGAGCAGCTCCAACTACCGGAGACAAATTCCTTGTGTGGTTTTTTTTTGGACATACTTGGCAAACAAAGATGATTCTGATTCTGAAATGAGAATCATTAGGTCAAAGGAACTGCCTGCCTTAAGAGCTCAGAGACAGAATTGTGGCAAGGCACAGATGTGGCCAAGGTTACAAAAAAAATTCTGCTGCACTTAAGGTTCCTAAGAGCATAGTGGCCCTCATAATCCTTAAATGGAAGACGTTTGGGACGACCGGAACCCTTCCTAGAGCTGGGCATCCGGCCAAACTGAGCAGTCAGGGGAGAAGAGCCTTGGTGAGAGAGGTAAAGAAGAACCCAAAGAGGCTGGGGCTGAGCTCCAGAGATGCAGTTGGGAGCTGGGCAAAAGTTCTAGAAAGTCAACCATCACTGCAGCCCTCCACCAGTCGGGGCTTTATGGCAGTGTAGCTCGACGTAAGCCTCTCCTCAGTGCAAGACACATGAAAGCCCGCATGGAGTTTGCTAAAAAAAAACACCTGAAGGACTCCAAGATGGAGAGAAATAAGATTCTCTGGTCTGATGAGACCAAGATAGAAATTGTTTGCCTTAATTCTAAGTGGCATGTGTGCAGAAAACCAGTCACTGCTCATCACCTGTCTAATACAGTCCCAACAGTGAAGCATGGTGGTGGCAGCATCATGCTATGTGGGTGTTTTTAAGCTGCAGGGACAGGATGACTGGTTGCAATCGAAGGAGAGATGAATGAGGCCAAGTACAGGGATATCCTGGACGAAAACCTTCTCCTTCTATATATGTGTGTGTGTGTGTGTGTGTGTGTGTGTGTGTGTGTGTGTGTATATATATACACACATCATTGTTTGTGTTTGCAGCTTTTTAGGGCAAGCTACTGGGTGAGTATTAAATAAGCAGCTGATAAATTAACTTTGCTTTGATTTATTTTTTAGTTTCACGCTGTCACTGTGCTCAACAATATTGTTGAAATAGCACAAATTTTTGACATTTAAGATTGCTCATATGATTTGAATCATGTTTTGCAACAAGACAATCAATATTTTCCCAAATGTACTTTCAGTTATGATCACCCAAAAAAATTGTAAAAAATAAATAAAAATAGAATCGTTATTCACAGCGTATAAGGCCATGGGTACACTTCCGCTCAAAATTGGGGTCAATGTGGCCCGCGAAGTAGAATGAGTTTGACACCCCTGCTGTAGCACACCCTGGAAAGTAGGAAAAAAATTAGTGCCTGAAGTTAGACTCACCATGTAACACAAAATGATCCAGTACATAATCAATGCATATACAAACCCAGCAGATGCTCAACGCAAATTTGCTAAAAATATGGGTGTTCGTCATAGGCACAGCTGAGAATTTTGGCAACTCGACAAAATCATGAAACTAATTTAACTCCACAAGAGTGACCAAATGTCCTGTGTTCAATTAAGTTCCTGCCGTGAAGACATTCATATGCCAAGTTCCTTCGTTAGTCACAGTGCTAACTAGTTCTGACAGGAAATGTATAACATGTACATCTATTATACAGTACAATAATTTACAAGGGGTCCTTGGTTTACAACAGAGTTCCATCCTAAGGCGGCAACTTAACCTGAATTTGTGCATAATAAAACACAGCAGTGGTAAATTCATAATTACAGGAAATATTTGGGTGAAAAACACTTCTCAGCCGTAAATTATAAAACAATCAAAACAGCAATTATGACAGCAAGGGAGTGTGCCTTCTTGTAGGGGTACACACTTACTGATTTTTAACATCTTTACTGATTTTTAAATGTGAGAGACCCCACACATAGGGGGGGAGGGGGGGGAACATGTTCCTACTGGTCGCATATTGTGTGGTGTACAAGCAATGACCGACCCAAGCACGCCACACACACAACGATATCTTTGCCAACGAGTCTCCTCCCCCAAACCAGGTATCTATCTGTCTTGGTACCAAGACTGTGAGAAGCAGCATGGTGCCACAGGGCATCCGGATTGCTGGAAAATGCTACAAGAACGAACAAATAGAAGAAGCTAGGCTAACTGCTAGCTCATTGATTCTCAAACATTTTACACCAAGTACCACCACAAAAAAATACTTTGCTCTCCAAGTACTACCATAATGACTGACATTAAAATGCAAATGTAAAGTAGACCCAAAGTTATTCTGCCGCCGAACCTATCGTCGACAGAGGTGGTAGGAGGGGTGGGGGGGGGGAACTTCTCCGCAGTTTGATATAACTGACAGTAGGACCTATATGCTTGACTGGCGAGTGGGGTGACTGTATGTACACAATTGTTCAGTTGTGTCCCCTACTGACAGGAAAGAAGAACTGTCAAAATGCCACTTCAGGCGCTCCAACTTCCTTCAATATCTATTTAAAATTGCTGCACTGTCCGCATTTCGCAAGCCCTACAAGCGTGGAGGTGGAAGGGCCCATTCACTGCCTAGTGATTTAAAGTTAATTTACAGTCTGAAGCGTTGAAATCTCAGTGGTGTGTTCTGGGATGAATACACGTCAACTTTGAGAAACAACTCACCGGTTTAATGTTGTAAGCCAGGAGCACAAAGCCCTTGTCTGCAGAAACTTGGAATCTTGTGGTGGTCAGGTCCTGGAAAACACACACACAAAATGGTCATAACACAAATTATTTGTGAAGCAAGAAGGATTCTATCTTTGCTATGAATGATTTCCTCCCATTTATTGCACTTGAGCGGTGGAACTCCCTTCCACTCCTGTGACCCTTTGTGTTTTATTGTTTTCTTTTACTAATATAGTGGTTATCTACATTTGTAAAAAGTGGTTTGGAAGTAGACTGTGACTTGTAAGGTTTCATTTATTTTTGGTATGTGGAAATAGAGTATGCTTCTTTTTTTAAAAGATGATTCATATATATTACATATTTTTCATTTTTTCCCTCTTGCACATGAGAAAACTTTCTTTATGGTAACTCAAACACATTCATAATAAATGTGGAGATTATATGTATTTAAAAAATAAAATGGTTTTGTTTAAATGATAAATATTTCTAGTCTTTATTTTTATGCTTGCAATTTTTACATAACTATACTATATTTTTACCATATATACATTTACTATAAAAATGGTAGCCTCAAACTTTTACGTCATTTAGTTTCTCTTGTACTGTAGTGTTGTTAAAATCCACCAGGAGCTTTGCTGTTTTAATGACCTTTTTCACAGGGGTTTTACACATACAGATGTGGTTATTAGGGTTCCATTCCATGTCACTATTGACTGTAAGTTGTTTTTGTGTGTGTATGTTTCGCGGTTGTATAGAAAAATATAGAGCTTTGTCTACATATTCATTTTTCATTTGCAAAAACAACACATCTAAAGGGGACCCTTGTGCTCAATATGTTTTTATTTGGGGAGATCCAATTACACCTCTTGGTGCACACCATATCCCACCAGACTTCATCTTAAGCCTGACAACAGCAGCCTGCAGTGACCCACATACTGTGAGAATGCTTGTGTCACACACAGATGGTGTTAGGAGCTCGTGATGCCCTTGCTAAGCAAAAATACTCTTTGAAATAATAATGTCGAGTAGAAAAAGGAGCTTGATTCTGTCATGCTGCCAAAATGTATTATGCTCTTACTGCAGGGTTTAATTAATAAGTGCGCATATGCAGTGTTAGCGATAATCAAATTATTCAGTTTGTCCGACATAAACGGAACTTTCAACGTACGAGTAAACGCCTATTAAATGTCATTGCTCATTGTCGAGCGAACACGTCTTGATGAGCTCCACAGTCCCTCAACTATCTTTATACAGCACATTTAGGAAAATAGCGTACATGTCATTTGTATTACAATTGAGTGTAGAAAATTTAGCAAATTGCAGTGCTGTGACACTGACCAAACCACAGTTCACCATGCTAGCAGTGGGCCACTAAGCACTTTGTTTGTGTGTTATACAACCCCAATTCCAATAAAGTTGGGACGCTGTGTTAAACATAAATAAAAACAGAATACAATGATTTGCAAATCAAGTTTGACTTATATTTAATTGAATACACTACAAAGACAAGATATTTAATGTTCAAATTGATAAACTTTGTTTTTAGCAAATAATCATTAACTTAGAATTTTATGGCTGCAACACATTCCAAAAAGCTGGGACAGGGTCATGTTTACCATTGTGTTGCATCACCTTTTCTTTTAACAACATTCAATAAACGTTTGGGAACTGAGGACACTAATTGTTGAAGCTTTGTAGGTGGAATTCTTTCCCATTCTTGCTTGATGTACAGGTTCAGCTGTTCAACAGTCCGGGGTCTCCGTTGTCCTATTTTACGCTTCATAATGCGCCACACATTTTCAATGCTGTACGTACCTTTTAAGCATTAATGGTGCCTTCGGATGGTTCTTTTCCTCTTTGGCTCAGAGGACACGACGTCCACAATTTCCAAAAACAATTTGAAACGTGGACTCATCGGACCACAGAACACTTTTCCCCTTTGCATCAGTCCATCTTAGATGAGCTCGGGCCCAAGAAGCCGGCGGCGTTTCTGGGTTTTGTGCGCCCTTTGCACAATGGTCATTGCACCGGACTATTGCGAGATTAGTTATTCGAACTCCTGTAAGTGCTAGAGGACTCTGCATCTTTTTGCACAATTGTCAAAAAAATAATTGTACCGGCATTACCAGATGACTAGCAACCCTTTATTGCTCAGTGACTGTTTTTCTCAAGATTTTTGTCTCAAAAGTGTTCTGTCAATTGACTGTCTGTTGTCGTACTAGAGCGGCTCCAACTACCGGAGACATATTCCTTGTGTGTTTTTTGGACATACTTGGCAAATAAAGATGATTCTGATTCTGATAGTAGAGTTTCAAGTTCCACTTACGGATGTAGCGCCGAACTGTATTTACTGACATTGGTTTTCTGAAGTGTTCCTGAGCCCATGTGGTGATATCATTTACACATTGATGTCGGTTTTTGATGCAGTGCCACCTGACGGATCGAAGGTCACAGAAATTCAATGTTGGTTTTCGGCCTTGTCGCTTACATGCAGTGATTTCTCCAGATTCTCTGAACCTTTAGATGATATTATGGACCGTAATAATGATGAAATCCCTAAATTCCTTGTAATTGTACATTGAGGAACATTGTCCTTAAACTGTTCGACTATTTTCTCACGCACTTGTTCACAAAGAGGTGTTGTTGATAAATGGCTTTTGCTTTGCACAGTAGAGTTTCAAGTTGCACTTACGGATGTAGCGCCGAACTGTATTTACTGACATTGTGTCATGTGTGTGTGTGTGTTCCGGGTTTTGTCTTCCCCCCTGTTTCACACACCTGCCCCTGTGAGCAGCTTCACCACCTGTGCCTCGTTCACCCTAATTAGCTATTGTATTTAACTTCGTGTCTCATTCCCTCTCGTTGCCAGTTCGTTGTACCTAGTCGTCGCGTTCCAGCATTCCTTGTTTCCACGTCACAGATTCACAGTAAGACTTGACCCTGTTCCGATTATCGACCTTGCCTCTTTGCCTCATGTTTTTGGATACTGTTGCCTTTCTTGGATTGCCTGCCTGTGTACCGAGCTATGCCCATCTATTAAACCTCTCTTTTTGGAAACTGTCCATTTGTTTTGGAGTCGTGCATTTTTGGGTCCTATCCTCTGTTCCGTTCATGACACATTGGTTTTCTGAAGTATTCCTCGCCCCATCTTTGCTTGTGAATGACTGAGCAATTCAATGAAGCTCCTTTTTATACCCAATCATGGCACCCACGTGTTCCCAATTAGCCTGCTCACCTGTGGGACGTTCCAAACAGGTGTTTGATGAGCATTCCTCAACTTTCTCAGTATTTTTTGCCACCTGTCCCAACTTTTTTGGAACATGTTGCAGCCATAAAATTTTATTTAAAAGTGATTATTTGCTAAAAACAAAGTTTATTTGTAATGTATTCAATTAAATATAGATTGACCATGATTTACAAATCATTGTATTCTGTTTTTATTTCTGTTTAACACATCGTCCCAACTTCATTCGAATTGGGGTTGTATGTTTGCATCACTTACCAGTGAGGTGTTGTCCAGCAGGGTGGTCGTCAGGTTGTTGTTGAGGCTGAACGACAGGACGTAACCCTCTCTGGTGCGCAGAACCACTTCGTTTTCTGCCATTATTAAAGTGGACATATGTATTATGCAAAATTGAATTGAGTCTCTGGAGTGCCAGCATTAAATTTCTGCCTATTTCTGAAAATATGTCTGTGAGCAAGCCATTCAGCATATCTGCTCCAATGATACACAACACTTGGGCTATTTTACATAATAACCAGTCTCGACACAATCAGCTAGGCTGGGGCAAAGAGCAAGAGCCACTTTCAAGTTATGTCTGGAATCCAGCAGTGGGACTACACTGTCTGAACCACTATCATAAAGAGACACTATCATGTACAAACACCCATATGCCTCACAGGTTTGATCCTGCTGTCATGTCAAAGCCAAAAGGTAAACTGAGCTGCAGTTTTGTTCAATGCGCAGATTAGCCTTACCTAACAGCAACTCATCATCGGCACATAGTTGATTACTTGGAAAAGTTGTCGACACTATTTGTGTTTGGTCACATGTCCAAGTGCCACATACACATAGTGTGGTGTATGAACTTCTGTTTCCAAAAAGCATTTTCTTTTTTTCCCCACACACACACGGGACTCTGCTCACGCAAGCTGATGCCACTCTAGTCCTATATTCAGGCTCAGACCAAAGTCATCATGGTGAGCAGAACTCATCATTGGCCCAGCAATAAATGGGCGGACTATACAGTCATTCACTTGCATGAGATAACAGTTCTAATAAAGTGTGATGTAATTCTTAAGCCTTGGGGTATTTTGACGAAAGCCTGTCACAGACTTGTTTTAAATTCTGTGAAAAACGCATATGTCCCCTTAAAAGGTAATTTAAAGAACAGTGGCTCACATGACTGCAGTCATGAAATGAAGCCCACCTCCATCTTGAGGTCAAGCAGAGGGAAAGAAAAGATTGATTATCTGAGCTACCTCAGCAATTTTGTGTTGAACACCATTCAAAATCAATTGGGTCTCTGCATGGATATGGAACAAGAATTAAAGTAAACTCACTTCAATTTAAGATGTGAAAGGTATCAAAATAACTTATCGGTGTGGTATGACAATTTGGTACCCTTACATTGGGGCACCAGAAATAGTAACAGGGTGGAACTAAATGCAGTTCAGCGGGAAGATTCTACGCTGTTCTTTCTGTACTGTGTACTTTTTTTTTTTGATGACTTCATTGGTGATTTGATGCTCTTATTTCATATTATGGACGTAACTGACGCAGCAATCCACACTGTAGCCTGTTGGATTTAACTGGACCGATTGGTGTAATAAAGAAAGATCCTTACCCGTCAGCCAGGTCACACAGGGGTCGTGAACTTTGAACTCTTCGCTCTCCAGGTCCTCCAAGGTGAAAAGGGAGCGGCGCAACAAGTGAGATTCATCTAAAAATGAAGCCGATAATCAGAATCAGACCAGTCAAGTGTTTTATTGTTTATTTTATCGTGAATGGTTACCTTCTTTTTATACCGATGTGATATTTAAGAATGTTAGAACATTGGAAATGTGAGGCGAAGCCCCAAGACTTTTATAGGGTTTACATTTTTAAATCAACAGTGGTTATTTGTACACCTGCTTTAAAACAAAAACAAAAAAAAGAAAGAAATGACTTCAAACCTGCAGTTTTATGATGGTGACAGTTTCACTCTGGAAAAAGATATCACTATTTCTGTTCCCATTATTTCCTTTTCATCTTCCTTACCGGGAGTGAGGACGACGACGGAGAGAATGACCAACGACATGACCGCCAGGATCACCATCATAGCGATCCCGATGCCCTTCCAGTTCCGCGGTGGCCCGTCTGAACTCCCCAGCTCCTGTCAAAAAATAAAATAAAATAAAAATAAATCACACACAATGAACGTTCAAGTTTGTGTGGCTTTACTCTCACAGTGGAAAGTCTTCTTCGAAACCATCCATGTCCATATGAAAGATGCTTTTCTTGTTATGAGATCAGACTTTCAAATTCTGCTGCTTTTTTGTCTGTGTCATCACTTTCAATCACTGCGCACTTCATTTGGCTTAACTGACTGATGGGAAAAGTGGTGCAGCTTTAAGCACGATGTGATACGTGTGGTGTTGGGAATTTTGATGAAGCTGGATTTATCAAACACTATTCCCTCGGATATTGCTTGGGAAAGCTGAGAGATGCTGCTGTCCAGCTGGAATTCCAAAGAACAAACTATATTGATGACTGAGATACTAGGGATAGGTGCTTGATTTGAATTTTCTTGATGGTAAAGTTTCACGATCAAATAATAAATGACTTGAAATTTTTTTGTTAGGTGGCCAACGGGTTTATCCAGGTAATCATTTGACAGAATTTGTTTTTGACAGAGTTTGTATACAAGGTCGCGGGAGAGCCTGCCCACCCAACAAGTGTGAAATTAAACAACCCAGTAATCTTTTTGTCATCCGTCTACATCTCAAAATGTATGTGTGTGAGCAAGTCATTCTGCACTTCTGTTTTCCCACTAATGACATGACCAGCGAGGCGAGGCAAAGATCCAGAGACACTTTCATGAAACAGTCCGGCTGCTGAACATCATCATTTTGTCAAAGTCAAAAAGTAAGTAGCGCTGCAGTGTTATCCCAACAATGTAATCAATGTTAACTTCTGATAACAAAAACATACTAGAATGTTCGGTTAAGTTAAGGAGGACATATTTTGCCCAACCAACTTTTTCTAGTATTTGGGATGTAATATTGTCTCTATGGTGCCTCAGTAAACATGTGAAATATGACTTAGAGTCGTCCATGCATTCCTAAGTTCCAGATGTTTTTCTGCCAAGAGGACTGAAACAGGTCATTCAAATTTTTCGACCTTTTCTACATCACTAGCGAAGATCTCCACCTTCCCGTTCCACTCCCGAGCCAGCGTGCTCTCACAAGTGGGTCTTCTATGCAGAGGCATCCAATCAGAGGAGAGGGGGCGGTCTTAACCAAATATGGACAAAGCGGATACAAAACTGGGTCAAGCAGAAGTAGCTGTCAGAGGGGCTTTTTCTGGACACTCGTATGACAAACCCAAGGTGTTTAAATAATGATGTAGCGGACATGCTCCCGCAACCTGAGGTGCCACAGCAACTCCCCCACAACTTCATAAGCTGCATTCATCCAAGCCACCCTGCTGTGCAAGACTGCCACCAAGGAGGCCTGGCGTATGTCAAAAGGACCCTAAAGTAATTAGCAGGTCCCCTTGAAATCTTTATTTACAGTCATCAAAGAGTCATTTTCTTCGTTTCAACTGACAGAGCAACCAAAAGGTGGGAAGATCCTCTCCCCAATCGGAACAATTGCTGGGACACGGGCACCACCCACTGGCGTTTGAGAGTGTCGTTCCATTCAGGGTTTTCTTTAACTGAAGATAAAATGTTTCTCGTCGCTTTTCCTACATTTTACACATAAAAAAGAGACGTGCTGCCCTTTACGGGACAAAATAGGAGGATTATAACGTTACGCGTCAAATCCCGCTGCTTTGACGAATTTATTTCTTAAATAAATTACGTTTATCCAAACGTCAATATACGCTACAATAATAATAATTATTATTATTATTACAATAATAATAATTATTATTGTTATTATTATTATTATAGATTCATTGCTTAATTGACTATTCAAAATTATGTTGATTTTTGTAGGATTACTCCAACTACCGGAGACAAATTCCTTGTGTGTTTTTTAACATACTTGGCCAATAAAGATGATTCTGATTCTGATTAATCAAATCTTGAAGCTATTAAGGCAAAATGAAGTGCACTACTTCTGCCACAAGCAGAGGTGCTATTGGTTCAGTCCAGACACTGTACATGTTGACACGTCTTGAAATAATGATAAAACAACCTTTCCTTAGTTTTTTAATGACATATAAAAACATAAAACAATTATTGAATAAATACATATAGATTGATTTATTGATTATTAATTACATCGATATGCCCATCTCATTCCCAAACATGACAAGATGTCCATGTCTTAAATGGCTATGTGAGACGCCTTGTATCTCAGCAAAAGCCGCTGAAGCTAAAATGAGAGTGCATATCTCTACAAGGTTGCAGGCATCACATTTAAGCTGCTTGCGAGTCATCATCAGTCACAATTAAACACAATGGTGTGCCGTAGGCAAGCGCTGTTGCGTTTTATCACAATGAGTGGCTGACACCGCCAGCTGAACCACGAGGAGTTAAATTGTTAAACTCAGCATTCATTACGCCTCGCCCTCCCTCACTGCTCAGCGCCAGCAACGTGGGCAGGCAGGCCGGAAGCAAAGAGCGAAACATATTGCAGCCCCTCCTTGCTCAATGGGCGTACCAGCTCTTCGGAATCGCTAATAATGACCACATAAGCATAAATAGTGCCAACCAATGCACTTACAGAAATATAACAGTTTAGAAACATACAGTACAATTAGATCAAGAAATGCACTGCAGTTCTGGTGATAGTCATAATGCTTATTCAGCACCATGTGTATGACTGCCACTTGCACTGAATCCATTTGTCAAGTGCGGTTCCAGTTATTGAAAAACAGCATGACTACTGACAATCAAGTGCAAAGGTCTTCGGTCTTTAGCTATAGAAAGATATATAGTATATCATTGTTTGCTTGTATTAGCATTGCTGTAAAAACCACAATAAAATCTGAAAAACAGCTACCCTAAGATGAAGTGGTTGCTGAAAACACAAAGTCGATTGTCATTTTGATAGCCGTTTGTTGTATGTCTGTCGATATGAATTAAGTGCACTACTGACTGGCTCCAAGCAACAGAAGTACTATTTTTGCATCTCAACTCGATTGCTTGCTAAAGATACAAACCTCTTATATGAAACAAATCCATGGGTCAGCATTATACTACTCAATACACAACAGTGACATTGATACAAGATTTCAGAACATTGAGATTCTTCCATCCCATTAAATGTTATATTTAAAGATAACAAGTCCTATGGGCGGCACGGTGTACCACTGGTTAGCACATCTGCCACGCAGTTCTGAGGACCTGGGTTCAAATCCAGGCTCCCCTGTGTGGAGTTTTCAAGTTCTACCTGCGTGGGTTTTCTCCATGAACTCCGGTTTCCTCCCATATTCCAAAAACATGTATGGTAGGTTAATAGACTCACACTCACATTCACACCTATGGGCAATTTAGAGTCTTCATGGAACCTAACATGTATGTTTTTGGAATATAGGAGGAAGACAGAGCACACGAAGAAAACCCAAGCAAGCATGAGGAGAACATGCAAACTCTGCAAAAGAAGAGCCTCAGAACTGTGAGGCAGACACACTAACCACTCACCACTGTGCTTCCAGGTGGATACATAATACCACTAAGATGCAGTCTACTGTCTTTTTTGTGTTGTCTCCCTTATTTTAGGATAAGGTCCATCCATTCACCGCTATCCTGTTGCGGGCCGTGGAGAGCCAGAGCCGATCTTCAGTCATCTTAGGCAGAAGGCAGACTGGTCAATAACCGGGGACATGATAGAGACAGACAACCTTTCACACTCACATTAACAAGGGCATTGAGTGGGAACTGAACCCACGCTGCACACACGCTGCACACACGCAAGTCACGCAAGTGAACAACTACTCCATCAGGGACTGGCACTAGGCTCAACAATCAAGATGACGTGATTTATGTTTGGTACAAATGTTATTTGAGTGTTCAGGAATTACCACAGACAGATTGAGAGCGTGTCATCATCTACACTACCATGACAAAAATAAAAAAATCGACTCCACGACTCCATCACTATGTGAGAGAGGTTTCTAGGACCCAAGAGTAGAATGACATCCATCATCCATCCATTTTCTGTAACACTTGTCCTCATTAGGGTCACAGGTGAGAGGTAGGCTTTCCTTGCCGACTTTGCATGGGAGGCAGGGTACACCCCGGACTGGTTGCCAATCAATAGCAGGGCACATAGGGTATAAACAAACAATCATTCACACTCACATTACAACCTAAGGGCAATTTAGAGTCTCCAATGAACCTAATAATTGGAATGTGGGAAGAACCCAGAGTACCAGGAGAAAACCCACGGAAGCAAAAGGACAACCCCGAACCTTAAAGGTCCCGCATTTTGGCTATTTAGATCTCCACAGAGTGACTCGCTAACCTGAACTCAGCATAAAAGTGTCAATTGCATTTCAAAAAACACCTTGGTTTTGTCATAAGAGTATCCAGAAAAAGCCCCTCTGACAGCTACTTCTGTTTGACCCAGTTTGTATCCGCTTTGTCCATATCTGGCTAAAAATTGCCTCCATGTAGAAGACCCACTTGTGAGAGCACGCTGGCTCGGGAGCAGAAAGGGAAGCCGGAGATCTTTGCTAGTGACGTAGATACAGTAAACTCCAGAAATTCGAATGACCTGATTTTCTGCCTTTTGGCAGAAAAATGTTTGGATCTCAGAATGCATGGGCAATTTTAATTCCATCCATCCATCCATTTTCTGTATCGCTTATCCTCACTAGGGTGTGCTGGAGCCTATCCCAGCCATCTTCGGGCGAGAGGCGGGGTACACCCTGAACCAGTCGCCAGCCAATCGCAGGGCACATATAAAGAAACAACCATTCACACGCACGTTCACACCTTCGGGCAATTTAGAGTCTTCAGTTAACCTACCACACATGTTTTTGGGATGTGGGAGGAAACTGGAGTACCCGGAGAAAACCCACGCAGGCACGGGGAGAACATGCAAACTCCACACAGGCAGGGTCGGGATTTTAACCCCGGTCCTTAGAACTGTGAGGCAGATGTGCTAACCAGTCATCTACCGTGCCGCCTCAATTTTAATTCATATTTCACATATTTCCTCAAGCACCATAGAGACAATATTACATCCAAAATACTAGAAAACATTGGCTTGGCAAAATATATCCCTTTTAAAACTGAAAGGCAGACGTGCTGAGCACTAGTCTGGTATGCTGCCAATAAAAAGAAATCCCACCTGTGAAATTAATCCACGTGACTGATTTCCTACCTCTATTCAGTGTGAAGGCTGAAGCATACTCCCACAAGCCCTAGGGACCCACCCACACACACACATACATCAAATTAATGATATGTCACAATTATAACATCCATAAGGGAGGGTGTAGTTCTACATCTGGGGAAACAGGGATTTGCATGAGCAGAAAATGAGTCCCCAGTGTAAAGAGAGCTTTCCGAGCGACCATTGCGCATGTGAGATAAATGTGCCATGAAAAGCGCTGGCTCAGGCAAATACAGTGACAGTTGAGCGAAGGGAGGATCTTAAAAGAAATGCTGTTGCACCAACCAGTTCCAATAACAGCTTCAAAACACAGACCTTCGATTGTAAACAGAAATCACTAGTTTACATGTATTATTTATTATTAATACCAGTTGGGGTTTTCTACAAAATACATATATAATTTATTTATTTATTTATTTTAAATGTGCAGCTCAACAGAATTGTTTAGACTTTTTCCTTGACACGTCACTTGTTGCTAGGCAAAATATCTGTGGGGAAAAATCATTAGTGCCTATAAGCTTGTGTTACAAGTGGTTGTTCTGAAGTTGTACAATTCAAAATTCAACCAACAATGTTCAGGAAAAATACACCTCTAAGGTCATACAAAACTTTAGACCTCCAACTGCAGTAATGGAGTTCCGTTCAGCAAGAATGAAAAGATTCACTCTGCGTGTTTAACTTTTTCTTTGACCTATTCCAAAAGGAAGGCGCAGCATCAGCAAAGGGCATTAGCAAGGAATAACATGGAAGAAAAATATACGCCAGAAATTAACTGAAGTAAGCAGAGTCACGTTCAAAGCCGTAAGACTCCAGGGACACCAAACTTCTTAGATTTGAGTAAAAAGATGAAGCGCGAGGTGCTTCTGCGATGTGACTCACCTTCACATTACACCTTTGTCATTCATCCTTAAAGTTAAAACTGAGTAATCTTTTTTATTTATTTTTTTTGCTTAATTGAAAGCAGTGGTTAACTTATTTTGACACTTACTGTATGTGATACTGTATATTTAAGAATGATAAAGTGTTACATAAAACATTATTAATAACAATTTTAGGATGGTGCCAGTTTGATATATTGAATATTTTCATTATGGCACAAATTGTTTTAATATCTGAATAAACCAGAGTTTGATCCGTGTTGTGGAATGGATAGTGTTTAACTGTTTAGTGTAACTAGACTAGCTAGGTTCATTGGAATTAAGAGCTGGCACTAAACAGTCATGGTTGAATACTTTAAAAGGGCTGGGAATTTGATTATTTTTCTTTGATTAAATGTACATTCTCAATCAATTCAAAATGTAGTGGAGATTCCTCTACATTTTGATTTGATTCCTATTAGGAATGGGACAAACTCAGCAGCAAATGCAGTGTAGAGTTCCTCCCACATTTCATTTAAAAAACATGCATTTTAGGTTAATTGAGGACTCTAAGTTGTTCATAAGTGTGAATGGAATGAAATGTAATGTGCCCAATTGACTAGCGACCAGTCCAGGGTGTATGCCATCAAGTCGGCTGGGATAGGCTCTAGCTCACACAAACCTGAACAGGACAAGAACAGTAGTAAATGGAGAGATTGATGGGAGAATCTCTTCTGAATGTTCTCGCGAAGCACAATTGGCAAGGCACAATCATTTTTGCCCCCCAAAATTTGCATACCCTACAATGTTTCCATCGAGAGGAGGAAAGAGGAAGGACATGGAGAGTTCGCAATAACAACAACAAAGTCAGATTTGCATATGCATGAAAAAAAAGCCTTCTCCACATCAGGCAAAGATGCTATAGTGAATAGGTTATTTAAGAAGTGACCTTTACAAGAGAGCTTCCATGGCAGATCTGCAGCCCTCAGTATTTTCTACATGGCACTGACTTTAATGATTCACAGTAATTGCACACAAGGGAAAGTTGTAGATTAGCAAGTAGCCCAGCTTGTCAATATCTCCCTCAGAGCAGAGGTCATCATTCGAGCGGGCTGTAACTTTGTGCCGTTTGGAGGAACCGCTAACCAAGCCGCTTGCTTAATGAGATACGGTAGCGGCGTCATATTGAGTCGCATCTCATCCATTCATCCATTTTCTGAGCCGCTTCTCCTCACTAGGGTCGCGGGCATGCTGGAGCCAATCCCAGCTATCATCGGGCAGGAGGCGGGGTACACCCTGAACTGGTTGCCAGCCAATCGCAGGGCACATACAAACAAACAAACAACCAGTCGCACTCACATTCACACCTACGGGCAATTTAGAGTCACCAATTCATGCATGTTTTTGGGATGTGGGAGGAAACCGGAGTGCCCGGAGAAAACCCACACAGGCACGGGGAGAACATGCAAACTCCACACAGGCGGGGCCGGGGATTGAACCCCGCACCTCAGAACTGTGAGGCTGACGCTCTAACCAGTCGGCCACCGTGCCGCCGAGTCGCATCTCAGCAACTCTTTATTTCATCGAGAAGAACATCTGAGCGTTGTCGTGCCATTTCTCTCAGTCATGTCTCAGTACTAGTCGCAGTGTAGTGAAACAGAGTGCTGCTTACTGGGTTGATTGTATTTTTTTGACATACAGTACAGGCTTTTTTCCTCAAGCAGTATGACACACAACCTATTGTTCTTTTGCTGCACACTTATCCGTATTATTGGGAAAAACTGTGAAGAAATATCAATCAGAAAAAACTGAAGTTTCCCCACCACATCAGCCGGAATAGAGAAAATGAAAGAGCCAAAACGTAAAGAACAGATCTCCGCCAAGGCCAAACAATCCAAAACATTTTCTCCTGGCTCGTTTGATTTAAAAAAAAAAAAAAAAAACAGAGATAAATAGTAATAACTTCTACTGCGATACTGACAGTTGGCTGAAAACCCGTCCTCCACCTACTGCCAAAGTCAGCTGGGATAGGCTCCACGCATCTGTGACCCAAAAGAGCGTTACAGAAAATTGATGGATGGATGGACAGACAGACAGACGGATTGCCATACTGATACACCCCAGTCCTGTAGGTATATGGACTGTGTAAAAAGTGGAAACAGATCCATCTGTTGAGTGTGATCAGTCACCGCCCCACTTGGTCTGAATGCAAATGGACTGTGGACTCACTAACTAGCAAGAATAAACGATATATTAAATTAACCAGCCTCCCCAGGAAAAAACGAACAAAACAAATGTTAGTAATGTAATAAGGAAAATTACTCTATTGCATTGTATTGTACTTCATAAAAAGCATATTGTAATAACATGTAAATAGAATGTAAAGAATTAAAGTTTGTGCATCCTGATTTAATACATTATTTCTCCTTCTGGTGTGCACAACCTGGCCCCCGGGGGCAGTATAATACAGTCATGCAGACAAACAAAGAAGAGCTTCACAACTACTGTAAGTGACTCAGTAAGATGTAGTAATATTACAGTGGACCCCTGCTATTCACAGGGGATAGGGACTGGGCAAGACCGCAAATAGCGAAAATAAATGACTCAGTGACCACCATTACAAAAATAAAAAAAATATATAAAGAACTTAACGTATCAGAGGGTTGAAGTGCCTCGGTGGTAAGAAAACTACTATTTGCACAATTTGCACAAAATCACGCTAATCAAGGCTTCCATCAGGTAGCTTCTTCTTTTTAAAATTTTTTTTTTTTTTTAATGAAAATAAAAAATTGGGTTGCGCTCGAGTATAAAGGCAAACCGCGCGCGGGATAGCCGCAGTGATGTCAGCACAGTCGCCCCCCCCCCCCCCCCCCCCCCCCCCCCCACGCGAGTATAAAGAAGCCTAACTTTCCCTTAAGTGTCTCTGTTAGGTGAATCTACGTACTGCACATGGAGCCAGGCTGTGGAGTACTGGACGGAGCCAACACCAAGAGTGTACCTGTCCGGCGTTCCATAAGTCCACTAGCGGCTAATGACACAGCCGTCTAACTCTGTCGGCTCACTGTGTGATCCCCACACTGGTTCCCCACAAGAATGACCATTTATTGAGTCCGTAAAAACTATCGTTGTCCATTTTATTTATTGAACGATAAGTCAATAGAATAACTATCGTGACAGGCCTATGCACATCTTTAAAAATAAAATATTAATCAAAATTCCAGCAACGTGTTAACCGATATAGATTTTATAACCAATTTTACAAAGCTAAACAAAGACACACATTTTCCTTTTTGACTTCCTCTTTAAAAAAATTTGGTCCGATTATCAAATTTTTATTTCCTCAAAATGCATGCACAATGCACACTCCTGATTGACTGTGTTTAAACATATTCTAATACACAAAATTAATATCATTCTTCACCCTCAAAAAAGAAAAACTAAAACATCAACATTAAACATTAACAAATTATCAATGTTATTAGACAACAAAATTAGGTTTTTTTGGAACACTCGGGCCACTAGGCCAGTATTATATTTATATTGTGCCATTTTATTCATTATTCAAAAACTATTAGTTTTTTTTTATGTTTGCAGAAAAAACAAATCGGTACTTTCTGCAATTAAGTAAATATAGGTTGTCAGTCACA
This sequence comes from Phyllopteryx taeniolatus, assembly GCF_024500385.1. Lineage (NCBI taxonomy): Eukaryota > Metazoa > Chordata > Actinopteri > Syngnathiformes > Syngnathidae > Phyllopteryx > Phyllopteryx taeniolatus. The sequence continues at coordinate 32,955,191 of NC_084502.1, read as the reverse complement.
ATGGAACTGATATAGATGGTAGGAGAAACAAATTAGTTAATGGGGCAGGCTATACAGACATCATTCAATGCACCAGAGTAAGGGGACTCAAATGCTCCATATTGAGTTCCTGCGGGTGCAAGCAAGCAAAACGGAAAGGCTGTTAGGCGACACGTGGACATTTTCTGCACTGCATGGAGTGTGTGGAAAACGATCATATTGTTATAGCAACAAAGTCTAATTCGACGCCCATCCTGCTGTGGTCATTCAAGAGAAATTAATAAGCGCACAAAGGGGGGATTTCACAGCACGCGCGGACAAACAAAGACACATACCAGCTCCGTGGTCATGTTTTGTTGAGTTGAAGCAATCATCTTGTTGTCGTAATCCAGCAAACCTCTGCAGCCTCACTGCACATTCACGTGTTCTCAAAAGCCTCCGTGCATCTGCACTGTTGTCTCCGCTTCTTTCAAGTTTGTCCTCAGCGGGTTGGTGGTGCCATCTCCTCCCCCTCCTTTCTCTCCCCCTCTCTCATGCACGTTACTCTTCTTCATTTATTTCCCACAATCCATTTATTGACTATTGATCGGCGCAAAGATTAATCACAAAGGGGTCTATTGTATTTCGAAACCAAACCAGACAGTTGAGTATCAGTCTAATAACTAATAATGATATATAGCTATCGTACACCAAGCAGAATATTGATCGAATAATTGCTGATTTCTACACCACCATTCCATCAGTGTACATGTACCTCATTTTACGACGCAGCTCCGTTCCTACTGCTGGTTACCCGGATTTGTACATAAATCGGAACCCGCCGTTGTCCGCGCAGTCGTAAAGACATAAGTACAGAAAGTACAAAACACCCATAACGTCAGCAGTAACTGAGTGTGCATTCTTGTGCTACCTATCTGTATCCTTGAAATGTCATAATTACAGTACATATTTGTATGAATAACACTTGCAGGTTTCCCTCAGCGGTATGACTGTGAAACCCATCCATCCATCCATTTTCTGAGCCGCTTATCCTCACAAGAGTCGCGGGAGTGCTGGAGCCTATCCCAGCTATCTTCGGGCAGCAGGCGGTGTACACCTTGAACTGGTTGCCAGCCAATCGCAGGGCACATACAAACAAACAACCATTCACACTCACATTCACACCTATGGGCAATTTAGTGTCTTCAATGAACCTACCATGTATGTTTTGTGCCCGGAGAAAACCCACGCAGCCACGGGGAGAACATGCAAACCCCGGTCCTCAGAATTGTGAGGCAGACGCTCTAACCAGTCGACCACCATGCCGCTGACTGTGAAACCATATAGAGTAAATGTTTAATCGTCTCATCATATTATTATATGACATAACAAATTGATAGATAACCACTTTTAAAATCAGAAGTCAATGATAATAGTTTGTTCAACTATTGTTTAACTTATTGTAGAAGGTGGTTTGGTAACAATAATTGATTCCAATATCTCAACCTTATTATTTATTTAATAAGAAAATGTTTAAATTTGGTATAGAGTTTAGAAAGAATCATGGAAGTTCACGTACATGATTTGGTTTCGCAAGCAGACCAGACTTGACCTCCGGGCCTTGAGTTTGACACCTGTGCCTTAGTCTAACTCTAGCATACCCTAACACAGTTGTAAAGTCATGATTACAGTAAATAACTGATTGAAAATTACTTGTATTTCATAATTATAAACAACGAAATGAAAACCAGTAAGTACGCCAATAACTGAGCGTGAATTCTTGTGCCCCATGACGATGTATTCTTATGCCGCTGCATAAATTAGTTCATGGCATGTCGTTCGTAACCTTAAAATTTAAGTATTAACTGAGGACCATCTGTAGTTAAAAGTAATAGAAAACAAATTTGGGGTTACTTCACTTCACAGATAACAAATATGATAGGAGATGTGAACACAATGAAAATAATGTTTCCATGACATCTTTCTACATGTGTTTTGCTCAGTTGGGCCACGTTGTTGAAAAACGTGAGGCAATTTCACTCTGGATGATTTAGGGGTGAAATGACAACATTGACACTGCAGCAGCACACAGGCGGAGGCTGCAGTTCTTTGTAGTCATTGATCAAAGATGAAATGCTTTTTGTACTGCCCTTCCTGAATTATCATTAAAGGAGAGATAGTGAGCATTTTTTCTCAATTTAAGAAAGTATCCAGGTTATTTCCACTATGCTTTTGTTAAAATACCCCAAGGATCAAGAGTTGTAGATACTTTTATCCAACTTATATCTTGTCTTCGCAAAGTGAAGACATTTTATTGCCTAGCTGTCTCATGCAAGTGAGCCTGCTGGCCCCACATCCTGCTAATGGTGACCAGTGGGCTGGAAGCCCCCCACACACACACACACACACAAAACTGCAGTCAGGTAAGTACTGATTATGAAAAGTTAACACTGTTATTTGATGCTCATCAATAAACCCCCGGAAAATAAATGCAGCACTGCTTACCTTGAATGAAGCCACCACTAACCATATCCCCCAAGAAGATTTTCGTGCATGTTTAGGCCCTAAAAAATTTGATGTATTGTGATGACAATGACCAATAAGAACAATAAGAATAAGATGAATTTCTTCAATCACAACAATAGGGACCTTGCAGCGGCCACTGCTCAGGCCCTAAGGGTGAAAAGAAAAAACATGATAGTGGTAGTTGTTATTTGTTATTCATTATGCTTTACCTGCATATGTCAATTACTTAAAGGTCCCATATTTTACCAAACCAACTTTTTCTAATATTTGGGAGTTATATTTGCTCTATGGCGGCTCAGTAAACATGTGAAATAGGAATTAAAATTGTCCACGCATTCCTGAGGTCCAGATTATTTTCTGCCGACAGGCCTGAAATCAGATCAGTCAAATTTCTCGAGCTTATCTCCGTCACTCGCGAAGATCCCCACCTACGTCTTCGCTCTTGAACCAGCGCTGCCAACATAACAAACACATGTGCTCTCACAAATGTGTCTTATACCCAGAGGCAACCAAACACAGGAAAGGGTTTGTTCAACTATTGTTTAACTTATCATAGAAAGGGCGAGGGCGTTCTCAGCTAAATATGGGAAAAGCGGACACAAAACTGGGTCTAACAGAAGTAGCTTTCACAGGGGCCTTTTCTGGACAATTGTATGACAAAACTAAGGTTTGTTTTTAAATGAAATTGACACTTTTATCATAAGTCCATGTTAGAGAGTCACTCTATGGAGATCTAAATAGCCAAAATATGGGACCTTTAATAAAAGCTATCTTTCTTATCCATCAACTTTGTTTTTGTTTTTGGGGGTCCAGAAATCAGGGGCAATTCTAGGATCAGAAGTTTAGGGGTTCTGAGGTCCCAGGGAGGCAAGATAACTTACACAGTTTTGTACATTTTAACGCAATTTCATGCCCACATTCCTGAAAGAAAAACCGCTAACACAGTCGTAAAGTCATGATTACAGTAAAGTAGCATGATTTTGCCTAACAAGGCTATCTAAAACTGGTTGTCCACACATTTCTGGCTGTTATAGACCTTTTCATAATATTTGTTAACAATGCAGTGCCAGGGCATTTCCGGGTGGCAGAAAAGGGATTGACAACTGCTGATTTAAACTTTGGATACTGACGTCATCCACTTACCTGCTGAAATGTAAATTACAACACCGGCAAAGAAAATCAAAATAAAAATACAACACCGGCTTAGGGTTTAGGGCGAATTACCTTAACATCTCATTTTCGACTGACAAGTCACACATTTAAACGACTGAGTTAGAAAGCAAGGCTCAAATCATAATTGCAGCCCTGTTCTCACTTGCTCTCCCTGCGTCAAATAACAAGAAAGATCTATTGATCAGTCGTTTTAGCATCTGCCCTGCGCTTTAAATTTGAAGGTTTTAACCGGAAGCGTACCGTGTATTTTTTTTGGGCATGACGTAGCAAGAAGCGGCAGAGTGAAACTCCTATTGGCTAGCGGCGAAATTTTAAATATACACGCGCTCGTTGCGGTAGAACCCAAACGCAAACGGAATAACTGTGAGGAGCTGGTTGCTGCTGCTCGGTCGGTCGGTCGGTAAAAAATAGTGGGACACCGCTCGAGTGGGATTCAACCTTACTGGAAGAGGTTTGTCGCCAGACATTTTTCCAGCCCCGCTTGGAAAAAAATAGCTAAATAGCACTCGCTGTTTCTTTTTTTGAAGGGCGCATGTTTGAGAAACTATCTGACAATGAGTGCACTGTTGTTAACGTCTACCTCACTAGCCTAACCGTCGTGTACTTGTCTTCACTGGATTGTATGTAACGTTGCGACGAAAAACAGACTGTTTTAATCAAGCTAAACAAATAGCGAACGTCACAATGCACATTTTGCTGTTTTATTTTTCCTTTTATTTATTTATTTTTTTAATTTAATAGCCTGCGTGGTTGGAGAACGGCTAATCCCGCAGAATATTTTTAATGCTGTAAAACTCGAACGACTCGAACTGGAACAAATGAAAGTAGTGAAGTGGAATAGTATTCCTTCATACGGTTCGCTTAGGTTTTTTTTTTCTCCCCGTTTGAAAAAGGTTGCGGCCTGGTGAATCTCAGGAAAAAGGGAAACAGTCAAAGAGGCAACAAGAACCGGACATAACTTAAAATCAGAGGTCACCAACATGGTGCCCACTGGAACCAGGTTACTCGGGTAGCCCCTAAAGACCAAATGAGTAGCCTGCAAGCCTTTTATATGAGAAACAAAGCTACCTAGCTCAGTACATTCCTAGGAAATCACCATGTCCTAGAAGTGTGATTTTTCTAGGACTATTGTAGGAGTGATCAGTCTATACTTTAACAGATTCATAGAAATTAAGTGTTTCATATGTAATGGGTGCCATGACATGATCCCTGTCTACACATAGATTAATATAATTTGTAATAACATACTTGCCGGTCATTTGACCAATTTGCTATATCAGAGGTGTGTGTTAAACTGGTCGTCCATCTTTGTCTTTTCTTTAAGCAAGCTTTAGTCATCCTCTTAACCAATCAGTGTAACTAAAGGAGTGTGTGTGTGTCTCTCTCTCTCTCTCTCTCTCTCTCTCTCTCTCTCTCTCTCTCTCTCTCCCCCTCTCCCCCTCTCCCTCCAACTTTTCCCAAGGAAAACCATGGAGAACGCCGTGTTGAGCCTCCAGAGTTTATATGAGAAGATGCGGTCGCAAATTGAACTTCTCAACGAGGCCGTGGAACCCAGTGAGTTTAAAAAATATATATATATATTATTGAGCTTCCCTGTCTAAATCTGACACATGACGAAACTCAACTAAACTTATGGAGCACTTAAAAAAACAGCCACGCCTGTAATAAAGTGTTGTACATAAGTTGAAATGTGAAGTACAAATAAAGGACAGAGTAGCAGCGCTGTTGTAACAGGCTGCCAACACACATGCGCTGCTTTGAAGTTCAAAGAAGACGTCGTTAAAAAAAACTATTCGTCTCTGCACCAGGCTTCATTCTCATGGCTCAGAACTTTGAAGACTGCCGATGCAAGTGGCTGATGGCGGAGGAGAATCTAGAATCCTGCAAGGAGATTCTGACCAAAACTGAGACCGAGAGGGGGTCCTTGGAGGTGAAATTGAAGCATGCCCGAAATCAAGTGGATGTGGAGATTCGGCGGAGGCAGAAGGCTGAGGCTGACTGCGATAAGCTGGTGTGTGTGTGTGGGTGGACTGCACAACATTTGTAATCACGCATGAATGGATTCCCTTGATGTTTGTCTGCTACAATGTTGAATGGTGTTTGTTTCACAAACCTCGATGCAGGACCGTCAGATTCAGTTAATCAGGGATCTTCTAACAAGCGAGGGCTCTTCGAACAGCATCCAGCTAAGTGCAGAGCAGCGCTCGGCTCTGGCCTTCCTCAACACTAACAGCCAGGGAGCAGCCACTCTGAATACCAGCCGAAGGTGACAATCATATTTACAGTCTTTTCTAGGGATGTCCCAGTCTGATCAATCACATGATTGAAAATCGGGGTCGATCACATGATTTTTAGTACCTGTATAATACAAGTGATTGAAAGAGACTGTGTGTGTGTGTTAGTGACAAACATAGTATCCCCTCCGTAAGCATGCTTTAAACTGTTTGACACCCAGTTGTAGTTTAGTGTAAAACTAAATGCGCAACAAAAATAATTACACACATTTTATTTTCCATACATGCAAATCAGTCGCCTTTTGGCGAAATACGCCGTTTTGAACTCCAAATAGGCCATTTACGTGAATTGTTTAGATCCGATGAGTTTTTCTTGGGGGTGGGGGTCGCCATCGTTGACGTCATAGGCTGTTTCGTACTCCTTGAATGCTGGCAGCTAGATCCAATCCACACATCCACCATCCACACAGATGTAATTTCTGGATTTAACTCCGCGGCGGACTAATATGCGCGCACATCGGCCTGAGGTTCCGCCTGTGCGCTCGGGACCTGCTTTCTTTGGGAAAAGTCACAGCAGTTGACGAGATCAGCAAAAAACACTTCTGCCGCTTCTGCTGTTAAGAAGTAACGCTACTTTTACTCTGTTACAATGGTCTAAATGTCGCTCGCTACTTTAATTGCTCAAATATTGCTTATTTATCAAGTATTTCGTGGACGAGACTTCGGCTTTGGCCGCTGTTTCCGTAAATCCAATTTAAGCGCTAGTGACGTTTAAGTCTAGTGCACCAGTCAAACGACACAGTCACATGACCTCACACATCGTCTTCCATTGGGTTTCCCGGGCATAGGTATTAACACTAGATAAGCCAGCCTGCCTGATTGTTAGGAAGGTCGTCATTACCATGAAGTCAATGGCGAGCAGCTCTTGTTTACATTTAGATGAACAAAAACAACACCTGTTTTGAACATCCCACAGGTGAACAGGCTAATTGGGAACAGTGCCATGATTGGGTATAAAAGGAGCTTCCCTGAATTGCTCAGTCATTCACAACCAAAGATGGGGTGAGGTTCACCTCTTTGTGAACAAGTGCAGGAGAAAATAGTCAAACAGTTTAAGGACAATGTTCCTCAATGTACAATTGCAACGAATTTAGGGATTTCATCATCTACGGTCCATAATATCATCAAAAAGTTCAGAGAATCTGGAGAAATCACTGCATGTAAGCGGCAAGGCCGAAAACCAACATTGAATGCCCGTGACCTTCGATCCCTCAGGTGGCACTGCATCAAAAACCGACATCAAACTGACTCAAACTCTGGACAACACCCGTCCGTCAATATAGCTGAGAAAGTTAGAGTAAGCATGTCATTAACAGTATTTATTAAAGTAATTTAGTTTAATTTAGTTAGAAACCGGCGACACGGTGGTCGACTGGTTAGAGGGTCAGCCTCACAGTTCTGAGGACGGGGGTTCAATCCCCGGCCCCGCCTGTGTGGAGTTTGCATGTTCTCCCCGTGCCTGCGTTGGTTTTCTCCGGGCACTGCGGTTTCCTCCCACATCCCAAAAACATGCATGATAGGTTAATTGAAGACTCTAAATTGCCCGTAGGTGTGAATGCGAATGGTTGTTTGTTTATGTGTTCCCTGCGATTGGCTGGCAACCAGTTCAGGGTGTACCCCGCCTCCTCCCCGATGATAGCTGGGATAGGCTCCAGCATGCCTGCGACCCTCGTGAGGAGAAGCGGCTCAGAAAATGGATGGAATGTTGAATGTATTAAGCGACGGAGCGATGTTAAGGATTATGATTACAACACAGAATGAACTAACTTCAAATTCAGAATTCGGGTGGGGTCAACCTACCACGCATGTTTTTGGGATGTGGGAGGATACTGGAGTGCCCGGAGAAAATCCACCGAGGCACGGGGAGAACATGCAAACTCCACACAAGTGAAGCCGGATTTGAACCAGGGTCCTCACAGCTGTAAGGCAGATATACTAACCAATCGTTCACCATGCCGCTTAACTTACAATTTTTCATTTGTAAGTTATGCATTTTCAGTGCAGTGTTTAGGAATGAATCAACTATCAAACCAAACGTCTTCCCCTCTTCCATTCTTTTACTTTGTCTAGACTGACCACCATAGATGAGTCCGCCTCCATCTTATCAGATATCAGCTATGACAAAACTGACGACTCCCTTGTAAGTTACTTTTATTGAATGTTCAACTAACTCTTTCGTCATCAACATTAACTATTAAGTCATGTGCAATTGTGCTTGATCTGTAATAGGATTGGGACTCGTCCGCTGTGAGGCCAGTGCGACTCAGGAAGCGACAAAAGAGGGTATGTGAAGTACTTTGGTGTAGGCATGGCAGAGGAGAACAAATAGTGATGCACCAAAATGTCAGCCGCCGAAATGTTTCAGCCAAAAATATCCGTTTTCGGTTTCGAGCCAGAAGACATTTTCCACAGAAATAAAACTGCTGAAATAACATGCAACATGTTGATCACTGACAGCCGGCGTGCGAGTGCATACACATCAGTGTAAAGAATTATTTATTATTAATAAGCAATGGCCTGTAGAGCTTTGCTGAATATCCAGTTGAATTGACTGGGAGGTCACTTATTAGATACACCCTACACTCACAGTTTGATAATGACATTGTGCCATAGTGCCATAAATCAACCATACATGTGAAATAAGCATGAATGTTAAATAACATAAATTCAACCAACTTCAAGTAACATAAACACACTAATAACAAAGATGAATGTCTTTTGACTGTAATAATTCAAATTTGCATGTCACAATTAATTATAGGAACAGTGTTCAAAGCCCAAACGGAGCGTCCCTATTGTTGCACAACCTCTCTGCTTTCAGCTGTTCGGGGGTGGAGTGCACACTATTTTGAGGCAGCTGCCCCTCAGCTACCTACAAGCTACAGCTAGCATGGCTAAATACAATGTGAAGCCGCCGAGGCGAACTCGCTTCTCACATCCATTGTCAGCGCAGCATAAGTCACTAATCTTCGCCTCCATGTCAGCAAACTACACTTTTTGGGACAAGTATCGTACTAACGAAGAACAGAGGGTGGGACGAGACAGATCACCATGCTAATTGATAAGCTATCATAAAAAGTCGCAAAACACCGAAATAATTGATTGTGTGGTACAGTACACTTTTGTGATTGATACGGCTGTAACTGCGTCATAGCAGAGGGCAGACAAATTTGAAGAGCAAAATAGCAGGCAAATTGGTATGCATTTATTGTGGTAAATACTGTAATATACGACAACAATAGCCGGCAACAAAACATGTAGCGGAAACAAATTAGTATGTCACCACTGCTATGTCATTTGAAAATGGACCTAGAATTTAAAAGTACATTAGTATAATACAATATAATACGCTGAAATACGCATAGGCGAGGGAGAGGCTGTTTGGGTGTCGGTGGACTCACAAGGAGGAGGGGCCGGCATAGACTGGAGGGAGCAGAGTGGCAGAATCTAAGTGCACTGTGCGCAGTTAAACAAAAAAAAATAATGCAATTTAAAAAAGTGAAGTCTCATCTTTGCAACCAGCCAATCATGTTGCAGGGGGACTCCCCCCACCTAAAAAAAAAAAAGTGACAATTTATTGAAAACCTTGAGTTTTTAAAACCGCGGTAAACCTTCAACACTTTAATCTGCCCATGCCTACTTGGGTGCGTTTATTTACAATGTTATGCTTGTCTGAAGCATACATGTCTTATGCATTTCAGCGATCATCTAGACATCATGTGGACGGCCCTTCAGGTGTTTCTAAAAGAACTCGGTCAACAGGTGTGACGCAGGAGCGGGTAAAATATTATTTATTTATTTTTTAATACATCCTGGCTTGATGGAGATGATCTGCAACCAAAATTGAGTGGCATTCAGCGAACCTAGACTCATCACTGCACCTAATTTTAGGCTTTTATGTTGTTTGAATGAAATTAAGTTCATCTTGGTTTTATGACAGGCCAATGAGAGCCTGGTGACCACCACCACTGTGACTGTCCCGGCAGATGGCGGACCTGTTGAGGCAGTTTCTACTATTGAGACGATTCCTTATTGGACTCGTAGCAGGAGAAAGACTGGTAAACGCACTGCTACAATTTACTGTGGCCTTTTTTCTTTGTATACATTTATACAGTGGTGCCTTGAGATACGAGTTTAAGTTGTTCCGTGGCTATGCTCTTATCTCAAAACATTCATATCTCAAAACATATTTCCCCATAAATTAAATGGAAATGCAATTAATCTGTTCCAGTCCCCAGTTTTACACATTTTTTAAAAAGACAAGTAGCTATATATTGTAAAATATCGTGCTAAAACATTGGAAAGGAGACAAAAATATGTGAAGATGCGACCCAGTGCGAAGGTAGAGGTGGCAAAGGCCAAAACAGGCATATGATGACGTATGCCAGGTTGGACACTAAAGAAATGCAGAAAAATCTATACAGGTAGGCCAGAGAGATGGGAAAGATTTGCAGCAGTTTAGTGTCATTAAGTATAAAGATGGAAATGTGTTTACTGGTCTCAATCGTGTGTTGGATAGATGAAAAGCATACTTTGGAATGATTAATGAGGAAAATAAAAGCGAAGAGTAGAACAGGTAAGTGTGGTGGACCAGGAAGTAGCAGTGATGAGTAAGGGGGAAGTTGGAAATGTACGAAAGAGGATGAAAAGTGGAAAGGAAGTTGGTCTTGATGACATATCAGTGGAGGTACAGTATGGAAGAATCTAGGAGATGTGGCTGTGGAGTTTTGGAACAGCTTGTTCAACAGAATTCTAGCAGGTTAGAAGATGCCTGAGGAATAGAGGAAAGGTGTGCTGATGCCCATTTTTAAGAACAAGGGTGATGTGCAGAGCTGTGGGAACTATAGAGGAATAAAGTTGATGAGCCACACAATTAAGTTATGGGAAAGAGTAGATGATGTGGTTCTGTTGGGTTCATCAAGCCGTGACCGCCAACTCTCACTGGAGCAGTTTGCAGCCGAGTGTGAAGCGGCTCGGATGAGAATCGGCACCTCCAAATCTGAGACCATGGTCCTCGGTCGGAAAAGGGTGGAGTGCCCTCTCCAGGTCGTGGATGAGCTCCTGCCGCAAGTGGAGGAGTTCAAGTATATTGGGGTCTTGTTCACGAGTGAGGGAAGAATGGAACGGGAGATCAACAGGCGGATCGGTGCAGCGTCTGCAGTGATGCGGACTTTGTATCGGTCCGTTGTGGTAAAGAAGGAGCTAAGCCGGAAGGCAAAGCTCTCAATTTACCGGTTGATCTACGTTCCTATCCTCACCTATGGCCACGATCTGTGGGTCGTGACCGAAAGAACAAGATCCCGGATACAAGCGGCCAAAATGAGTTTCCTCCACAGGCTGTCCGGGCTCTCCCTTAGAGATTGAGTGAGAAGCTTGGTCATCTGGGAGGATCTCAGAGTAGAGTCGCTGCTCCTCCACATCGAGAGGAGCCAGATGAGGTGGCTGGCGCATCTAATTCGGATGCCTCCCTGGTGAGGTGTTCCGGCATGTCCCACCGGGAGGAGACCCCGGGGACGACCCAGGACACGCTGGAGAGACTACGTCCTTCGGCTGGCCTGGGAACGCCGCTGGATCTCCCTGGAAGAGCTGGATGAAGTGGCTGGGGAGAGGGAAGTCTGGGCGTACCTGCTAAAGCTACTGCCCCCGCGACCCGACCCGGATAAGCGGTAGAAAATGGATGGATGGATGGATGGATGGATGGATGGAAAGAGTAGTGGAGCCTAGACACAGCACAGAAGTGAGTATTTGCAAGCAACAGTATGGTTTCATGGTTAGAAAGAGTACCACAGATGCATATTTGCCTTGAGGGTGTTGACGGAGAAGTTCAAAGAAGGTAGAGCTAAATTGTCTTTGTAGATCTAGAGAAAGCCTGTGACAGCGTACCCAGAGAGGAACTATGGTACTGCATGCGGTAGTCTGGAGTGGCAGAGAAGTATGATAGAATAGTAAAAGACATGTATGAGGGCAGCAGAACAGTGGTGAGGTGTGCTGTAGGTGCGACTGAGGAGTTTAAGGTAGAGCACAAAGAGAACGTCTGGCTTTGATTTATGATTTAAGTTTGGAGGGTCCCTATGAAAGTATGAAATGTATGGAATTTGATTTCATGAATTTCTGGGTCTGGAAAAAGTGGGGAAAATTGTAAACTATTGTATGGAAATATATTCATGTTTCCAAGACTCTTAGAACAGTTCTATTTTCTAAAACAAACACAAAAATTATATCTTTAAAAAAAATAATAATTGGCTTTTACTACTCAGAAGAGTGGTTATGGTTTGCTACAAGTACGTATAGAATTTGTTGGGAAAACAGTTTTGATACAAAAGCGCAAATAGCACATCTGACTTTGATTTATTTAAGTTGCTATGAAGCTGAATTAAATGTGTGCGCGTCAGTTGACTTCATTTCATCACATCCCCATTTGAGTTGCCAGTCCTGTGACTCCAAAATGTGCATAAATGCTTAATTTGTGTACAGTTTCACACATTCTCCCGAAGTTGTTTTTGTTTAGTATATTTTGGTTAGTGTATTCCATAAAGGGTATTCTTAGGCGGATGTAAAAAGTTATTGTTCTTTATTTTTATTTTTTAAATGACCACATGCACCCCTCTGTTCCCTTATTAGGTTGTGTGCTACTTTTTATACGTCATTGCTCATCATATTTGTGTTCGGCTCAGCTACCATGGAGTCGGACTCTGAATCAGTCACGTCTGCGGATGTTTTCAAGCAGCCCATCAACCCAGAAGTTGAGAAAAAAAATGAGCCCGCGACGCCGCAGAAAAACAAAGGTGTCCGTCAGCATGAGTTTGTTTCCAAAACGGTAAGAATACTTATTACTAATACTTAAAACTATTGTTCAATCTCTTTTAAAATATGTGCTTTCAAGGCTCAAAATATTGTTTCGCTTTGAGGAGCGGTTTTGCTCATTTCTTCGTTTGAGGGGGAACTTTCTAATTTTGAGGAGCAATTTTTTGCATGTTAATCGCACAGGAACGCAAAGCAAGGGTTTTATTAAACAAAAATACCACAATACAGGGATCTTGTTTGCTCTGCCTCCTACTTCTGAGAGACACAAATATGAGCAAGAACGCATAAAGCATAGTGAATCTGCATCCACAGATGCACACCATTGCTTACTCACATCTGTATCGGTTGCTGAAGTGGTTCAGTGAATCATAAACCACCAAAACTACGAGGTTAACACTTTGCATAAAGAAACTAAAATACATTAAAATAAAAAAATAAGATGCTGTACTTACCATTAATGCTGAGAGTGTGGAAAAAGGCAAAGAATATTCCCGGCACACAAGCACTATGCACTAGCAAAGCAGACACACTATGGTGCTGGGGACAAAATGGCGGATGAGGCACGGGCGTCGTAAAGTCGAAACGTCGTAGGTTGAGTACGTCGTAACTCCAGGACTTCCTGTATCTTTATTTTGAGATTATAAGCAGAAGATAGCTGGGATAGGCTCCAGTACGCCCGTGACCCTAGTGAGGATAAGCGTAACAGATGAATGAATGAATTAATGAAAGTTGCAGGGACTCATTGTTTTCATGATGTGCATCCCGGGACTCACACTGTCTCAAGTGTAAAATGATCTATGCAATATAATGGGCGGTTGAATGTAGGGCTGCTGCTGTCAAACATTTTAGCATTTGATTGACCGACTGAAAATTCTATTGAATAGAGTATTTGGATAAACTATATTTTTGCATGGTTTAAGAGCCATTATGAATTCGAGAAAATAAGACCCTTCACTTGACAAAAGACCAATTGGTCTTTTTAAAAAAAAAAAAAAATCTTTTATATGTATATATGCATCCATCCATCCATTTTCTGAGCCGCTTCTCCTCACTAGGGTCGCGGGCCCATCCCAGCCGTCATCTGGCAGGAGGCGGGGTACACCCTGAACTGGTCGCCAGCCAATCGCAGGGCACATAGAAACAAACAACCATTCGCACTCAGTCATGCCTACGGGCAATTTAGAGTCTCCAATTAATGCATGTTTTTGGGATGTAGGAGGAAACCGGAGTGCCTGGAGAAAACCCACGCAGGCACGGGGAGAACATGCAAACTCCACACAGGCGGGGACGGGATTGAACCCGCGTCCTCAGAACTGTGAGGCTGACGCTCTAACCAGTGGTCCACCGTGCCGCCTATATGTGTATATATATATATATAATCTTTATTTTCTAAATTCACATTGTTCATAAAAGATAATTATAAACATTAAAGGCATGGACATCCTTTGTGCAACTTGACTTAAGCAGCTAGCAATTTAGCAGACGACATAATTGAGTAAATTAATGGCTGTGCGTTCATGAGTTTAGACCAGCTGTTCAATTTATTCCTACGAAAACAAAAACAACCACCAATATCCTTCATTGTGTGGGTACATGATTCCTTTTGTCACGTTTTTCACCTACATGACTCAAAAGTGGTCATAACTACGATGTGGCCGTGACAAATGAATTTGACACACCTGCTCTAGGACATGCGCCCTTGCACTGATTGGCTGCTGCGAAGGTTTTTGGGACAGTTGTCGCGGTTCAATCCGCTATATGCAGAATATCACATGACCAATGCGGGGAAAACAACAATCTCTGATTGGCAGTATTGCTTTCCAATGTGTTTTATGAAGCACGAAATGCAAATTTTGACACACTAATTGCGATGAGAGACTGGTTAATTCGAGCCTTGACTTTATTTCTCAAGTCTTAGTTTGTCATCCTTGCACAGGTCTAATTGACTTAAAGAATCTCATTTGGAGCCCAGATTTAGTTGACCTGTTGTCTCGCTTGCAATCTCCTCCTCACTCGCATCATTTGGCTTTTCCAGGTCATCAAGCCCGAGTCCTGCGTGCCTTGCGGGAAGAGGATCAAGTTTGGCAAGATTGCCTTGAGGTGCTGCGACTGCCGGGTGGTTTCGCACCCAGAGTGTCGGGACCGATGCCCTCTGCCCTGCATCCCTATCCTGGGAAGTACACCTGTAAAAATTGGGGAGGTGGGCCACACATTCTTTCATTTAAAAAAAAAAATATATATATTTATAGATATATTTTAACATTTAGCCCTCTTGTTGTCCATAACACAGCACAATTACACTGGTTATGTAAAGATAGTAGGGGTGTAGCAATTCATTTATTATATCAACATATCGATTTATATTCCTATGATCAAATTGGATCAATCGGTCCTCAACAAGTTAGCCTTCCGGCTGTAAATGTATCTAATTAAATCCTTTAAAATGGTAATCGATTGTATCAATACTACGAAAAAATGCATTGGATTTAAGCATGGCAGACTTCATATTAGCTGCGTGTTCTGAGCATGTTTAATGATAAATATGTTACGTTTTCATGTCTGTAATGTCGCAGGGGATCATGGGAGTATCAAATAGTTTTTTTGAGTGGGCCAGTCTGAGAAGCAAAACACATTTCCCGTGATCCAGGGGATCATGGAAGATGGGCAGTGCAGGAAATATCTCTGCACATTGAGCTGAGTGCTAAACTTAACCAGTCAAATGTCCTGCGAAGCTGAAATCAGAAATATGGTTTTACTATTTACTATTTTGGTTTTACCATAATAAATTATCCAGGATAAAAGATGACTGACATGCATAAAACTGTTTGCTGACTGCGGTCGTCTACAAGTCGGGAATACAATTCATGAGAGCTTTAAGCCACTAAGTTTATGTATCATTAAGATCCAAGAAGTAAGCGAGGCAAACATCAATTCACGAGAGATTTCAAACAGGCTTTCCTCATGACGAGTACAAATTTCCATCTCGGGCCTACTGCAGTACAATATAACAGATAGTTGTACAGCACGAGCTACTCAGAGCTACGCAGCCACTATTGGGTAGTAATAAATATGATTAGAACGTTTGGGTAGGGTTGGGCATGGAGAATCGAGAACCGATTGGAACTGGAACTAACATTCTGTTTCCCCTGGACTTGTTCAAATTTTAAAATTTCGGTTCCCAGTTTCGATGCCTACTGTCTGCCGACTCCCGAAGAAGAAAGTGGGGAAAACCAACGAAGAAAAATGCAAACGAAGATGTGATTGTGCCCAATGAGTGCGGCGAACAAGTGTTTTTAACTTTGTTAAAATAAATGACCGGTCGCCTCAGTGCAACACTTGTAATAAGAATGTATTGTGCAAAGGAGGCTTTTGCGATGTGTAGAAGTCTGACGTGCTCCCTCCCGCTCTGAGCCTCAGGCTACACCGCGCGGAACTTCAGTCAAGTCAAATTGGGTGAATGAAACGATAAAATTTGTCCATGCCAACATTGAGGCAGCTAACAAGTTAAGTCTTAAAACCAACATAAGAGCTGACGACAGACACAAATATAAAATATGCATTATTTTACCATACTGGAAAGAAAGTAGAAACGGTTGCATTACAAGCTTAACATTGAGCTAAAACTTCACCAGAGGTCAAACTAGCAACTTTACATCAGAATTGAATTGGGACAAAATTCACAAACGTTGTCTCACAGTCTCACAAACGCTAACCTTGTGCCTCATCAGTGGGTTGGCAAAGGAATCAATGTTTTAGGTCATTTGGTTCCATCCACTACTCTTTTACATGCCGTCTCATTTTACTTTTTCACCGGTGTCGTATTAAGTTACCTTTTCGTGCCAAAATGCTGAGTTCCGGTGCGTAGCCTTCAAAGTAAAAAAACAGGAATCAAGTTAAAACTTAACCATTTGACGTGATGGAATAGTCGCAAAAAAAAAGTATTTTAACAATGCTATATTTATCTCTTTGCTGAAGCATTAATTAATGAATATTAAGTCAATTAGGTTAGTTACACACATATTGCCTTTTAGGTCATAGGTTTGATATTGATACTGGTTATGAAGAACCCTGAGTGAAATGTTCATATTAGTCTTTGCTGCGAGCTGCTAAGAAAATGGATGTTCATTTGGACATCCCTTATTTAAACCATGCAAACTTTTTGACCCGGCCCCCTAAAAGAATCTGAATCGAGAATTGTTTTGTGTTCAACTGCAGTAAGCGTGTTTATTTTTAACATTTCTTAAATTTCTATGCTGAAAAACACACACAGCAGGTAAATTTACTGTTAATCCAACCTGAAGAGAGTTGCACTTTATTCAAATAAAATGTGAATGCATTTTCCATTAATGATTGTTTATTGTATATCTATCATTAATTTTATCTGATAGCTTTACAAGAAACAAAAGGAATCCAGGAAATTTCACCTGCCCTGTGCAATATCCAGGTTTTTTTTGTCTAATAGGTTACTGAATCGATTCAATCCACTGAATCGTTTCTGACTGTGTCGTTCTAAATGTCGTCGTTGATTCGAATTTGTTAAAATGAATCATTGTAACCCTAAAAGATAGGGTGACACACTCTGTTGATTGTTGGATTAAAAAATGGTCAGTTGCATTTGAATTGGGTAGAAAGGTACCCTTCCTCAAATAACGCCTGGGTACTTGTGTATTACTTGTGATCCTTGGTTGAAATCAGAATCATCTTTATTTGCCAAGTATGTCCAAAACACACAAGGAATGCGGCATATGAAATGTGTTCGTGTCCAGGGTGTGCTTGCAGACTACGTCCCAGCCGTTTCGCCAAAGATTCCCCCTCTCGTGGTCCACTGCATTGCTGAGATTGAGCAACGAGGTTTGCATGAGGTATGTGGGCCTTTTCTCTCTTAATGATAATGTGCATTCAAGCTTCACATCCCAATTGCTCTTGTTCTATCGTGGCTGCTAAAGGATCTATTATATACTCTATCCTCTCTTCTTTAATTAGCCCCCCAGTTGTTTGACATTGGTTCTTTTGTTTCCCTCTTTTAGTTTGTCTAAAACCATGTATACTGTAAACCTACGAGGGAAGATGAAACTGTCATTAACAGCCTCTGATTTTTCAGGCTGGACTGTACCGACTGTCTGGTGCTGATCGCACAGTAAAGGAGCTGAAGGAGAAGTTTCTACGCAGTAAAACTGTTCCTGTGCTGAGCAAAGTGGACGACATTCACGCTATCACTGGACTCCTCAAGAACTTCCTCCGCAACCTCAAGGACCCTCTCCTCACCTTCCACCTGAACCGTCAATTCATGGAAGCTGCTGGTAATATAGCTAGCCGAATCTTAAGAGACATATTTTGCTTTTTTTCACAATTGAATTCTTTAGTCATTAAACTAGTTGAGACTGGATCAAGTACTGCACTCCATTTTGCCTCAATTGCATCAAGACAATATCCAATTGCACATAAATTATAAACCAAATTCATTAGTTTATCTCACATTCCGAGCATTTTACACCACATTTCCCCTTAGCCCTTATAATACATAATATACAGTATAATTGTGTTTTTTGACGGTTGTTATTTTGGCACTGGGCTTGTATTTCTGGGGTGTTGTGTGCTGTTGTAGAAGACTGTTGTCTTGTAGCGTCCCTGTGGAGGAAAAGGCGTCCGGTTATTTATAATGTTGACGGCACCTCATATGTGTTTAGTAAAGATGATGTCAGATAGGGATATTTAAACATTAAGCTTATGGATTCACGATGATGAACTGCTCTGCAGTAAGTGAGTGATTATAGGTTACAGCGCAGGGCTCGAAGTTTACCAATTCCCGATTGCCCGTGGCAAGTAAAAAATACGCACACGGGCAAGCCAGTAAAATACATAACCTCTAGATGGCAGCAGGCCGGCACGGTGGCCGACTGGTTAGAGCGTCAGCCTCACAGTTCTGAGGACCCGGGTTCAATCCCCGGCCCCGCCTGTGTGGAGTTTGCATGTTCTCCCCGTGCCTGCGTGGGTTTTCTCCGGGCAGTCCGGTTTCCTCCCACATCCCAAAAACATGCATGAAGACTCTAAATTGCCCGTAGGCATGACTGTGAGTGCGAATGGTTGTTTGTTCCTATGTGCCCTGCGATTGGCTGGCAACCAGTTCAGGGTGTACCCCGCCTCCTGCCCGATGACAGCTGGGATAGGCTCCAGCATGCCCGCGACCCTAGTGAGGAGAAGCGGCTCAGAAAATGGATGGATGGATGGATGGATAGATGGCAGCATACATTTATAAAATGGGAAAGTTTTTTTTCATTTTCCCCTATACCCATGTATAATGCGCACTATTGACTTTTGACAATTTGTTTGGGGGGTGAAATGTTAATTATAAACGAGAGATTACGGTACCTCGTAGTTTTTATTTGTATTTAATTTTCATTTCAAGCTAATTTTAATTAGCTTGAAATGCAAAAAAACATAATAATCTGTCAATGTGTTTTGCGTTCATGTTACCTTCAATTTAAAGTAACATTTGCTCTTATTGTATGCGTTTTTTGTTGTCTCAGAGGCTCCAGATGATGACAACAGCATAGCACTGATGTACCAAACTGTCAGTCTCCTGCCCAATGCCAATAGAGACACTCTGGCCTTTTTGATCCTCCACCTTCAGAGGTTAGCGGCTGCCATCTGCAAGACAGATTTCTTTCCTTTTGTGTTTCATCAACAATAGCCACTGTCTGTGATGACATATTTCAGAGTGGCTGAGAGTTTTGACACAAAGATGGACATCAGTAACCTGGCTCGGGTGTTTGGTCCCACGATCGTGGGTCATGCCGTTCCCAACCCGGACCCCATGACCATTTTACAGGACACCAAACGGCAACCAACGGTATGTTTGTTGCATTGTCAGCTCAGCACATCTTGACTGTATCAAATATTGTTTGTTTATAACAGAATTTGAGATTCAGACATGGATCAAAAATGGAACGTCTTCCTTGGGATAGATCGATTATCGACCGGGCTGATATTCAGCATTTTGACCCATATTGACATTGGGCTTTTTTAAAATCCGACATCCGAAAAAAGATCAATTTAAAACTGTAAACTTCAGGGAACTTTATTCATATTTTCAGTTAACTTTGAAATGCTGGTTCCACTGGGAATGCCCTGCATTCTTTTTATTTGTGAACTTAAAACAAAGCTAAGTGAAAGATGCACATTTCCTTTACTGTATATTGGAAATTTTGGAAAACTATTTACTGTCGAAAACTTTATGTAGCTCTTTGTTTTCATTTAACTCTATAAGACAAGCTGCTGAGCAAGGGAGCTCTCTGCACTTTTAGTTAAACATTTAAAACAGACTTCTGTTGCCAAAGATGGATTAAAAAAAAAAAGTTGAAAATCTGAAAAGCCGTTTAATTGACATGCCTAAAGCCATGTAAATTAAATGTTGGAGTTAGTACTACTTAAAATTTTGGCCCCAATATTTTACCTTTTTCTGCAAATTAATATGTGCTCCAGATATTGCTTATCATCCTTGACTCCTAATAGTCTATATTGGCCCTTTATATCTCCTCCTCTAGTTTGGGCGAATTGTTTGAGGCTGTATTTTACCAAATTCCATGTACACACCCTGCCAAAAGCTACAGAAAACGTTGACTCGGCACGGCTGTAACACAGATTGTTCCGGATATTGGGGGAGAAAAATAATCCAGCATCGGACATTTCCGGCCAGTTCGGCACTGTGTCCGGCCACTGTGACAAAAAAAGCTACTTGGGGGTTATGCTATTATATAATTTTACAATGCTCTAAAAAACCATGTCCAGTGGGATACATTGTGGTTAACTATGAATTGGTGTATGAAAGTGTGTGTGTGTGTGTGTGTGTGTGTGTGTGTGTGTGTGTGTGTGAGTGAGTGTGTGTGTGTGTGTGTGTGTGTGAGTGGGTGAATGGGTGAATGTGAGGCTTTGTCAAGCGCTTTGGGCACTGATGGTGTAGATCAGGTGTGTCAAACTCATTTTTGCTGCGGGCCACATCGTACTCTTGGTTTCCCTCGGAGGGCCGTCATGAGCAGTACATGTTCAATTGCCTTATGTTATTACATATACACAAAAAAAAGCGATGAATAACGATATTTGAAACCAGAAGCCAGTAAAAAATTAATTCAGTTTATTTTGAAATGGGGATTGGTAGCAAAAATGTCTGCAATCAACGTTCTATAAAAGGGAAGACAATTTGCAATGTTGCTATTTTAGCAAGAAACATGAAGTTTCTTGCCTATGTTAATAGTTATCACCCTTAATATATCAAAAATGATGATCCTAAAACACTTTATGATTATAATATTACTGTGGAACCCCTGCTATTCACAGGGGATAGGGATCAGGCTGGACTGTGAATAGTTAAAAAATGTGCAGATAATTGACGGCCATTATAATTGCATTGGGGGGGGGAGTGGTTACAGGCGCTAATACTGATTAGTGGCTCGTGCTTGCTAGCTAGCTACGAGAACTAATATGAATTGCAGGACACATTGACCATTAACACTTCAAATGTAAAAACGTCAAGGTAATAAATATGCGTGCTTTAATTCGGCACCATGCAGCATCGGGTCTTGTCTTCCCCGATGTACCGCTCCCCACAGATAGGAAAAACCGCGAGCCTGACTGCTTTTAGCCAGCAGCAGCTGCACGGTGGATGGAAGCATTTTACGAAGCGGGGGTCCCCCAGGTGGTACCAATGTTTTTAAGCCATGACTGCGTTTTTCAATTAATAGTTTGTTAAACAGCTAAATTAGCAACTTGGTGAGTTCACAAATGGGAACAGGTTTAATGTATTTCTAGTTTGTTGTGCACATCACAAAAAAGTTAAGACTCTTATTAAAAAAAAAAAAAAAAAAAGATTTTTTAAATCTCCTTTTAGTTCAGCGCATCTTCTGAATCAAGTTGCCAAAAAGTAAGTACTGACCCCCATCTGCTCAGGTTGTGGAGCGTTTGCTGAACCTTCCGGCGAGTTACTGGGCCCAGTATGTGAAATCTGAAAATGTGCAGCCACGCTTGGATCACTTGATTATCCAGAACTCAAACTGCTACACCCCCGAGAGAGGTGAGCATTCATCAGGAAGGCCATCTTTCTAAAGGAGGGGTTGTCCCGGGGTCCTAATCTTTACTGTTGCTTCTGTCCCAGTGACCTTGCTTGGCCCCCTTACTCCAGAGCAGCAGATGAATAAAACACCGTCTTCCAGCTCACTGTCGCAGCGCTTTAAATCCACGCTGACACCCAGGTAAGCACTGAGCCTTCTGACTTGTACATCTCTAGTTGTTGTCTGCTCTGAATCACTTGATAGTTTGCAAATTTGGTCTATTTCCCTCCACAACAAACCATATGACATCACTCTCTTAAATTAGACTGGGTTTATACTGCAGCTCCAGGCGCTCTAATTCTGATTTAATTTTAATGCCTCTATCTGAATTTTCGGGGACTATTTCCATGTTTCAAGTTATGCATAGTCAATTTGGCTGTCTTTACACTGATGGAACGCCTACCACCCTGTGTTAGATGTACCCCAATTGCTGATATTAAAGGTGAGGTATGGTTTTGTTGGCCCAGGCTGACACTTCCCATTCATTGATTTGAATGAGGATAAAGGCCTCTTTATACTCCCACATTGCATCACGTGACCGCATTGGGCTGCGCGGCCCTTATGTGACACTTGATGCGCACACGGCACAAATTGTCACCACGCGCAGAATGCCATGTAAATTGGCTCTCGTGATTGACGCCTTCTTGATCTAGGTCCCTTTGTTCTAGCAGGCAATGTCCCACGGTCACGATTGTTGTGGTTTTATTCCGGAGCGTAAAAACTGCTACCGGAATTGGCCATAAAGCCGTAGCGACACCCCCGACTTGGAGGAGAACTTGCAGCACATTTTCAAAGCAGCGTGCGTGGGTTGCACTCAAGTATAAAGGCAAACTGCGTGCGGGATAGGTGCAGTGACGTCAGCGCGGTCATCCTTTACCTTTGCTTTCCTCCACTGGTCACCATTAGCAATTATTTTCCTTGTGATTGACACACCTATAATGTAGCACATTTACATCACATTTAATGGGCTGCTTTTCTGTAATTTAGATTTATCACAGATTCAATGGTGTGAAGCTCACATTGGTATACGGTAGAGCTGTGAATTTATACTGGCCACACCTAAAGAATTGTAAGGTCTCTGCGTTTGCTGTAGTTTACATTTTACACAGGGTGTTTAATGCGTTAATTTGTTGTCGGTGGCTATATACGTCAGTCTAGGTATTACGATGTTACATAGAAGAGGCCTAATTCTGCATGATTTCCATGCATTCTTTCACTACTCTGCCTTGACACATCCAAATTGTGCCACTTCAGCCGAAAACATCTGAATTGTCACTTGAACCATGCAGTGTAAATCCAGCCTTTGCCAACCTGAGATGAATTGGATTAATAGTTGGATGTCTGCCACAGAGATTTGTATTTTTTTTTTTTTTTAAATCCCCACTCTGAAGAAATTACTTTTTTTCTTCTAGCTTTAATGTACTTTAAGTCAGTAAAGTTTCCTTTTAACTGACCTTATCATTGTAACTGTACTGTGATTGTGTTTTTGTTTGTTTTTTAGATTTGGGAGTAAGAGCAAGTCAGCAGCTGCACTTCCTCAAGGGAAGTTCTTTCAATCTCCACTACTTAAATAATTCAAATAATTGTTTTTCCCCTCTGCAACACTTGTTTGTTTTTGTCTGACACCACAAAGAGATGTACTTTTGTTGTTTTACCTGTTTTCAAACTGCCTTTTTAGTTTTTAAATCAGACTGAATGACAATGTTCTGTACACTTTTTATAAATGTGCATGTTAGAAGTATGGAAAGCAACCTACACTGACCTGCCTCAACATTATGACCTCTTGCACAGTGTGATAGCCAATGCAAGAGCTGTATCACACATTTGGACTCTACAAAGAAAATGTTCAGTTTTGATTGACACTGTCAGAGAGAGTCATTTAACAATCTTTATTGTGATTGTAGTTTGCAGTTGAGTATCATGCTGAGAGCCGTTTTTAATATCTTTGACTCGTGACTAATTAAGGTAACCAAAATAGAATCAGTTCCATTAATTTCTGACAGTCAATCAAAATGGAACATGATTATATTTGTAAAGGCAGAATATTTGTTACAGCTTTTGTGTTGGATAGCATTACAATGTGCATGTGGTCTAAATGTTATGGCTGGTTTTTGAATTTCTCCATTTAATCTTAGACCACTTTTCAACTCATGTGTCACTCAGAAGTTGAAGAGTATTTTGAGGCATTTCATTATTGAAGGTACACCTGGCTGTTTTAAGTTTACTCCAGTTGGATGTTGAATACCTTTAGAGAATTGTTCTGTAGATGTTTGTTGTGTACTTTCTTACTTTAATAGTTAAAATACAGTATACAATTTCTAAAATTCATGTAAGCGTCTCATGTCATTTATACTTGTTTTCAGTGTGTACCCCGACTCTTGCCCGAAGATAGCTAGGATAGGCTCCAGCATGCCCACAACACTAGTGAGGATAAGCTGTACAGAAAATGGAAGGATGGAGTCCAAGCACAGTAGTTTTTCAAATTATCCCCACACACTGATTTTAAGCCATAGTACACTCTGAATACCGATGGTGGTGCAAGTACGCACATTTCTTAAAACCATGGTGCCAGACTGATTCATTGCATACCACAGGGATTGTGGATACATTTGCATATGTCAAAATACTTGAAGAGGTCACATTGCTTTAAGCTGACAAAGAAATGCCCTTGTAATTCGTGTTTCAACAAGACGACTCCAAACACAACAGTAAGCGAGCAGCTTCTTTATCGACCAATCAAATTTCAGTTATGATGTGGCCAGCCCAATTATTAATTCACTAGAAAACTAAATAATAATAATAATAAAAAACACTGTTTCTGAGGCAAAAACAAAAAAATGCAGATGTGTGGAATGCTGTCAAACCATCCCGGGCTGGAATACTTGTTCACAGGTGCTATAAGTTGGTTGGCTCGATGTGAAGCAGGTCATAGAAAGTTGTTATACAACTTGTAGGATTCACAGGAATGCTAAATCCTAATGATCTTTCAGTTAACATTGTAAATATTTGAGTTTGGAAAGAGGAATGCACACACTGCTATATTATTGAACAGTCCCATATTTGTCTATCTTAATTTTCTGTAGTAATCATCTTACTTATGTGAAATGCTTGCAAAGCATTGAAATTAAACATTTTCAGGACTTCACTCACATTTTTAATCATGGGTGTATATACAGTATGTGCCAAAAAATTTGAATATCGAGGGGAAAGTCAATTTCTTTCAATTTCTTTCAAAAAGTGAAACTTGTATATTAGTTCACCACACACAAAGTGAAATATTTCAATGATTATGGCAGAAGGAAAAAATAAATAAAATATCCAGTGTTTCACAAAATTAGAATATTTCATGTGACCAACAGAAAAGGATCTTAAACAGAGAAATATTAACCGTCTGAGAAGTGTATTAAAGTAATATGGCCTCTGTACTTTGTTAGGCCTCCTTTTGCATTAATTACAGCATCATGGAGGTGATACATCAGCCTTTGGCACAGTTCAGGTGTTATTGTAGCCTAAGTTGCTTTGATATAGGCCTTCAGATCGTCTGCATTCCGGGGTTTCTGTTCCCTCATCTTCCTCTTGACAATACCCCATATAAAATGTCAAAGGGGTTAAAGTCAGGCAGGTTTGTTGGCCAATCAAGTACTGTTATTCCATGGCTATTAAACCAGGTATTGGTAGTTTGGGCTTTGTGGGCAGGTGCCCCAAAAAATTTGTCTCCAAAAACCTCGTCAGCAGCGGGAAGTATGAAGTGCTCTAAAGTTTCCTGGTAGACAGCTGCATTGACTGTGGACTTGCTAAAACAATGGACCCACACCAGCAAATGACATTGCTCCCCAAATCATTACTGACTGTGGAAACTTCACACTGGACTTTAAGCAGTTTGACTTTTGTGCTTCTCCAGTTTTCCTCCAGACTCTGGGACCTGGATTTCCAAATGAGATGCAAAATTTACTTTCATCTAAAAAGAGGACTTCGGACTTTTTCTCCTTAGCCCAGCACAGATGCTTCTGATGTTGTTTTGGGTTCAGGAGTGGCTTGGCACATGGAATTCTACAGCTGTAGTGCATGTCATGCAGACGTCTTGATGCACTGACACCAGCCTCAATCCACTCCTTATGAAGCTTCCCAGATTTCTGAATCGCTGGTGCTTGACTATCCTCTCAAGGCTGTGGTCACTTGTGCAACTTTTCCCCTTCCTCAACACTCTTGTTAATGTACTTTGATACAGTGCTCTGTGTGCATCCAGCTTCTTTTGCTATTTCTTTTTGAGACCTTTTCTCTTTGTGGGGGGTGTCAATGATGATTTTCTGCACAACCGTCAATGTAGCACTCTTCCCCATGATTCTGAAGCCTACTAAGCCAGACTGAGACCATTTAAAGGCTGAGGAAAACCATGTTAGTTAACTTACAAGATTGGGACAAAGGGAGCCTACAATGTTGTACTTTGTCATTATTCTAATTTTGTGAAATACTGAATTTGTTTATTTTAGTCCATATGCTTTCTGCCATAATCATCAAAATTGAAACAAATAAAGGCTTGATATATTTCACTGTGTGTGGTGAACTAGTAAAACGGGTTTTGCTTTTTGAAACAAATTATTGAAATGAATGGACTTTCCCTCTATTTGAATTTTTGGGCACATACCTGTACTGTACATATGTATATTACATGTAGATATACAATATAAAATTTGTTTATATACACCGGTTGAAATAAGTATTTCTCTCACTAAATATACAGGTGCTATTGACCTGAAAGTTACACCAGATGTTGAGAACAACCCAATAATCCATACTTTCAAAGAAAGTGGAACAAATAAACTCAGAAATTAAATTGTGTGTAAAATGACACAGGGAAAAAGTATTGAACAGATGAAGAAAGGGAGGTGCAAAAAGGCATGGAAAGCACCTTAAATCTATCAATAATCAAATGGCAATCCAGCCCCTTGTCAGTACAAAATGAATATCAGCTGGTTCATCCTAATTGATGGCCTACAAAAAGGTCTCATTACCAAAGGTGTGCATCAAGACATCTCATGATGGGTAAGAGCAGAGAGCTGTCTCAAGACCATCGCCAACTAATTGCTGCAAAAAAAATAACAATGGCATTGGTTACAGGCGCTCATTAACGCTTCTGAACATTACAGTGAGCACGGTTGGTGCCATAATATGTAAGTGGAAAGCCAATCATACCACCATAAATGTGCCTCCATCAGGTGCTCGTTGTAAGATTTCTGACAGAGGAGTGCAAAGAATAATCAAAAGAGTTGTCCAAGAGCCAAGGACCACCTCTGGAGAGCTTCAAATAGACCTGCAATAAGCAGGTACTTTTGTCACAAGGAAAACAGTGAGTAATGCACTCTGGCGCCATAGCCTGTAAGCACACTCACCATGCAAGACCAGATTGGTGGGGGGAAAAAAACATGTCAGAGCTCATTTAAAGTTTGCTGAGCAACATTTGGACAAGCCAGTTAAATACTGGGAAAATATAGTCTGGTCGGATGAGAGCAAAATTTAACTGGATGCCATAATGCACACCACGTTTGGAGGAGAAATGGCACTTCACATTACCCGAAAAATACCCTACCAACAGTGAAGTTTGGAGGTGGGAACATGGTGTGAGGCTGTCTCTTGAACCTGTCATTGCAGACAAAGGCTTTTGTACAAAGTATTAAATACCAGTTGGTGTGTTTTAATACTTTTTCCATGTGATTTCACATTACACACCTTAATTTCTGATCGTATTTGTTCTATTTTCTTTGTATGTATGGCTTACTTAGGTTGTTGCCAACATCTGGTGAAATGTTCATGTTCAATAGCACCTTTGGAAATATATGTGAAAAATGGTGATCTGTTAAATACTCATTTCAGCTGCTGTATTTACACACATGTAGATACGTTTATTTAGTTTGGGTGTTGTGATTCAAATCAAATGTTTTTGATATTACTTATTAGCTAAATCTCACAACAGGAACATTCTACAATTAGTCTTTTCAAAACTATTGGGGCCACCCTGAATGGGGGGGTGGGGGGGGGGGAGGAATCTAGAAAAATTATTCAAGGTTTGTCATGCCTTCATGTCCTTTTGTGCATGTCGTGCTTTACTTTGTAGACTTTCCATGAACAATTTAACAGATTTTTCAATAATCTTGACAACGAAGCAGAGATAAGCAGTTGGCAAAAGATGACATTAAGCATGGTAAAAATGTTTTTTAGTAAACTGGTTTGCATAAAAGTGTATCATCATACAGGAAAGTCAAAACTTTGGCCATGGCCACAGTACAGGAGTGTTCTTGAGGTAGTCCTGGAAGCCTGGATCCGACCCCCACTTTTTCAAGGCCTGCCTTTCCAGGATGGGAATGCCGCTGATGTGGCGCAGCAAGAACCAGACAAATAGCGGCGACACGACACTCAGGTACTGAGGACCTTGCATCACTGATGAAGCTGAGAGCCACAGACCCGACCACTGCAGTATCTCTCCAAAATAGTTAGGGTGTCTGCTGTAGGCCCACAGTCCGCTCTGGATGAACTTACCCTGGGGGCAGGGAACACTTAATGTTGTTGAACACAGGGCTGATGCTAGTTCATGACTGCATTTAGGTGGTTTACTTACAACATTATCTGTGTCGCGTTTGAAAATCCATTTCTGCTGGTCGGCGATGGCCTCGGTGGCAAAGCCAACGCCCCACAGTGTCCAGCCAATGTAGTCCCTTGTTCCCAGAGGAGTGTTGCACTTTTCACTATTGAGCATGAGGGTGGGCAGCAGTGTCACAAACACCCACACAGCTGGCAAAAAAATATATATATATATAAAAAAAAAGCATATTTCAAACAATTGTTTTAAAGATTTAACATTAACGAGGACAAAGTGTTTGCCTGCAATATTTCAGTTGATTGTTCACAGCCCCGCTATATTACAGATTTTTACAATAGTTACTTTAATGGGTTGTCCACATTCAAGGACACAAAAATACTGCACTAAGAGCTAAGGAACAATAAAACATGTAAAGGTGATATAAAATTAATTTGATCAATATGAAACAAATTTTACAAATCAAGATCCCCTTTTGATGGTATAATACAACTCAACTATTAATCACACAAGAAAGGAAAATTACTAAACATGGCAGCACGGTGGACAGCTGGTTAGCACACCCCCCCTCACAGTTCTGTGGACCTGGGTTCAAATCCAGCCTCGCCTGTGCAGAGTTTGCATGTTCTGCGTGCGTTTTTTCCGGGTACTCCGGTTTCCCCCCACATCCCAAAATCATGCATGGTAGGTTAATTGCAGACTAAATATCCTGTAGGTGTGAATGTGAGTACAAATAGTTGTTTGTCTATGTGGCCTGCGATTGGCTGGCAACCCAGTTCAGGGCGTACCCCGCCTCTCGCCCAGAGTCAGCTGGGATAGGCTCCAGCATGACCCTAGGATAAGTGGTACGGAAAATGGATGGATGATATAGCTGGGCAATATTCAAATTAGCAAATTCCTATTTTTGTTTATTAGACATGTCCGTAGTTTTCACACTATATGTTATGGTGCTTATTGTGTTGTACATCATGACATTTTTATCAACTGTTCAGGCATCGCTTGAAGTAACATTCTTAACTGTCATACAAATGGAAAAAAACAAATCAAGCACTTGGAAGTGTACGACCTCAGTGGCACGGCATTCCCATGCATTCCGGTTCTAGGTGATATGAAAAAATGTGTGTGTGTGTGTGCTGTTTGACCACTTTTTATAACTCCAGCAAGTCCTGTGTGTTTACATGTGACTCCTTAAATGTCATGAGCCCACAATGCATTGCATATCAATAAGATGGCAGCCCTCATGTCTGCATTGAAATGCCTCTGCCCCATTTCAGATCGTCTAAAAAAAATTAAAAAAAAAAGTAGGTGTATAATGTTTGAGGTTATATTTGTAAAACCCAATGGAGGCCACCCAAGCGGCGTAAAATACCTTGAATAGTCCAATACACAAAGAACGTCCCTGGGCTGTCTCGGACATTGTTAAACCTTCGATCCTGGCCGTCCTTCAAGATCCGCATGAAGAGGAACGTACCCAGCCTGCGGGAAAAAGCGTTGTTAACTACCAGTCGCATTAACCCAGGCATTATTCATTAACCCGACTTTAGGGTTTCTCCGCTGCCCTCAGCGGCCTTGCTGAAACTCCAATTTCCTCGTGTTGGGAGTAATAGTGAGGTGTCAGTGATTAAAACCACCAACCTGCCACCCCCTCAGAAGAACAAAATGGATGGATGATTGTTGCATCAGCACATTGTCCTAAATTCATTATGGCCCCCCCAGGTGAAAAACTGACCCTCCGTGACCAAGGGATCATACCTGAGCCCCCACGCCGTCACCAGCCCAGTCTGAACATTCTGACGAAGGAAGGCGGCCCCTCCCCACAGACGACTCAGGTGGGCAAGCAGTATAAATGTGCCAGATCCTGAAAAAGACA
Source organism: Phyllopteryx taeniolatus (assembly GCF_024500385.1). Taxonomy (NCBI): domain Eukaryota; kingdom Metazoa; phylum Chordata; class Actinopteri; order Syngnathiformes; family Syngnathidae; genus Phyllopteryx; species Phyllopteryx taeniolatus. Next base: position 32,924,870 of record NC_084502.1, on the reverse strand, counting down.
AAGCCAGAGAGGCGCACATTGGATGGCTCATTGCCAAGTAAGGCGTGTTTTCATAAATCTTTTACCCAGGATACGGTGCGTAATTGGTTCCAAGGTTCAAGGGTGAATTGGCCCAGAAGGACAGTGGAGAAGCAGCAAGGGACAGACGGGAACGGGTGACACTGACGTGTCAAGGGGAAATCGGACAACCACATTGAAAGGTAAGCCAAGTGATTGATTCGTAACAATGGACTAAAGCAGCGGTTCTCAACTTACCCCGGGACCCTCATTTTCCTATTGTCACTAAGTCACAATACATATTTTTTGAAATTCAGAACAATAGCCTCTGAAAACATGTATATCATATATTTGTAAACATGCTTACTCCTCATGTTCAAAGTGCCTTTCAAATATGCTCAAATTAAATATCCAAATTGTACAAAAATATGGCCACAAGTTTTTCCACTTGATCTTGGCATTGATCTTTTCTTTTTCGGAAACTCCCTTACCCGATGCTCTTGTGAGGGAACTCGTCATGGTACAGAGATGTTACACCACAAGTAATGACGCTCCTGACACTTACCTGTGCAAAATAAAAGTTTAACTTGCGATGCACTTCATGCGAAGTTCCGCTCTTATGGCGGCAACGTAACTTAACCAAATTTGTATGTCAGTATTAGAATGTGCATTCATCTATCAGAAACTTACACTTCGCAGTCGTGAAGTTATAATCACAGTAAATATTTGTATGAACATTTCACTCCGATAAAAAACTGAGTACGGCGGTAACTGAGTGTGCCTCTTTTTCTGTGCCGCGTGAGCACGTATTCAAACTAATTCATTATGCGGCGTTCGTAACCTCGAACTGCCGTAAACAGAGGCCATCCTGTCTTTTTTTTTTTACTATCTGTCCTAGGTCCCGAATTACCGAATGAGAATAGCTAAAGAGATTAGACAAACCTGTATCTTTTTTATGCATTCACATTTTCCCGAAATTAATTAAAAAGAGCAAAGAAAATGGTTTCTTCGTTGCTGAAGTTGTGCAAAAAAAACATGATTTAAAAAAAAAACTATTTTCGACAATTTGTCCACTCACACAAATTGTCTTATTATTATTTTTATTATTATTAGAATTTTAAAATATATTTTTTTCATAGTCGTTTAAGTGACAAGCCATTGAACAAGTTGTTTCACAACAGCTTGTGTAATGCGGTTAGCAGGCAGATTTGCAACAATGTTTACAGAATCCAGAAACAAACAGATATCGCATTAAGATCGCCCTTTAATAAATGAATCGAGTCCATCTGAAAACGGCTCATTCTATATAACAAGTTTGTGCATGGACCGAGAAAAAGAAAAAGTGGACCTACGTTTGTTTGTTTGTTTGTTTGTTTGTTTTACCTGCCAAGTCGTAGAACTTTTCGGTTTTGAACACAGCCGCCAGCACCCAGCCTGTCCACTGGATGCCGAGGTCGGCGACGGCACATTTGGCTACCGTGCTCCCCATGATCAGGTCACCCAGGTCGGCCACCAGCTCGAGAGCTGGAGACTTTGTCATGTCACGAGACCACTCCTCCTCAGAAAAAAAAAGAAAAGAACCATAAATGTTACCGTCATAAATTCACAGCCGCCATGTTGCGATGGGGCGCGGCTTGAATGCAAGGGCTTGTGGGTAATGTAGTCATTTGAGCCGCATGAGGCGATGTTTTAGGCAAAAAGTCAGCTGAGATAGGCGCCAGCACGCCCGCGACCCTATTGAGAATAATAGCAACGGAAAATGGATGGATGGGAGTCACTTTTGGCAACAACAACAAAAATGACTGTATGCCATGGTGATGATACTGAACACTTCTAACAGCATATCGTTTTAAATAATATTGTTTATAAAAAATGTTTACAAACAAAAAACTTTACGTCCATGTGCAATTTTCACTGCTTTAAGTGATTCTCACCTGGTGGGTCAGGACCCAAAACTGGATCGCAGACAGCTATTGTAGTCCTATTGTGATTTTTTTCGGTACAGTAGAGAGGAGAACTAAGTTCCCGCATGGAACATAGGAGGAAAATGGCAAGAAATGTTACTTGCTTGTTCTCTAGTCACTAGTTTACTCTGCAAACGAATACAATGCAGCTCAGCCTTTGGCTGGTGAACGTCAATATGCCTCTGGTGATTCAGCAAAGTCATTTGAAACAGAATTTTAGAATATAATATATTGTACATATGTTTTCAGAGGCTATTTGTAGGCAAAAGCAATTCTTTATTGTTGGTAACTTCTCTGAAAGGGGGTTGCAACTTTGCAACAATAGGAAAATGCGGGTCTGAGGGTGACAGCAGTTGCTGCTCTATGTACTAAAGATCTTGTCGCGCCATGTACTCATGCTGCCAAAAAAAATAAATACCCCTACCCTAATCCATCCATCCATCCATTTCTGAGCCACTTATCCTCACAAGGGTCGCGGCAGTGCTGGAGCCTATCCCAGCTATCATCGGGCAGGAGGCGGGGTACACCCTGAACTGGTTGCCAGCCAATCGCAGGGCACATACAAACAAACAACCATTTGCACTCACATTCACACCTAATGGCAATTTAGAGTCTTCAATTAACCTACCATGCATGTTTTTGGGATGTGGGAGGAAACCGCAGTGCCTGGAGAAAACCCACGCAGAGAACATGCAAACACAGGCGGGGCCGGGGATTGAACACCGGTCCTCAGAACTGTGAGGCAGACGCTCTAACCAGTCGCCCGCCGAAACTGAATCAAAAAAATCTTTTTTCTCTATAGTTGCAATGCATCATGGGATGTGTGAATTCTTGCACACTACTTTTCAAGATGCATTGTGGGATACATTTAGGGCACTTTCTTTCTTTCCTTTTTGAAAACTGAACTATGCAGGATTTCCACATAGTCTCTTTACAATTCAAAACATTGTTTTTTCATTATAAACCCAGCAACACAGTAGATACTTCGCAGTTCTGAGGGTAGGTGCTCAAATCTCGGCTCCGGCCTTCTGTGTGGAGTTTGCATGTTCCCCCTTTCCTTTTGTAATTTTTTTTGGCTTCCATGTTCCAAAAACATGAATGGTAGGGTCGTTGAAGGCTCTAAATCTAGGGTGTCAAACTCATTCTTGTCGCGGGCCAAATTTTAGTTATGGTTTCCGTTAGAGGGCCATAAGGACTGTGAACCCATATACTGTAAGTGTATAGTTGCCTCATCATTAATACATAAAAACAACAAATTGAGGGCTAACTAATTTTGAAATCTGAAGTCAATGAAAATAGTTTGGTTAACTATTGTTCAGCTTGTTTTAAAAAGGGAACTCGTAAGGAAAAATAATGCTTGAAATATCTCAATGTTGAAGAAAAAGTGAAGACAATTTTCAATTATCGTACAGAGCATGAATCATGAAGTAGACACAATTTTCTCTAGCTGGCCACATAAAAGGATGTGGCCGGCTCATGATGATGATGATGATTTAGCATGCATCTATCCGTTTTCTAAACCTTGTACACATTGGGGTAATGGAGCCTAGAGCAGCTGACTTTGGGAATCAGGCAGAAATGATACACTGTCGACGGGTCACAAGCGCACATATAGACCAACAACCATTCGCACACGCACTTATGGACAATTTACCATCTTCAATGAACTGAATGATGAAGTTGATTGATGGAACATATATGTTTTTGGAATGTGGGGGGAAGCTAATGCACCATGCAAGGACGGGGGCAACATGCCAACTCCACACAGAGAGATTCCAATTGAGATTTGAACCCGCATCTCCTCCCTGTAAGAGAGAAATGTTAACCACCACGCTACTGTGCCAGCCTATTATTGTAATTCTAACCTTTCCAAATTAGATTTAAGTGCCAGACATACAGCCTCATGTATAAGTAAAATAAATGACTATTATTATTATTATTATAATTATATTATTATTATTATATCCTACTCAGACAAGACGAACAATGGCTGCTCAAACAAGCCCGAAAGGCAGCACCGGAGACTTTGCCAAAAAAGTACAAAGACAGCTGAGCAGAGGCAAAGAAAAGGTACGCATCGCATATGACAACATTAAAACATGATAAATATTGCTTGCTGTTTTTTTGTAATTTTTTTTTCTTGCAGGTACTGCAGAAGTTTGGGAAGTCAGAAGAGACCAGGGATGATCAATTTGAACATTATGTACAACTGTTCTCTGATCAACAGGTAATGATTGGTCATCCTGTGAATTGATGGATTAATTTTGGATGTAAAACAAGCGAGGGAGGACACACTATTTGACATTTATTCTTACTTCTTGTGTACTCTGTTGGCAGACTGATAGCAACAAAATATACAAAGACCTAAGGAACTACGTAGAAGCAGTCAGAGGTGAGTCCATTTGTGTCTTATTGAAGCAGTACGGCAGATTTTGCTTGTGTGTGTGTCTCACTGTGCCACATCTTCTCCCTCCAGATATGCGAGAAGCCTCAAGACGTCTTTCGCAGTCTTTGTTCGATGTTTACGAAAGCGACTGGGTGGGACAAGAAGACATCGGAGCCATAGTTGAGGTCATACCTGAAATTCGCCTTGCTCAACTGTTAGCACATTAGCTCGAGTGTTCGTGCTGGCTGTAACATGTTTTGCTTTTGAGGTGATACTGTAGGGTTGAAGTCACACAAACTTGCTCTTCTCATTCCACATTCCACATTGTATCCAGCAGGCCAATCAATGTCCATCATGCCCTTACCTTAATGTTCTAATGTGCTGACATCACTCAATACATCATGTCCACCACTGTTAGCAGTGAGCAAAGAAATAAAGCTCTTGGGAAAATTTACCCACAGTGCAGAAAATAGAAAAGTGTGATTACATACATTTTTCTTTTCAGTTTATTCTGTGGGCAACAATGTTTAGCGCGTCTACTTCACAGTTGGGAGGTTCGGAGTTTGGATCTCGGTGTGATCTTGTGGGTTTTCTCTGGGTACCACATTCCAAAAACATCCATCTTAGGTTAATTGAAAGCTCTAAATTGGCCATTGGTGAGAATATGAGTGTGACTGGTTGTTTGTCTATATGTGGCCTTTGATTGAGTGGCAACCAGTCCAGGTTCTATCCCGCTCAAAGTTAGTGGGGATAGGCGCCAGCTAACCTGCAATCCTAATGAGGTCACAATATAAAAAATGGATGGTTGGATGGATGGATGGATGAACGGATGGATGGCTGGATGGATGAATGGATGGACAGCTGGACGGACAGACAGATGGATGGATTATTTGCAAAAACAAAGGCCTGCTCTCAAACAAATACCTCACCCTAAATAGTTACAGTTTATGAAAATATAGTAGACTGTCGTGTGTGTGTGTGTGTGTGTGTGTTCCGGGTTTTGTCTTCCCCCCTGTTTCACACACACCTGCTCCTGTGAGCATCTTCACCACCTGTGCCTCGTTCACCCTAATTACCCCTTGTATTTAACCTCATGTCTCATTCCCTCTCGTTGCCAGTTCGTTGTACCTTGTCGTCGCGTTCCAGCATTCCTTGTTTCCACGTCACAGACTCACAGTAAGACTTGACCCTGTTCCGATTATCGACCCTGTGTACCGACCTATGCCCGTCTATTAAACCGCTCTTTTTGGAAACTGTCCATTTGTTTTGGAGTCGTGCATTTTTGGGTCCTATCCTCTGTTCCGTTCATGACAGAACGAACTGGCCATAACATGGACCCAGCAGACTCAGACCGGGTGCGCAAAGCCCTTCAAGCGCAGGGTCAACGCCTCACAAAGCAGGATGAGCAGATTGCTGCCCTCCACCTTCATCTAGAGGGACTGTCAAGGCATCAGGACAATATGATGAGACAGGTGGCCTCGCAGTTTGAACTTCTTATGAAATTTTTTCAAGAGAAGGAACCAGTTGGCACCACACCCAATACCGCCACGGTATTTCCATGTGAAGTAGTCACCATGCAGCCACCTGCCACCTCCGCTGCTGTCTGCCCACAGCTCTCTCGACCGGAGAGGTTCTCTGGAAATTCTGGGAACATTAAGCCGTTCATCACGCAGTGCGAACTCCACTTTGAGCTGCAGGCAGCTGCCTTCCCCACTGAGCGGGCAAAAATCGCATTCGTCATTTCCCACCTGACTGGTCGTGCGAAGCCGTGGGCTACTGCTGAATGGAGCCGCAATTCCGCCGCGTGTCATTCATGGGCTTTTTTCGTAAAGACTATGGAGCAAATTTTTCAATTTTCCACTCCTGATCGTGAGGCAGCTCGCTCCCTTGTCACCTTACAACAAGGCAAGCGCAGGGTGTCAGATTACGCGATTGAGTTTCGCATTCTAGCAGCTGAGAGTCATTGGAATAATCGGGCGCTACTCGATGCCTTTTTTCAAGGACTATCCCCCGCCGTCAAGGATCATTTAGTCCCGCTAGACCTGCCAACCGACTTGGACACTCTCATTGCTCTCGCCGTAAAAATCGACAAGGCTTTTGGATCGCGAGCTAGATGGAGATCGGCAGAGGGCTGCGTCAATGCGCACTTGGAGGACGAGCCTCGGTGACCAGCCAAACCAAGGCAGATCCCCTGGTTTCGGTCTCAACCCACTGGCTAGCGTCCCCACGGATGAACCCATGCAACTGGGCAGGTTCCGTCTCTCCCCTGAGGAACGTCAACGCCGGCTGAGGGAAGGGCGGTGCTTCTACTCCGGTCAGTTGGGTCATTCCGTGAGCAACTGTCACGTCGAAGGTGCCGGTAGCCAGGGCACGGGAGAGGTGAGTCTGAATTTCATTAAGGAAGACCCTACACGGGTTCTTCCTAAAGTGACACTATGCTCTCCTGATCAAGAAATTCATACACCTGTATTAATTGACTCTGGTTCTGATGCAAACTTACTCAACTCCATCCTTGTTAGACGTATGCACCTTAGAACCTTTGGAATAAAACGCCACCGCAACACCTATGCTGCAGACGGCAGTTTTATGGGCAAGATCACTCACCGCACCCAAACACTCACATTGACATTCCCTGATTCTCACTCGGAACGCATTAGTTTTCATGTTTTTGACGCCATGAATCATGACCTTATCTTGGGGAACCCATGGTTGAAATTACATAACCCCCACATTGACTGGTCCTCTGGGCAGGTTATGTCATGGGGCAGCAATTGCGCACGGAACTGTTTCAAGCCGCCATGTGATGTTCAGGGTCATGTTTCTAAGGACAATCCACAGACCCCATCTGGGGAGCCTGATTTATCTCAAGTGCCCACCTGTTATCAGGATATTAAAGACGTTTTTTCCAAGTCCAAGGCCAAATCCCTTCCACCCCACAGACCTTATGACTGTGCTGTTGACTTGCTGCCTGGAACCACACCCCCACGAGGGAGGTTGTTCTCTCTTTCAGGGCCGGAACACAAGGCCATGAAGGAGTATGTGGAAGAATCACTGGCAGCCGGGATCATTCGCCCATCTTCATCCCCTGCGGGAGCAGGATTTTTCTTTTTGGACAAAAAAGACAAGACCCTGCGACCCTGTATCGATTACCGGGGTCTCAACGAGATCACGGTAAAAAACAGGTACCCTCTTCCTCTCATCTCCACCGCCTTTGAGTTCCTGGAGGGAGCCAAGATTTTCACCAAACTGGACTTAAGAAATGCATATCATCTAGTCAGGATAAGGGAGGGGGATGAATGGAAAACAGCATTCAACACACCAACGGGACATTATGAATATTTGGTAATGCCTTTTTGGCTTACTAACGCTCCAACTGTTTTCCAGAACCTTGTCAACGATGTCCTGCGTGACATGTTGAATGTTTGTTTTTGTTTATTTAGATGACATTTTGATATTCTCCCCGGATGAGGAGGCTCACATTATTCATGTCCGCTCTGTTTTGCAGCAGTTACTGCAGAATCAACTCTATGTCAAGGCTGAGAAATGTGAGTTCCACAAGGCGTCCGTTTCTTTTCTGGGTTTCGTCCTGGCTCAAGGTGAAGTCAAGATGGACCCTTGCAAGGTCGATGCAGTTATTAATTGGCCTACTCCCACGTCACGCAAAGATGTACAAAGGTTCTTAGGTTTCGCAAACTTCTACAGAAAATTCATCAGAAATTTCAGTTCTATAGCCTCTCCTTTGCATGATCTTACCTCGCCACACAAACCTTTTGTATGGAACCCGCTTTGTCAGGCAGCTTTTCAAAAACTTAAGTCGAGCTTTACCTCCGCTCCCATCCTTACTTTGCCAGATCTCAAACAGCAGTTTGTGGTAGAAGTTGATGCGTCTGATGCCGGAATAGGACCAGTGCTCTCCCAGAAATCTCTCAAGGATGATTAATTACATCCTTGTGCTTTTCTCTCCAAAAAATTTACCCCAGCTGAGAAAAATTATGACATTGGTGACCGTGAACTGTTGGCAGTCAAGGTGGCTTTGATGGAGTGGAGGCACTGGCTAGAGGGGGCACAGACTCCGTTTTTAGTATGGAGAGATCACAAGAACCTTGAATATATTAAAACTGCTAAAAGATTAAATGCGAGGCAGGCTAGATGGGCTCTGTTCTTCACTAGATTTAATTTTACGTTATCCTACCGACCTGGTTCTAAAAATGGTAAGCCAGATGCTTTGTCACGCATTTTCTCCGAAGAGAATTCTTTGTCCGACCCTAAGACTATTTTGCCTAAATCATGTTTCATTTCCGCTTTTGTTTGGGACATTGAAACTGCGGTTAAAGGGGCTCTGAAAGACACTCCTAGCCCTGAAGATTGCCCTGAGAACAGGCTTTATGTGGTTCCGACCTTAAGGGGAAAAGTCATCCACTGGGCTCACACGAACCGAACTGTATGTCACCCTGGCATTGCCAAGACGCAATCAGTGGTCGAACAGCGCTTTTGGTGGCCTAATGTTAGGAGGGATGTTATCGATTACGTCAATGCTTGCCAGGTATCTGCTGCTAACAAGCCCTCTCATCAACGTCCTTCTGGGGAGTTGCGACCCCTGCCAATACCACAACGTCCTTGGTCAGACATTTCCGTAGACTTTGTGACAGGATTACCGGCCTCTAAAGGCAATACCACCATTCTTACAGTTGTTGACAGGTTCTCTAAGATGGCACACTCATTGCACTTCCAAAACTCCCCTCAGCTAAAGACACTGCCGAGCTAATGATTAATCAGGTTTTTAAGTTCCATGGTTTCCCCAAGAATGTGGTGTCTGATAGGGGTCCCCAATTCATTTCGCAACTTTGGAAGGAGTTTTGCAATCTCATAGGTGCTACCGTCAGTCTGTCATCTGGGTTTCATCCTGAAACCAACGGCCAAACCGAGAGGCTGAACCAGGACCTGGAGACGGCGCTCCGATGTCTCGCTTCACACGATCCTGGTCTCAGAAACTGGTTTGGGTAGAATTCTCCCACAATTCCCTCCCCTCTGCATCCACTGGTCTATCGCTTTTTCACGTTGTGCATGGTTACCAACCATCTCTGTTTCATGCCATAGCCCCAGAATCCACAGTTCCAGCGGCATTAACCTTGGTGAGACGCTGCAGGAGGACCTGGGAGCGAGCCCGCCAGATGCTGCTGCGCCAGGGACGGTCCTACAAAGCCGCTGCTGACCGTCGGAGGACACTGGCCCCGAACTACAAAGTGGGTCAGCGAGTTTGGCTCTCGACCAAACATATTCCACTCCGGGTGGAGTCCAAGAAGCTCGCTCCCAGGTTCGTTGGGCCCTTCCCCATCACAAAAATCATCAACCCTGTCACCGTGAAGCTGAGGCTCCCAAGGTCGATGCGGGTCCACCCTACTTTTCACGTCAGCCTACTCAAGCTAGCCCGGGAGTCCCCTCTGGTCCCGCCTTCCAGGCCCCCTCCTCCCCCCCGGTTTGTGGATGGGGGCCCTGTCTTCTCTATGAAGCGGCTGTTGTCATCTCGTCGGAGGGGCAGGGGGTTTCAATATCTGGTGGACTGGGAGGCCTATGAGCCTGAGGAACGTTCATGGGTACCGTCTGCGTTTATCATGGATGATTTGCTCATTCGGGACTTCCACGTTGCGCATCCAGGGGCCCCAGGGCCGTCTGGGGCCGGCCGTTAAGTGGGGGGTTGGGGGGGGGGGTACTGTCATATGTGTGTGTGTGTTCCGGGTTTTGTTTTCCCCCCCCCGTTTCACACACACACCTGCTCCTGTGAGCATCTTCACCACCTGTGGCTCGTCCACCCTTATTACCCCTTGTATTTAACCTCGTGTCTCATTCCCTCTCGTTGCCAGTTCGTTGTACCTTGTCGTCGCGTTCCAGCATTCCTTGTTTCCACGTCACAGACTCACAGTAAGACTTGACCCTGTTCCGATTATCGACCTTGCCTCTTTGCCTCATGTTTTTTGATACTGTTGCCTTTCTTGGATTGCCTGCCTGTGTACTGACCTATGCCCGTCTATTAAACCTCTCTTTTTGGAAATTGTCCATTTGTTTTGGAGTTGTGCATTTTTGGGTCCTATCCTCTGTTCCGTTCATGACAGTAGATGTTTTTTTTTCTTTTTGCACAAGCCCAGACTTCTCCACTTAACATACTGTGTGTGTGTGTGTGTGTGTGTGTGTATATATATATATATATATATATATATATATATATATATATATATATATATATATATATATATATATATATATAGAACTTGCGTCATCTGTGGCATTGTGCTGTGTGATAAAATTCACATTTCAGAGTGGCCTTTAATTGTGGCCAGCCTAAGACACACCTGTGCAACAATCATGCTGTCTAATCAGCATCTTGATATGCCACACCTGTGAGGTGGGACGGATTTTCTCTAAAGGAGAAATGCTCACTAACACAGATTTGTGAACAATATTTGAGGGAAATGGCCTATATATATATAAATATATATATATATAAAAATCATATTTCTCTTTAAGGGGGAGGACCTCCTCTGGAATGACTACGAGGTGAAGCTGTTGGACCAAGCTGTTCGCACCATGGAGTCCTATGCGGGCCAGTTCCACGATGTCAGGGTAGGTTGACTCAAGCCACTCAATATTATACAAAACCTGCAAAATATAATGAGCTCCAATACAAAAGCTTCAACATACATTTTGATGTCACCTTTAGAGAGATATTCAGTTCACTGTACACCGACAGTCACAAGATTACTTTATGATCCCCCTATAATCACATTTATTTTCCAATTAAATTTTATGAACAACATTACACAAAAGATACAACAAAACAAAGAAGAAAACAAAAGGGAACAAAACAAATCACATTCCACTACTAATACTAATATTTTATTCTCCTAAAAAAAAAATCCCATAAAGTGACTAATGTATTTTTTAATATTTAATATTTATTCCTGTAAATACGATTAATGTAATATTACAAATTTATTGTATTGTTATTCCAGCTTTAGTCCTTTAACTACAGTCCCCTCCAAAAATATTGGAACGGCAAAGTCAATTCCTTTGTTTTTTGTTGTATACTGAAGACATTAAACAAAAGTTTAGAATTCCAGCTTTCATTTCACTGTATTTACATCCAGATGTGTTAAACAACTCAAGACAGAGCACATTTTAAGTGAGCTCATTTTAAGTGAGCAAATGTATTGGAACAGACATGATTAAATTAACTTGAAGTGAATAACATTTCATATTTTGTGGCATAACCCTAACTTGCAATAACTGCCTCAAGCCTGCGACCCATTGACTTTGCCAGACTGTTGCATTCTTCATTTGAAATGCTTTCCCAGTCCTTTACTGCAGCCTATTTCAGTTGTTTCTCCCTTCAGTCTCCTCTTCAGGAGGTAAAATGCATGCTCTATTGGGTTAAGGTCCAGTGATTGACTTGGCCAGTCAAAGACCTTCCACTTTTCCCCCTGAATGAAGCCCTTTGTTGTGTTGGCAGTGTGTTTTGGGTCATCTTCCGTATACAACAAAATCAAAGCAATTGACCTTGCTGTTACCTTGCTTTTGGAGGGGACTCTAAGTCTTTTTTTCATGTATTGACACACACAGACATTATCATACATGTTAAATTGTGCAGGTTTAACTAATGAAGTGGCCAGTGGGTGGTTAGTTACATGTTGCTTTTTAGGAGAAAGTGGCCAAGAGGGGGAGGAAACTGGTGGACTATGACTCGACCCGTCACCACCTGGAGGGTCTGCAGATGGCCAAGAAGAGAGATGACATCAAAATTAGCAAGGTCATCATTAAATACTCAACATTTAAGTTGTACAAGCTTCTAAAAAACAAAACAAACCACTTTTCACAATTCCAGGCAGAAGAAGAGATGAATGGTGCCAAATGTGTCTATGAAGGAATCAATAATGAGCTGAAAGAGGAACTCCCTGTCCTGCATGAAAGGTCTTTTTATTTATTTTCATATTCATCTCACCATACCAGTCTTTTTTGGCACTTCATGTTAATTTCCTTTTTCTATCGTAGCCGCATTGGATGCTACGTGACCGTCTTCTCTGCGATATCAAGTTTACGGGACATCTTCTATAAGGAAATGAGAACGGTACGCTTTGTTATCACAGACAAACGATATCAAAAAAAGAAAACATTATTTTGAAACCAAACATCCTCTCTTGTAGCTCAATGTGGATCTGCACAATGTGGTGAAGGAACTGCAGGCCCAGCATCCAGACAAAGTGTTTTCTGTCAAGGGAATGCAAAGGTTTGCGCTTTTGAGATTTGTGTGGCATATGCAAGAAAATATCACACGTCAGATGGCTGCAATTACTAGCTTTGATTGTAAAGTTTGAGGAACCAACCAATACAATATTGGACATTACTCCGACAACCATTCACAATCACATCCACACTGCTCACATGGTAGTCAGGTGAGTGAACCACTTCACTGTCCAATTAAATGCCCTGTCATCTAAAATACATATAAGAAAGAATTAAATACAAACAACAGAATAAATTGTTGTCTTGCACTGTCCCCAAGGCAGAGTTAGCAACTTCCATAGCTGCATTTTGACTGATATCTTGTTCTTTGTTCCAGGTATGGATCCCTGAGGAGACGAACCCTGATTTCCCCCAAGGCTTGGAAGGCCAGCTTCTCTGAGTTCCACAGGAGCTACAGCCCAAAAAGTGGCCAAAGATTTAGTTTCAGGTCCCCGGACAAACCTCGCCACAGCACTCTGTCCAGAGAGAGCAGCGCCGTCGCAGTCTCCCCGCTGTCGCCTCCTCCGGAGAACGCCACTTTTGAGTCGAGGGGGTCGAGCCGCATCGAGATGCACGATCTTTGTGTGCAAGAGGATGCTGTGGAAGCTGAGAGCAAGCCCGTGTCAGAAAAAGAAGTCACCAATCCGGGGGATGAGAGGAAGGGTTTGAAGGTAGAAGAGGAGTCTGAAGCAAAGAGTCCAGCACATCCAGAAGAGAAACAAGTAGACACTCCACCGAGCGAGAGCAGCTGTGAGCTGAACAATTCGTGCGACTCCGAGAGTTTGGAGCTCCAGCTGACCGCAGGAGACGACGGTCCACTGCACATCGACGGCATGGGCCACAGCCACGACGCTCCCAAGGCCAATGGAATGGAGAACAGGGACGTTTCAGGGTTCAACTCTGAGGAGATGGACAAGGTTTGACTTTTGCTTCACACACTTTCAAGGCCATACAAGCTGTGTTCCAAATAAGAAACTGTTCCCTTGGGCTGCACTTAAGGCCCAAGACTGTCCCAATTTACAGGCTCCATCAAATGTAGCCTTCTTTTTAGATTTTGGGGGAGGATACATTGCTTTTCACTTTTAAAAACGTTTAAAATTTCCATCAAAATACAGTAGTGCCTCGAGATACGAGTGACCCGACTTGACCCCAGGCCCCGAGTGGCTAATCTGGAGCAATGGAAGAATTCCCGGTGGGCCGGGCTGCTTTATGGGCTGCTGGGCCGCTTGTACATTGCAGGAATCAGCGTGCCCGCTCCCCATTCGCCACATTGCCAATGGCACGCTGAAACGGGATGTGGTGAGGTGAATATTTCCCTCATTTTCCACACTGGCGACGGGATAATTTACTGAGTATCAAGTTTTTCCAGCCCGCCCACCGCCCGCCCCTCTCAATCATGGGCCCAGTCCAAGGAGGACTTTTGGCAGAAATGTCCTTATGCAAATCAAATAATCCTACAATTCTCTACGCGCCCGGTGATGCATATGATTGGTAACAGTATAATCACAACAACGCCTCTCAATCTAATGACCCATTATTTACTGTATATATGCCAGTGGCGCCGTGGTGCGAGAGTTAACACTTTAGCACCTTTGCTAAAACTAGAATGGAAGAACAGGTGACTATTGTATGGGTTTATGCACCAACAACTACCTTTCTGCCCCTGAGCCGTGCAAAACGGCCACTTTTTTAGGATTATGATGACGCGGTGAAACAACCCTTTGATTCGGATAAACATTGTCAAATTTAATCTGAATGGTTTGCTCTGCCTTGGGTTTGACACGATCAGGAGAACAGTATTTGTTTTCTTTTAATCGTGTGAAAAAGGAGGATATAATCAAACGCTTTCACGTGGGGGAATTCATCAAAGGTCCTTAAGAAGGAGGATCTTTTAAAACACGAAGATACTGCACACCACTTCTCCATCCATCCGTCCATTTTCAACACCGCTTATCCTGGTTAGGGTCGCAGGGGGCACTGTAGCATATCCCAGCTGACTGCTGGCGAAAGGCGGACTACACCCTGAACTGGTCGCCAGCCAGTCGCAGGGCACACATAGACACAGACAACCATTTGCACTCACATTCACACCGTCACTGAGTGGGAACTGACCCCACGCTACCCACACCAAAGTCAGGCGAGTGCATCACTACACCATCAGTGACCCACACCACTTCTACCCAGGTTTATTTGATTTGATTTGATTTTTCATCTGCACCCATTTCCCCCATAAACGTAAACTCATCCCTGGTTTACATCATGTAATCCCACAATGCACATTGATTGAGCTTTACTGAAAATAATGAAGTAATCGTGACCTAATGTCATTATTATTATATTTATTATATATTATTATAAAATTGCAAGTGGCAAATGTAAAGGTTTATAACTATACAGACATATTGTACTATTACAGACACATAAATAGCAATATCAGTCATTCAACTAAGCAATGGTTCTCAAACTTTTTACAGTAAGTACCACTTTAAAAAATATGTAACATAATGGGTCTGTGTTCAACAAAAATGAGGCAGAGGTTTTATTCCTAAAACTATACCTTTATTAAATATTGTAAGCCACTGCAACATCAGGCACAGTTCAAACATTAACACTGTGCTTGAATATAGGAAATACAAAATGTTAAATGATTACATTTAAATGTATTAAAAAGAAATGTTAAATAAAGTCATACTCCAATGAATGTCTCAAAAGAAACATTTCTTAAACATTAAATGCAAATGTATAGTACTGTACTTAGAAGTTGAATACAACTCAACTGCATTTGAAAAGTAAAAACTAAAACATTTTATTATAATGTTTAACTGTATCATGATTTAAATGTGAATTTTATTAGTATTTAATTCAGGGACTCTTGCGTACGACTCTGAGAATCACAGAGGGGATAAAGTACACAAATATTTCTGGATTAATATGTCAAATTATAGCTATTGACTCACATTTGTGAACAGAAAAAAATAGTTTTAGTGGTTGAATGATATGGTTGGTTAATTTCTGGCTTTTGCCACACCGAGAAGCCCAGTAAAATGGCTCATATTTTGGTGAATTCAGTTTGAAATCACTCATTCCTGTTCAAAATGGTAAAATACGGAGAGCTGACTAAAAATTAAAGAGTCCGCAGTAAAGGACTTCATGTTGCTGGGTGGTCTCTGTGTCGCATACTGTTTAATAATAATAATAATAATGCATTCGACTTCTATTTCAAGGGATCAAAGAAGCTTTACAATTGCATTATTCATTCACTCCACAGTCACACCCTGTTAGTGGTGAGCTACTTGTGTAGCCCCAGCTGCCCTGAGCCAATCTGATGGAAGCGTGGCTGCCATTCTGTGCCTACAGCCCCTTTGACCACCACCAAACATCCAACCACATTCATTCATGGACAATGTGGGTTAGTTAAATGTCTTGCCCAGGGGCACAACGACGACATGCGCTTTGACGGGCATACGAATTGGCAACCCTCTGGTTGCAGAGGGTACACTTACACACCTCTGCACCACGTCGCCCCAAATATATAGATATGACTAATAAATTTGTTAGGCACTGTACATTTGAACTATTATGTTCTGATACTTGTTCAAATAAAAACTGATTGTGATCTTGTAAGCGCATTCAGTTGTAATTTAGAATTTTGATCAAATACAATACGGATATCGATGTTGGAGGGAATGGTAGCCTAAGCCATTTTAGATTGATACACTAATGAGGGTAACATTATAAATCTTCATTGTGGGAAAAAAAGCGAGCTGGTCTGAGGCATAAAACTCCAGGGCTGTAAATGAATCCCATTCCAAAAAAACAATTAACTTTATAGCAGTTACTGAGTCACTTACAGCAGTTGTGAGTCTTCTTCCTTTGCATCTGTATTATACTACCTCCCGGTGGCCAAGTCACACTAGAAGAAGCAGCAATAAATTATCATGACGCACAAGCTGTATAATTCTTTACATTCTATTTATTTCTGTTATTCCTATATGTTTTTATGAAGTACAATTTAGAGAGTGCTATTTCCATTATTAAAGGTGCCGTATTTTACCAAACCAACTTTTTCTAGTATTTGGGACGTAATATTGGCTCAATGGTGCCTCAGTAAACGTGAAATATTAATTATACTCGTCCTAACATTCCTGAGTTCCAGACGTTTTTCTACAGAGAGGCATGAGGATGACTGCTTAGAAAATCTGCCTCACAGTTCTGAGGACCAGGTTCAAATCCTGGCCTCGCCTGTGTGGAGTTTGCATGCTCTATATGTGCCTGTCTGGGTTTTCTACAGCTACTCCGGTTTCCTCCCACATTCCAAAAAGATTTATGGTGAATGATTGTTTGTCTATATGTGCCCTGCAATTGGCCGGCGACCAGTTTGAGGTGTAGCCTGCCTCTCGCTCAGAGTTAGTTCAGATCGGCGCCAGCACGCCCGCGACCCGAGTGAGGATAACCAGTACGGAAAATGGATCCATGAATGGATGTTGGCGAAGCATAGTGGAGTAGAGTGGTGGTTAACACATCTGCCTCACAGTTTTGACATTCAGGGTTCGAATGTTTGCTCCGGCCTTCCTGCGTGAAGTTAAAATGTTATCTGGCTTTTCAGGTACTCCGGCTTGCTCCCACATTTCAAAAGCATGCATGCTTAGGTTTATTGACGACTCAAAATTTTCCACAGTTGGGAATGTGAGTGTATAGTGTAGAATAGTGTGTCTATTTCTCTGTTGGCGGCGTTCTCTCTAAAGGAGAAAATGAAGTAGTATTGGGGATCAGATTTTCAGTAACGGATGCCTTACCCCCCTGGCCCCCAGCTGTTTAAGAGTGCCAGTTTATCAATATTTCTTTTTCGCTCAAAAAACATTTTGTTTTTTTCCTTCTAGGCGGCTTCCGCAGACTCCAAGACCACAGAGGTCTAACAAGTCCACTCTCTGAGCCTCAAGGTTAGTGCTCTTTACAGGAAACAGTCCAGCTTGTTTGCGCCAACTGTGTCCGTGCTTAACTTTTCCTTCTTGTCGTGTGTTGATGTGAGCAGCTGAGAGTGAACAAGACGGAAGCCAACAGCTGCAGGGGAAGGAGGAACAAGATTGCATCTGTCGTTGTTGTACACCCTCCCACATTCTCGACATCTTTTTTTATTTTTGTCCACTTATAGACACACAGCATGGACACAATCATGATATGTCATATTTTAATACTACAGTACTTGTTTTTCACTCTTGAATGCAGATGTTAATCCACAATTCCAAGTAGATTGCTAATTTATTAATTCCTGTGAAATTCACATCTGCCAATCGTCATATATGCAAGGGATTTCAATCGTTGAATTGTTTAAAATTGAAATGAAAAGAATTGAGACAAAATGAAATTAACTGTCACAAGGGCAACACCGTGTACAACCGGTTCAAATCTCATCTTCATACTTCATGGATGGCATTTGTATGTTCTCTCTGTGCTTGCGTGGGTTTTCTCTACGTGCTCTGGCTTCCTCCCACGTTCCAAAATTGTCCATGTGAATGTGAATAGTTGTTTGTCTATATGTGCCCTACATTTATCGGCGTGTACCCCACTTCTTGCTCAAAGTCAGCTCCAGATCACTAAAGAAAATGGATGGAAAGAGTGCAGTACTTGGCGATAGCCAGCATAGATACTGTCTAAAGAAGCACAACATCAAATCACCTATGGGAAGTTCGGTTACTATATATCCCCCAAAAAACTCTGCTATGGCACACCTGTTCTGGGCAACATTATTCTAATGTATGTCAATAATATATTCAAATAAAGATTTTTTTTTTTTTAAAGAACAATTAGTTGTCAATGAATTGTAATTGTTATTTAAGATGAATGCCCACCCCATTATAATTATGTTAACATTTCATCAACATTGTTTTTATAGTAACATATCCGCACATTTGATTGAAAGAAATTATTGTGGCCAAAAAGCTCTAACTCAATTTATGTCTGAATAAAGTTTATTGGGTATTATGTCTAAAATAACCAATTGCACTGCTTGTGGTTCAGTTGGATGATTATGTTTCTGCTTCAAATAAAATATTAAAAAATTATACTGATGTGATGCGGTCCATTCATTTCAATTTCTCACTTATTTATAAGGGTTAGTATCCTTCAGCAGCAGTCCAGTCTAAGATGAATGAGTTTTGCTTCATATGCTGACTTTTTTTTTTAACTGTATTTGTTTCACCTTTATAGAGGTAAGGCAATTGAGAACAGATTCTCATTTGCAATCCCGACCTGGCGGCAGACAGCAGAGTAAAACAAAGCAAAATGTAAGAAAAATTGACCTGATGGTAAATATTCAATACAGGGTGTTCTTGGTTTACAACAGTACAGACATGTAACATTCGCAGTGTAAAAATATGTTGTCACATGGCAAAAAAAGGCTCGCTCAGTTATCGTTGCTTTTCATTTTTGTCTATTTTGTGGCCTAGAAGTGTTTTTCATACAAATATTTACTGTAATTATGACTTTACTACTGTGATTGCGTAAATAAGTGACACACCACATTGTGTTCCAAATTACACACAAATTCTGGTTATGCTGCTGCTGCCGCTGAAACGGGACCTATGCCATAGATTGCTCACTATTTGTATAATTAAAGATTATTAATGATCAAATCATTATTTTATTCTTTTTTATGTTTTGAAGCGGAGGCTTAAGACTCACCTTTTAAATTTGTTTGGCAATACACTGACTTCCAGTGATATACAGTTGTGATGTTAAGTACAAAGTACCAGGCTTAAACCAGGATATGTGGAACATTTCTTAACTTCTACCAATCAATGCCAACACAGTTTTATCATTACGATTCCTCATTTTTGCTGTATTTAATTGTAGCTCACTATTTATGTTTTCATGTAGGGGTTAGCAGATTTTTTTTTTTTTTATATATAGCTAGGCAAGGCAAGGCAGCTTTATTTATAGCACATTTGTTACAAAAGGCAACTCAATGTGCCTCGCATAATTAAAAGTACCACATATAAAATAATTTAAAAATAGAGGGCAATTTCTTTAAAGCAAATTACATAAATAAAAGACAGCTTACTAAAATTACTAAAAGAATGAACAGTGCAAGTAAAAAAAAATACTAAATGATTTGAAATGCTTTAAAATGATTATAATTCGTTTTTTAAAAGCATTTTAAAATAGAATTTTTAAAAAATTACAATTTTTCACTTGGGGCTGACTTCTGCAGCGAGGAAACGTTTCAGGCAGTCAGCATCACTGTCCTCTGTTAGAATAGGAATGAGAGAAGCTAGCTGTTGTGCCATGTGCATGTGTTAATATTAAAGCCAAGGTGCTCCTGAAAAGCTAGCTGACATGATTCCCATTAACATTATAATACAGAGAAGGAGGAGGAAAATGGGGATTTTATATAGTATTACTGTACCCACAAAAAATTATTTCTGTCTAGAAGTTCAGGGTAATTTTTATTTTATTTTTAGCACTCACTATAGGGAGCTGGTTTACTCCCTAATAAAAATGCATATACTGGTCATGTGTATGTATGTAGAGGTGCTGCTGTCTAAACATGTTTTCGTTTCTCCGGAATTAGTGTTAGGTTCCTCTTTCATAAATGTAGGAATGAAATTGCGTTCAAATGTACAAAACAGTGACATTTCTTTTGCCTGGCCGTGTTCTCAGCACCTAAACGTCTGATCTGAGAAATGACTCCAAAATAGGCTTCGCATCAAAACTCGGGAGTGGTGATTATTTGCACACAGGATCTTTGTAAGTGAAATGCCTACTCGTCTCCTGTGTGTGTGGGAGCTCACGGCGGAAAAGTCAATCGTGTCGATATGGAATCAGATTAGTGCCAAAAAGATTCACACGAAAATGTTTACATTTCTCGTGAATCTTTTTGGCACTAATCTGATTCCATATGTCGACTCCATATTTGAAGTCGGTAGTTATCACTTCAACATAGACGATCTTCCCACGTAGGAAAGGGTTGGGCCCGACGCCTGACGACGTAGAAGCTGCGCTCGTTGTGGAAGTCGCGAGTGCTTTGAAAAACTGTTTGAAAATAACAATTGCAATACGCCGTTTTTAGCGCTGCTGTTCTTGACGTGATATTGTCTACTTGTGACAGGAGAGAGTGTCACTTTTGCCCACGTTAATAAGTTTTCTCGCTCCGGCTGCCAAAACGCTAACTTGCTTGCTCGTTTGTGGCACGCGCCCAGGTAAGCTCGTTGAGACAGCTGTGGTGAATGCTAAATATTGTACTTACTTGACTTTTTGCCCACAATTGGCTGCATTTAATGTCACGTTAGTGTCTGTTGAGGAAAAGTCCATATGAATTCAAGAATGATGGAAGTGTCTTTGAAAACATTAAACCAATACAACCAAAGCCAGTCTTGAGTGGCGAATGGCGTCGCTAACAAACGGAAATGGCGTTGTTGACGTTTTCTCTTGTATAGTCTTGGATTTTGTTGTTTTTGCTGGTAATTTGAGTATTATGCGCGGTTTCTCTTCTGGCGGAACAGATATGACAAATAGTGAATTAAACGGGACAGCTAAGTGTCCTGGTTATGGAAGCCCATTACTGCCAGTAAAAATAATAATAATCCGCCATTATGAGTTAAAAAAAATAATAAAAAAGTTTTTTTTTGTTTTTTGGGAAATTGGCAGAAACAGTAGGTATTTTAATAAACTTTCAAATACTTTTATAATAGACAATATCATTGGAGTGTTACACGGATAAAATGACCATTAGTTTGTAGGCTTCACACGATCAGGATTTTTGGGGCCGATCACCAATAAGCG
This sequence comes from Phyllopteryx taeniolatus, assembly GCF_024500385.1. Lineage (NCBI taxonomy): Eukaryota > Metazoa > Chordata > Actinopteri > Syngnathiformes > Syngnathidae > Phyllopteryx > Phyllopteryx taeniolatus. The sequence goes on along the minus strand of NC_084502.1, from coordinate 32,903,468 downwards.
AGTTTAAAAAAAAAAAAAAAAACATCACCGATCGATCACAAGATGGAGTAATGTGTCTATTTAAATGACCTGTTCATTTACTGTATATACTTGTGTACTTAATTGCTCCAAAAAATATATTTACAATAAATAATGTATCTTCGCTCATCTATTTATGCTAGTGAGGCATAGTGACAGCCAGAACAAATGAATGGTCTTCTATTAGATGGCAGGAAGTACATACAATAATTAATGTATCCACTTTTTGTGACATTTCTGTTTGCTGGTGTGTTGTGAGATTTTTCAATTGTAAAATATGTTCCCTGGCTCCTTAAAGGTTGGAAATCACTGCTCTAGTCAGATCGTGTATTCTAATCAGTCAGGTCAAACCAACATTACAACATGACAGAAATAATGGATGCTAACTTAGTGGAATTAAATTACTTTATTGGAATTAAATTACTTCACCCACACCGAAACTTTACAGCATGATTCGACAGAACGGGGGCATGTTTATGTAAAACCGTTAGTGCTTGCACTAGCTTGCTAGGCTACATAACGTTTTTGTTGCCTGCTTGCGAGCCGTATCGTATTACAAGTACGTGAACATACCTCAAGCAAGCCTTAAACGATCGTCCTCTCCTGTCCTGATCACCGGTGACCACCAACACACGGTTTCCCCCCATTTTGTCCTTATAATACAGTCGGCTAGATCCACTCTTGTCGTCGCCACGGTAATGAGTCTATCCGGTCGCATTTAAGATAAAGCCCAATGATTGTAAAAAACAGGATGCAGTGGTATCGGAATACAATATTTTATTGCAGTAGTCTGACAGAGTGCAATCGTGAAAGAGCAAATTTGTCTTGTAGTCTGAACCGGCATTACGTGTTGTCTGTCTCAGACGTTTTGTCTGTCCCACACCGCCCAAATTTCTTTTGTTTTGTTTTAATAACTTTATTGGCCGTCAGATCTTTACAGTTCTACGTCAAAAGACACGCGACAAGGCTAAAAATAAACCAGCTTTTGGATTCAAATATACTGTGCACGATGGCGATGCGGAGTAAATGTCTTTTGCGGAGCGGATCGGTGAATTATGATATTAAAGCCGATTAGCATAAAATGCACATTTTTGGCCTATACCGATCAGGCCGATAAAATCAGTGTAAAGTCTACTAGTTTGTAAGAATTAGGATTAAGGATGTTATGGCACAACCAGTTCGGGGTGTACCCCGCCTCCTATCCGATGATAGCTGGGATAGGCTCCAGCATGCCTGCGACCCTAGTGAGGAAAAGCGGCTCAGAAAATGGATGGCTAGATGGATGTTATGGCACTTTTTATGTCGAAAATTTTCCAAAATCTTCTGCCCAGAAATCAATGTGAATCATTAGGAAACTTGTGACCCAAACCTTGACTCTTTGGTAGAAAAATATCCAGATGTTTCTTATTGGTTGAGAAGGAAATGTAATGTAAAAACAGGCCATTTTGAGATTTTTCAGTGTCGTCTGCTCGAGCATTGGCATTTTCTGCATCAAACTGAGCGCAAGCGTGTTGTCGGAATTACTTCAAACAAGAATAATAATAGTGAATCAAGGATAAATAGTTTTCTATCGAATGCTATGTACGTGTGATTTTTCAACGCTGAAATCGAGGAACATTTTCATCTGAATCTGAATTGATCAATTCAAAAACAAGATGATAAAGGGATTTCCCAACAACATAATCTGAAAAGAACAAGTATTACCTGGTGCGAAACAATGATGAGAAAAGGCAATTTTTGGTGGACTTCCACTAAATTCACGTACCCGATTTCCGGCACAGTGAAATGGAAAGAAAATGGTGGCCGTATTTCTGGATTTAGTAACATACCTAGAAACAGGCTTACTGCCTGGTTATAGAAATTCACTTCTGGAAAAATTTGTCCAAAGTTGTCTGAATTTCACCAAAAATAACAGACAAGTATTTAAGTCTGAGATGCGTTATTAGCTAATGTAGACCTTCCACCTTTCCCCCCTGATGAAGTCCTTTGTTGTGTTGGCAGTGCGTTTTGGGTCATTGTCTTGTTGCATGATGAAGCTTCTCCCGATTAGTTTGGATGCATTTTTCTGTTAATTTCAAGACAAAATGTTTTTTGTAGACTTCAGAATTCATTCTGCTGGTACCATTATGAGTTACATCATCAATAAAGACTAGTGAGCCCGTTCCAGAACCGGCCATGCAAGCCCAAGCCATGATATTATCTCCACCATGCTTCACAGCTGAGCTTGTGTGTTTTGGATCATAAGCAGATCCTTTCTTTCTCCATACTTTGACCTTTCCATCACTTTGGTAGAGGTTAATCTTGGTCTCATCAGTCCATAAAACTTTGTTCCAAAACCTTTGTGGTTCATCTCTGTACTTCTTTGCAAATTCCAATCTGGCCTTCCATTTCTTTTTGCTGATGAGTGGTTTGCATCTTGTTGTATGGCCTGTATATTTCTTCTCTCGAAGTCTTCTTCCAACAGTGGATTGTGTTCACCCCTGCCCTGTGGAGGTTGGCAGTGATGTCACTGACTGTTGTCTTTGGGTGTTCCTTCACAGCGCTCACAATGTTTCTGTCAGCAACTGCTGTTTATACCCTTGGCCGACCTGTTCGATGTCTGTTGCTCAGTACAGCAGTAGTTTCTTTCTTTTCCGGACAGTCCAAATTGTTGTATTGGCTATGCCTAATGTTTGTGCAATAGCTCTGATCGATTTTCCCTCTTCGCTCAGCTTCAAAATGGTTTGCTTTTCTTCCATGTATGTAAATACCATGGAAAAAAGATGGAATTCTAAACTTTTGTCTCATATTCATCTTTTGATCTGATGTCTTCAGTATACAACAAAAACAAAGGAATTGATCTTGCCATGCCAATACTTTTGGAGGGGAATGTATATGAGATTTCGACGTGCCCCCAAGCAGCATTTTTTCCTCTTTTCGTCACGGTGGCCGGACACAGCGCTGTACTGGCCGGTAATGTCGGACGCAGGATATTTTTTCTTTCTCCCCCAATATTCGGAACACTTGGTGTTACATCTGTAACGAGTCAGCGTTCAGTGATTTCCGTAACAAAATTTACAAAAAATTGTACTGCACTGGGCGTTTTAGGCCAAAAAAATCTACAAAACAATAATTTTGTACTATACAGTAACATGGGTGCATTTGGCCTGGGGAAAAAAAGTGTTTGAGTATAACGGACAATCGGCTGTATCAGACGACTCCCCACCCCTATTAGTCCGTTCTATCAAGGTGCCACTGTATATACAGTAGATTACAGTGCTGTATATAAAGGTTTTTAAGGATTAAGCTCGGTTTCATGGCGTCCATCAATCTCCACGCAAAATGACAGTATTCTTCTGTGGAGTATTTCACTGAACGAGAGTGAGTAGTGTTACAGGAGCATGCGGCGTGTCGTCACCAAATGGTCACGTGGTGTGTCGGTTGGCAGAAAGCCTTTCCATGTCAGCGGCCGACTGCGAGTCATCAGGTTATACACGCTATTTTCGTTAATAAATGGTAGTGTCGTGTTGGATTCTGGGCTGTACATACAGATTTGATAAGAATGATTCTAAGAGCCTTTATGGAATCCCAAAGAAACCTGAAGCTCATTTAAAGTTTTAGTTGCAGCCATTGCGTGACACACTATCTGAGACCAAGACTTGCCCGAGACCAGAGCCTACGGAGACTAAGACAACACAAACATTTTTGGGGGTCGAGACCGAGTCAAGACCAAGACTGAGACAAGCCGCGACAAGACTAAGACGGAGACAAGCTGAGACCATGACAAGACCAAAACCTTAATCAATTTAAAAAACCATGACAAGGTTGAACAGTTAAAAGTGCATTCACTTAAATAACATCCATCCATCCATCGTCAGTACCGCTTCAGCCTCACAAGGGTCGCGGGTGTGCTGGAACCTAGCCCAGCTATCTTCGGCCGAGAGGCGGGGTACACCCCAAACTGGTCGCCAGCCAATCCTTGAATAACATTTTCTTTTAAATACATTTGACAGTCAAAAAAACGGTGTCTGCAACTCTTTCAAAGCACATGCAATAATCTCAAATATAAAAAAAACGTAAATTCTTACAAGAAAATCTTTGTATTTAAAAATTAATATTTGAAGAAGAGCTTGGTTGCATTTAAGAAACAAAAGAGACTGCATTATTTTGTGATCTGAACGTGCAGAGTGAAAGGGTGGGAAAAACTAGTCAATTTAGTTGATTTGGCATAAGCTGCAGCCAAAATATAATACATGCTTAGAGCACGCTACTGAAACACGCTCACATAATTTGGCACACACGTGACTGAGCACATTGTAACCTGGCTCTTGTCAGGAGTGCTTGTGCACTAAAAGTACGCTTAAAAGTAAAACTGTATCTGTGTATAGTTATGCCTTCAGACACATAAATTAACTGGCCACTGAATTAGGTACAGTGCCGCAATTGCCATTGTGTGTTGGGGGAAATAGTATGCAACATATAGTATTGTTAAGCAGTGATGTTGAAGCTTTGTATTGTATCTTGGAGTAAACGTGTGTCCGTTCGCACTTTTTTCCCCCATGTGGGCTTTGACCCAAAGGCATATTTATTCGGCAAATTGTATCAGAAAAAAAATAACACATCCACGTTTGGGTTCAGCTTCATAGTAACTCTAGCCTAGCGGTATGCCATACACTACGCAGCTTCTTATCGGCTCAGTCACCACACTGTGAATAGTGCGGTCAATGCAGGGGTGATGGGGAGTTAATAACACACAAATTCAATTTATTTATATTATTTTTACTAAGCACTTCTTATTATCACATTAATGAAGTTGAAGAATACCAGATGTGCGCTGGTCCCGACGGAAAATCCAGAGTCCGGCCGGTCCGAGACAAGACGAAGACTTTTGGGAGTTGAGTCCGAGACAAGACCAAGACCTCCAACATGTGGTCTCGAGACCAAGACCGGTCTCGAGTGTTACAACACTACAGCTAACTCCGGAGTCCCACAGGGCAAAAAGGCCTGATCGGACTTCCATAGTGTGATGGCCTCCCTTACTGCTGGTGTCCACCAACAAGTTCAGGGATTGCCGTCACGACAGGCACCAACCACCTTACAGCCGCAGGTCCGGTCGCAGCCTCAACAATGGAGGCGCAGGGCATGGTCCACTCGGAATCAATGTCCCCCGCCTCCCTGTGGGCGAAGTTCTGTCAGAGATGAGAGGGGACTCTGCCAGATGTTCCCAGCCGACCCTCACAATACGTTTGGGTCTGCCACGTCGGACCGGCATCTTCCCCCGCCATCGGAGCCAACTCACCACCAGGTGATGATCGGTTGACAGGTCCACCCCTCTCTTCACCCGAGTGTCCAAGACATGCTGCCACTAGACCGATGACACGAACACAAAGTTGCTCATCAAACTGCGGCCTCGGGTTTCCTGGTGCCAAGTGCTCCCATGAACACCCATATATCTGAACAAGGTGTTTGTCATGGACAATCTGTGACGAGCACAGAAGCCCAATAACAGAACGGGTTCTGGTCGATTGGTCTGTTCTTTCCAATCACGCCCTTCCAGGTCTCACCTTCGTTGCCAACTTGAGCTTGAAGTCCCCCAGCAGAACGAGGGTGTCCCCAGCCGGAGCGCTCTCCAGCAACCCTCAAAGCACTCTATAAAGAGTAGCTACTCTGAGCTGCTGTTTGGTGCACAAGCACAAACAACATTCAGGACTATGGTTAGGCATCGAGAATCTAGAACAGATTGGAACCGGGACTAACGTTCCGGTTCTCCTGGAATCGTTCAACTAAAAAAATTTCGTTTCCCAGTTTCGATGCCTAGTCCGCCCAGCCCGAATAAGAAGTGGCGAAAACCAAAGAAGAAGCGGCGAAAACCCACGAAGAAGAATGCGCGAAGACGTGCTTGTGCCCAACGGCGGCGGCGAACAAAAGTGTGTCTTTGTTAAAATTAATGACCATTTGCCTCAGTGCAACACTTGGAATAAGATTATATTGTGCAAAGGAGGCTTTCACGCTGTGTAGCGTCTGACGCGCTCCGAGCCTCAGCAAAAACCACACGGAGCTTCAGTGAAGTCAACTCTCAGTCAATTGGGTGAGTGAAACAATAAAATACATCTATGCCAACACTGAGAGAGCTAACAAGGTAAACGGTTGGTTGCACTTTTGCACAGACGGTTTTTAGCGTTTATTTTAGTCTTCAAACCAACGTAAGAGTCGATGACGGGAACATCGACATTAGCTAATAACGCATCTCAGACTTAAATACTTGTTATTTTTGTTGATATTTTACTTTTTATAGTAGACCTACCATCGTATACAAATTATGAATGAATATGAGTCAAATTATGAATGAATATGAGTCTTATCCTTCAACCAAATATACAAATACACGCCACGTATGAGATGTTCGACGGTCTGAACATCAACAATTGAATGATGAATGTCAACAGACTTGGAGACTTTCATTGAAAGTTTTGTGTAGGAATCTAAAACCTGTCAATCATATACATCACCTTGGGTCAGGCCAGTAGACGAATTTGGGACACATTTCTATGTAACTTCATGTTTAAGGCAAATCCCTGATGCTGCTGTTGCACAGAAGCTTTGCCTGGTTTGGCATCAGCTGGCACAAACTTGGATACTGCGATAAATAGCCATGAAAATGGGGTTTCTCGGTTAATATTTTATGGGAATGGTTGGATCTTCTGCCAATTAATTTTAAATGTATGTGATCAATTGCGTCACGATGACGTTACGCGAATGCTCCCACTCAAGAAAATTCATCCTTATCAATACATGAATTCGATGTGGACCGATAGCCTTGTAGCTTAGCTAGTTAGTTCATGCTAATTCTTTGGTCAAAACAACAAGACTACACAATCTGACATTTCACCAACAACCACAAGCAAAGCAAACCAGATCAGCACAACATTCACGTTGCTTTGCTTCCTTTGTGGCAACTTAGCTTTTTGTGGGTTAATCGGCCACTTGGAGGAGGGGGGAATGCGACTGCATATTTTCTGGGTTTAAAAGAGGGTTTTGTACTTTGTTAGTGGGAGAGCCAAACAAACATATTACTGAGATACAGGAACTAAATCGATCACTCCGATAATTTAAGAGAACCCATGTTTTGTCTTATTTAACTTGCCCCAAGGGGGTTGCAATTGAATGTACAAGTGTACATGTATTGTGCCGCACACACATCTGCTTGTGAAATCACTAATTTCTCTGTTCAATTACAGCCTGAAAATTCACGACATTTTGGATATTAACAGCTGCAATGAGCTTCTAGAGAATATGCAAACACTGGTAAACGTTATGGAATGACCGCTCCTGGAGGATGATCATTTAAATGTTTAATTTTGGAGAAAAAAGGCAAATCACGGATGTTCCACAAAATAACATTTATTGAATACCACCCGTCTGGCTTTAAGAAACACACAAAAAAGCAAGAGAGAAAATTGTTGTAGTCAGTCGCAATTTGTTTTAGTAAAGGAAAAATGTATAAAGTCGCACAATTCTGAGGGAAAACAAATATAGAAACAACTTGTAATTTTCAGTTCTAAAACAAACACCCACATCAGATTGAATCGGATTATTAGTCAGCAATTGAATAAGAGTGCTCACACCTTGGAGAGCTGTTGCTTCAAGTGGATTGATATTAATCAGGGCTCCAACACGAGAGATCCATCCATCCATCCATCTTCTGAGCCGCTTCTCCTCACTGGGGCCGCGGGCGTGCTGGAGGCGGAGTACACCCTGAACTGGTTGCCAGCCAATCACAGGGCCAGTCGGCCACCGTGCCGCCAACACGAGAGACGTCAGTTGAAAAAACAGGAGGGAATTATAAAACTTTATAATATAAAACACCACACAAGCAATCCAGTCGAAAGTCTGTGGTGGAAATGAAAGAAAATGGTCAATGACAAGGCTCCAACCTATAAACCCTAGCTGGTAACAAACAGCAATCAGGAAGTTGGAGCCAGAGTGAAGATGAATACTGTTTGTCCCTGTCTAGTCCATGCCTCAGAAACTGCAAGCTGTTATAAAAGCCAGAGGTGGTGCAACAAAGTATTAGTGGTTTAGTGTTGTAGTTTTTTTTTTGGTTTTGTTTGTTTTTTTCCCCATGGTTCCATTTTTTTTCCCTCACAATTGAGTGAGTCCATATTTTTTGACTACGTTTCTCCAAAAAATTGTGACTGACAACAATTTTCTTTTTTGGTGTTTCTTAAAGCCAGAAAGGTGGTATTTTGAATGAAAAAATGTTTTGTGGAAGATCCATGATTTACCTTTTTTCCCTCCCAAATTAAACATTTATTTGAATGATAATCATCCAGGAGTGATGATTCCATAATTTATGTCAGGGGTTGTACTAAACTCCTGCGGAATGTCAGTACCCCTCCTAGAGCCGTAACCTTATCGCGGTGAAGGGATTTGTGTGTCTCAGTGATCCTAGGGGCTTTAGGAGCCCTTGTCTGGGGCTTTAGGCCCCTGGTAGGGTCACCCATGACAAACAGGTCCTAGGTGTGGGACCAGACAAAGCATGTCTCAAAGAACCCCTCATGATGAACAATATGAATGGACCTACGGTAGTTTTCTCGTGCCGGGACACTGGTCAATGGAAAAATTTGGATATGTTGGCATGGGACTTCTTAGTCATGTGTTGGCTACATTATCAGCGTATAACAGTTTTACACCACTTAGATTAGTTGTTTGGAAAAATCTATTTTTTTTTTTGCCTCTTCCAGGCTGGTTTGCTCTATTTTTTTGGGCATACATCTGTCTCATCCGCTTTGTGTGTGAGTGATTGGCTGCGTGGCGACTCTATGATGCATTGAAGGGCAAAAAAGATGTTACGACAAGTTGAAAAGGAATTGTTTTAATTAGGGCTTGGAATCACCATCTAAATCCCCATTAGCTATTAACATTTACAGTAATGAATGACTAGTGAATTACAAGTGAATCGTTATTCCTTGTACATGTGGCTTCGCAGCATTGCAGCTTTTGTCAGAATAAAGTATGTAGATTGTTATTCTTTGGTTTGTTTTGATTCAAATGTGAAAATTATGGGCCGGGATAATTTTTTTCCGGACAAACTAAAGTCAATTCGAATCACGACTGATTTGTTCGTAGCTCTAGTTTTAATGTTAGACTTGGGGGGGTCAAGTAGAGGGGGGACATGTCAACCCCTGAGCTCTTCCTCTTCAAGTGGTTAGCACATCAAAGTCAAAGTTCTGGGTTTGAATCTCAGTTCAGACCTTCCTGTGTGGATTTAATTTTCTCGCCATGCTTGCATGTTGTTTTTTTCCGGGGAATCTGGCTCCCTCCCACAAATTCCAAAAACATGCATTTTGGGTTTATTTAAGACCTCTTAAATTCCCAACAGTTAATGATGAGATCTGCTGTGTCACAACCTTCAGCTTGCAGCATTGTTTTTATTGAATATTAATTTTGTCTTTCAGCTTCCAACATGGTGACACTATCCCCTTACACCAACACAACGGAAAAAAGTAAGACTACTTTGTTTACTGCTACAAATGGTCTCACACAGGCATACAGCCAACACATCCAAAAGTACACAGGGATGGTTAAAAA